>NC_089750.1:15180052-15187552 GCF_040412425.1 Macrobrachium rosenbergii
TTTGATTGTACAGCCACCCTCAATGAGCAGCAATAATAATAAAAGACACTCATCATGCCTTTTTTACCAGGAATTTGAGATTTATCACTCTCAAAATATAAACCAGAAATTAAGAAAAGCTTTGCGGTCCCTCGATTGCCGTTTTGAAACCAATATCTCAAGAAATGTTAAATATCATGGGGTTGGGTTGCTCGGGGAGAGTGGGGGGGGGGGGAGATTCGCCTTATTAACACTCCTTGAGTGTAAAGAGTCTTGTTTTTGTCGTGGCGCCACAACCCAGTGCTATGCCATATCAAACAGTCAAACTGGAGGTGTCAAAGGAGGACTCGTAAAACCTAATTTGATGTTCGCAGATTTTAGTTTTCGTTCAGACTTGGCACCTTTGGACCAACCTTTCAACTCCTGCACCCCTAGCTTTCACAGCAAAATGGCCTTCTCAAACTTGGGAAACTGTGACTTGTCAGTCAAGCTACCTATTCTGGGTATGGAGAAATTGGTGATATTGCATAATTTCAGAAATGTTTCTCACCAAATAAAAGAATGATTCTCACAAGCATAGCTTTCTTGTATTTATTTACATTTACTTGCATTACCTAACAATTTATTTACTTGTTTCGTCGTCTTAGATGTTGGTTATGTATTATTATGTTAATTATACAAACTCAGTTTTACTCACCCATCCTGCTCATTTTTTCTCTTCTGTAGACAATAATATACTCATGATTTTCTGATGTTCTAACCATCCACTAACCTGCACAGTAATGATCAAAGGACTTACAATACATCTAAAAACGTCCTATCACCTTCAAAGTAATTAGATATTTTATTATATACAAGCTACTCTGTGGTTGCGATTGCCAGAAATAAAGGTGACTGAAAATACAAGCGGTATCTATTCGTCCCAAACCCTTGCGAAATAGTGATAATTAGCCCACCTAATTGTCGTTTTCTTTCCTCAACAGCCTTTTTTTGCTGGGGGGGGGGGATCGGTGGCCTTCCATTCGCGATTTACTCGCAAACCAAAAGTGAACTAATAATGACAAAAAATATTAACTACCGACCTTAAATTGTGCCGGATAACTGCGCCAATAATAGATAGTACTTGAAGTTAAATAAATATAAAAAGTCACCTTCAGAATACACATCAGAATCAGAAAGGCAACAGCAGTAGTTGTAGCAGCAGCTACAGTTGTCTCTAGCTGCATCTTCTGAGCACATATCATATTAGATAATGATTTAACCCTGATCACATTTCTAGAGTGATAACTGAAAATAATAATAGCGGAGACAAATAATTCTTGTGTATTTTTGACCCAATAATAATAATAATAATAATAATAATAATTATGCAGTTACACTTCACAGTTAAAGTGCATTCAAATCTATATGTCTTACTTTCTTAATTCAACGAAATTATTTTGGACTTTTTATTAAGTTTAATGCTAACGATAAAATAATAAAAACAACACCAACAACAATAATAATCAACGTTATTAACCTCATAAAAAGAATACCAATCTTCGTAATAATAATCACAGACCCAATAATAATAATACCGTGCAACTGCAGCGGCGTTAAATGGCTTAATCAAGGAGTAAGATTTGCATAATTCCTGCAACGTAATCTATAAGTGCAGCAGTTATAAAAAGCGTACCGGCACTCCCCTAATCCCGAGAGGATTATAAAACGAAAATATTTCCCTGCGTTCAATAAGCATAAATACGTATTACAAACTCGTTTATAATTACATTTTGTCATATATACATAAAAATATATACATACACACACACACACACACACACACACACACATATATATATATATATATATATATATATATATATATATATATATATATATATATATATATATATATATATATATATATATTAGATAAACAGATATGCCATTTCCTGTAGCTGGTGCAACCCATGAAAAAACAAGACGACAGTCAATGCCACCATTTGTTCACTACTGAATTGCGAATGAAACCGTGTGTCAAAAAATTCCACAATATCAGATCCTTCAGATACCTAGACTAGAGGCCACCCAACTCCCAACCTGACAACTTCGCCACTCTCTTTTATCTTACGCATTTCGCATATACTCTGTTTCCTTCGCCTCCTTCCTGCTTGTTACTGTTCCTGCATTATACAGCTTTTCCCCAATCCACTTTCCTCAGTTCTTACTATTCTTTCATTGCGACCGTACAATCTGAAAGCTTTATGATCTAGTATTGTAAATATGCAAATCTTTTACTCACAAATTTTTCGTACTTCTTCATGCAGTCATTTTTCATTCCCTCCTACTCATCCCACGACATATATAAATAGCCTTCCAGGGTTGCTTTGTATTCGATGAAAAAAAATGGAGAAGAACGTATACTCAAGCGAATACACCCCAAGACTGATACAAAGTATTTACTACTCAAGCATGATAAGGCTAAGACAATGTAAACAGATGACAAAGTTGAGCATGGTATACCAAAGCAATTAATCTCAAACGCTTTTCCCGTCTCCCGCATTTAACATCATTCATACATTTCAACCTAAGACTCCCTGGACAATCTTCTTTAGCAGAGACCCTAATGCTTACTTCCCTTGCTTCATTTATTTCATAATTCATTTTCTTCACGCTACTTTCCTCTGCACCACTTACTCATATTAGGGACGGACCTCTTCTATTCTTCCACCATTCGTATTAACATGAATTGTTCCTTTTTCCTGGTTTCCATTACCAGAAATTACCCAGATTAAATATATCTGGCTCCTTCCCGACATTGCTTATTACAAATCCAATGTGAGTGTGTGAGGGTTTTCTGTTATTTCCCATTTCAAATCTGTCAAGAAAGGATATCTCAATGAGGAAGAAACAGAAAGAAAATAAGGAATTTACCTCACGAAAATTCATCTCACATAGAACAGTCTTCGGCGATTAGCTCCATATCCCATTTTATCATTTTCCTTCTCTTTCGCAAGTGTAAGAATATGAATGAAATTGCCATATGAAGAAAAAATTAAAGGATTCCTAGCACACACCATAATCTACAAAACATCTGAAAAGTGTGACCTTGTTGAAAAATGGGAAAAATTCAAGATATTACTATTTGGATAAATTAAAAATATAACAAAAATGCAAAAAAAAAAAAATCCGAAATGAAAGCTGTGGCATGAACTAAAAAAGAGAAACAACGACACATGAAAAGGGCGGCAGAATAGAAAAGATGAAAAGAATGCCTTCATAAAAGTCTAATAATCACAGATGGTATTTTTGGCACCTTCAAATGTCAGTGCAAAACAGTTGCATCGTTCACGAAAGAGTTTCAAGTCGATCATCCAAAAAGAAAGAAGAGAGAGATATTGGAAACAGGGAAAAATAGAGGAAAATAAACACTGGCGACTGAGAAAAGGTAAAAATGCAGGAAAAAGAAACACATGCGATAGGAAAAATCCTCATTGGCGACAAGGAAAAAAATATGAGTGAAAAACAGCCGTTGCAAATAAAAAATAAAAAAAATTTAAATCGTGCATATATCATCGCCACTGTGACCTATCTCCAGAATGAGGATGCAGCACAAAAATGAAAAGGTCCCCTTCGCTCTTTGAGGCGAAACACCGTCCAACGCCATGTTATGGCGCTGTTCACAGAGAGGTAAAGAACAAAAATAATAAATAAGTTAGCGTCGAAAATAAGCCTCTGAAATGTCAGGGCGGGGAAAAAAATCGCAGATAAACGGATTAAACTTCCTTTCAGAAGCGCGAAATATCGAAGCCTATGATTCTCGCTAAACGAGTCAAAATCCCCAATGATCAATCACCTCGTAAGGGGCTATTGGTAACGGGGCAAGCGGCCTGGGGTGATAGGGACGTAGGGTACCTTGGGGCACTGGACCTAGGGGCCCTATGATGCTAGGGAAGGTAGAAGCTGCTATTGCTACCGGAGTGCTGCTAGTGCTGCTTGTTTTTTTCCACTTCCCAGTGATCCGTGACGCGCTGCTACTTGTCATATATACATCTCAAGAGGCTAGGGCTCTAATGGGCAAGGGTAGTTAGTTGCTGAGTATTGCTACTAGACGGTTGCTACTACTGCTAATTTTTTCCCCTTCCCAATGATTTGAAACGCACTGCTACTTTTCAAAAATGCAAAATGAAGACAGCGCTCGGCAACAACTGAAACAAACTTCAGAATGGTGCTGACTTTTGCTTATGATAATCAAACGGATTTTGTAAAGAGACAGAGATCAAGACTGGTGATGTGATCAGGTCAAGTGATTTTCAGCGATTCGCAGCGGGCGATGGGAAACAGAGGATTGCGAACTCACTGGAGAGTGATGGGAACAGATTTACTTATTAAATAAGATAACTGCATATTTGTTTAATAGGCAGATAGTATTCCAATTGTTTCAGATGTCACCGCTCCTGGAAATAATCTGAGATCTGCTGTCGAATCCCGAAAAAATCCAACTAGGTAATTTTTCTCATTTTTTTAGGAAACAGTATCAGAAATTCTATACAGCTCATTGCAGATGCAAACGTCGTCGAATGGCACAAAACACCGTCAATTCTGGATTTATCGTTTCTCTGAAATTGTAATTGGAAGTCGAATTTACAAGTTATTTAATCCACCATTACGGGAGAGATGTCGCAAAGGCTCTGATGTTGGTATATGATTGGATATTGGTAGTTAAATTGAAATTATAATCACATATTCGGCTTAAAATGTCCAACGGTTATTTTTGCCATGTTTTGTATAAAATGCCAAATTGTTATTTTTGTCATTTTTTTGTATCATCACCTTAAACACATCCAAGTCAAAAACATCAGCCGAATAATCAGTGGACAAGAAATGGTGAGTGTTTGCGATTATAATAAACACAATGATAATATTAATAAAGAAGTTTATAGTAATAATTTCCTTTGGACTCCAGTAGCTAAAGTACGAGGCATAATATACATAAAGTACATAATAAATAAAATGCATGGTTTAACAAAAAAAAAAAAAAAAACAGTAAAAAATGCCCCCAAGTTTCTTCGGCGCACTCAAGTTTTCTGTACAGTGTATAATGCCGTATGAACAGTGGCCCACGAAGCTTTGAGCCACGGCCCGGTGGTGGTCTGTCCTATAGCGTTGCCAGACGCACGATTTTGGATAACTTTAACCTTAAATAAAATCAAAACTACTGAGGTTAGAGGGCTGCAATTTGGTACGTTTGATGATTGGTGGGTGGATGATCAACATACCAATTTACAGCCCTCTAGCCTCAGTAGTTTTTAAGATCTGAGGGCGGACAGAAAAAGTGCGGACGGACGGACAAAGCCGTCACAATAGTTTTCTTTTACAGAAAACTAAAAGCTGATAAAGTATCCATGTAATTCATAAAAATAATATATCTAATGTACACGAGGTGTCGAAAAATGCCCACACATGCTGGCAAAAAGGTAAGAGTAGGTGACTGAACTTGGGGTGTCAACAATACTATCACCCTCTAAAAACTTTGTTCGGTGCCCTGTTTTATATATTGCTTGTCACATAAACTATTTACAAATGACATTTGGTTTCTGGGACACCTACAGTGGACAGCAGAGAGGAGGTCTCTTTCACTTGGCAGCTTGTTATTCAGGTGATATGCTAACATGAAGAACAAGGAAATGGAAAAAAATATCCATAGTAAATGTATTGTATTTTAATATATTTAATAAAAAATATATTGTTTTTTAACTTTAACGATACTGATGATGAAAATGATGACGTGAACTTTATCACTATGTCACGATTTTCATCATTAAGATTAAGATCGAAGTTAAACCTATTTATCTGTAAACACAAACAATAAATAAAAAAGAAACCCGTAGTGTAATATGCCCAAGGGCACAGGATTTCCGTAATTTAGAAGGAATAGACAGGGAAGCACGAAAATAAAAATGGAAATAAGAAAAGCAGGAGATGAGAGACATAATGTACCAGAATGAAGGTAACGAAGGCGAATAACTCAAGTGGATTTGTCATGATGGATGTGAATCAGCTGTGATTAGGGATAATTTCGCGGACGAGGTCTTAACTGAGCAATCCAAAGGATGACTACGTATCTCTCTCTCTCTCTCTCTCTCTCTCTCTCTCTCTTTTAAGATTCATCACTAAAACTGTCGGCTTTCATGGGTAGCTTGCAGTATGAGCTAGACCAGATGGTAAAATATGTGAAAAAATATACCTGGAAGAATCAGTATATGTATATAGTTCTGTAAATGAGTCAAGATACCCACGAAAACACAAAGACAAACATTATATATATATATATATATATATATATATATATATATATATATATATATATATATATATATATATATATATATATATATATATATATATATATATATATATATATATATAATATACTCCTCCTTGGCGTTCTGAACCACCTGCCACTGAAGCGGTAGACTTACGCCTAATCTACTGAGCTAGAGTCCAGAGCAATAACTGAAGAACCAAATATGCAACTAAATATGCAAACGTACGCGATACTGCCGGCTTATGTATTTATGTATATATACATACACACACACACACACACACACACACACACACACACACACACACATATACATATATATATATATATATATATATATATATATATATATATATATATATATATAATATATATATTACATATAAAACCTCCCGGTTAAAATTATTATTTCGTAATACAAATAATTTTTCCCAAGAAATACTATTTATTTCAGCGTTGATGAAAAATTATCAAAACTGCCCTACAATACAAGAAATTACTTTGGCAAATATAACAATGCGTTTGGCCGTCTCTGACTATAGTTGCTGTCTCACGCCAGTCCGTAGAACTAAATCAATCAATCAGTTGTCACCCAGTGTGAATAGACAACAGCCCTGACCCAACACTACAGTGGTTTCTGATCTATGACAATGGTCCAGAAGATGACAGCGCGGACGCCGCTTTCGCTGAAACAGAATGTGCGTTGCGCCACTAAACCTGACGTCTGAATGATGGAGCAAGATTATACCTCAGTACCACCAGAGTCCATGCAGCTGTCTGTCATTTGTGCTTCACTTAGAAAGTCCTCAGCCCGTTTACAGCGCACTATACTATACATATAAAAACTTGGACCAACTTCCCGCTCCGCTCGGTAAGTCGACTATATATTATTTGGAGCAGTATCCAGAAATTGTCTGATAGATACTGAACGGGGAACACATTAGTTTTTCAGAGAACGTCGTAAATGAAGTGATATGTCATGTTAATTCCATATTTATTTTAAACTAAAGATGAACCGAATTAAAGAATGCAAAAAAAGATAAAAAGATGTTAAATTCAAATGAACGCCTACGCCAGGTCATGAGGGAGAAATGACTATAATAGAAATTACAAGAATAAAACAAAAACTAGCAATAAACACTTCAAACATTAAATTAGCATAAATACTTTGGAAAAAACTTCAATGCAAAAACGAATGAAAACCCAATATT
>NC_089750.1:15190052-15192552 GCF_040412425.1 Macrobrachium rosenbergii
TACTCGACTGGAGCCATTTGAATATTCCACTTCAGGGCACAAAATGGCTTGTCGGAAATCATAACATTAGGTTCGTGGGTAAAAGAATGCTGAAGTATTCAGTCTTCATAAAACTGTACATTTACCACCACACGCAAGGAGAACTCTCTCTCTCTCTCTCTCTCTCTCTCTCTCTCTCTCTCTCTCTCTCTCTCTCTCTCTCTCTCTCTCTTTCGCAAAGACAGAAAAACAGGCACTAGAGCTTACATACATACATACACACTAACACCAGAAGACTGATATTCAGGGGATGAACCACAGTGACATCTAGTGATAAAAGTTGGAAAACAGAAGTGTATTTCCATCACAATGCCAAGTTATATAGTTCCGTGCGCCAGATTCAAAACCCAAAACCATTAACCGCCCACCTCAGTTTGGACGCCCCCAAAATATTCCTCAATCTAAACTCTTCCTCGTAGTAACTTCCCCCTCCCGACGTCCTCCTCAATACTCCCCCTTCCCTTTCTGACCATCATCCATATCTCTATTCCTTCTCCTTCTCTCCCACGTTTTCATCGCCATCCTGTTTTCCGGCGAAGTTGCCGAAATTGCTGACAGTCGCACTTCATTCTGGGGACTAAGTTGCAGCCGCCTGAAAACACATTCTGAATAGTTCAGGCAGCGATAAAAAAAAAAAAGGAACAGACTCGTCAAAACAAGGAGCAACGACTTCACGGGACGAGATTCTCGAAAATTCTTTCCAGCAGAAAACAACGTCGTGGGGCGAGGGGTTCTGGAAACTTCTTTTCAGCAATAGGCGTCTTCGCAGTAGAAGGTTCTTGAAGCTCCTTTCCTACAGAAAGCGACTCGCACGACATGCTTCTGGGAGCTTCTTCCTTCCAGTAGAAAACATCGCACAACGAGGTGCTTGGAAGTTAGCCTTTCCAGTGCCAGACGATTTCACAGGAAGAAGTTCTGGAAGCTTTGTCTTTTCAGCCGTAAATTACTACGTTGGACAAGGTGCTGATAGCTTTTTCGAGCGGAAGATGACTTCACGGGACTAGTGGGTGAACTTCATGCAATGATTTCCTGAAAGCTTTTTCTTTCAAACAGTGGGTGACTTCTGATGACGCAGGTCTGGAAACTACTTCTTTCAAGCAAGAAATTACTTTGCTGGACATGGTTCTGGAAGCGTCATCATCCCAGTGTGAGACAACTTCGCCGTTAAAGGTTCTGAAGGCATCTTATTTCTAGCAGACATGATTTTTGCATAAATTATTCTATTTCCAGCAGACATGATTTTTGCATTAATTGTCTTTCTAGCGGTAGAAATCTCAGCAGGACGTAATTCTGGAAGCTTATTCCTTTAAACCTTAGCAATAAGAGTTTCTGGAAGTTTTATTTCATTTCAGTTTGACATGACTTTGGACAAGGTTCTTGAAGGTACTTCTTACCAGCGGGTATAACTTTGAAAGACGAGGTTCTGGAAGCTGCTTATTTCAAGCGGGAAATGACCTTGCAGGATGACATGCTTCCTTCCAACAGGAGATAACTTTGCAATAGAAGATCATGAAACTCCTTCTCACTGAGAGAAGACTTAGCAGGACGATGCCTTAGAAGTCTCTTCCTTACAGGTTCTGGGAGGTTCGCCTTTTCTTCGAAAAACGACTCGTGCATGTTGAATAATTTTCTTTTTTGCTGGCGTCGGCAAAGATGGCCAAGCGCTTCGGCTTAGGACGACATTAGACTGCGCAAAATGTTTCGAAACCTAAACATTTCCCTCTTGCCAAATCATCAGCATTCAAGAGAGAGAGAGAGAGAGAGAGAGAGAGAGAGAGAGAGAGAGAGAGAGAGAGCCATCTTTATTGTTTATCCTTTGGCAGAAAATCAAAACTACAGGAAAGGGTAATTCGGTAGAAATTCTACGCAAGCATGATCTCTCTCTCTCTCTCTCTCTCTCTCTCTCTCTCTCTCTCTCTCTCTCTCTCTCTCTCTCTCTCAATCCCATCACATTCGCAGAAAAAACTATATAGAAAATTCCGCTTTAAATACTGCATACAAAAGAGCATTATCTCGGTCAATTATTCTCCGGTTCTGTTGTCCTGTTGTTCAGGGAAAAATATTTCGGCCGTGAAATATAGGCAGCCTCCTCCCTACCCCGCTGCATACACAATATGCTCCAAGAGTTGTATAAACAATGCAGTAAAACATTTCTCTTTTGGCAGAGCAAGCCCTAATCTCTTTTCGAAATACTTTTCTGCCCGCGGCTCAATGTGCTATGTGTAAAATTTTGACGAAAAACATTGATAACTACATGAGTGCAGACATATATATATATATATATATATATATATATATATATATATATATATATATATATATATATATATATATATATATATATATATATATATATATATATATATATATATATATATACACACATATATACATACATAAATATATATACACACACACAAACACATATATAATTTATATATGTATATATATACAAAAAGAG
>NC_089750.1:15200052-15202552 GCF_040412425.1 Macrobrachium rosenbergii
AAAAAATCATATAAGAAATCTAGGTCACATATTGCTTTTTCTGTTAAAAGTAATATTTCGCAATTAATACTGTCATTAAAATGATGATGATGTAAGAGGTTCCGTATAATCAATTAATGATGAGCTAATTACTCTGTAAAATGGTTTTGTGTGGACAAATTTTGTCAAATGTGTATGCCTGTGTAGGCAATGCATATGTACAAATGAATTCTTATATACATATATATATATATATATATATATATATATATATATATATATATATATATATATATATATATATATATATATATATATATATATATATATATATATATATATGTATGTGTGTGTGTGTGTGTGTGTGTGTGTGTGTGTGTGTGTGTGTGTGTGTGTGTGTGTGTAATTGTAACAGCATGCCCTCTTAACTTCTCGAATTCTTCACACTTTTTGGATACGCTTGTAACTACAAAGCCTTAGATCCAAAGGCAAGAAATATGAAGTAATTCTGATGTCCGGTAGTGGGAATCGAACCCGCATCCCGAATAATTAGAACAAAGTGTAATGTATATATATATATATATATATATATATATATATATATATATATATATATATATATATATATATATATATATATATATATATATATACATATGACAATTTTTATCAACTGGAATTCACAGTAGGTCATAAATTACAAGTGTTCATTGGGTTTCAAACGGCATTTGGAAAGAGCAATACAAATACTTTACGTGAAAATGTTGATCCCATAAAAATGATACATGAGAACGTCACCTTGAGTGGTTTGCTATCATCTATGATTTACTAACATCCATGATACGGATCTAATAAGGATAATTAGAGAGAAGTTTCTGTTTTTGGGGATAACTTCTGCCATGGAGCACTGTTCAGTGTTTCTGAATAACTAGGAGTCCTCAACTATTCAGGTTAAATAGAGTTTTCAGGATCACAGGACTTGAATAAATCACTTCCAGAACTTGAGGATATCTTCAACCTTACTGGAGTTTTCAGGATTACATGGACTTTGGTGTATCACTTGGATCGGTTAAGAATATCTTCAACCTTTCAGGTTAACAAAAGTTTTCAGAATTATGGGGACTTAGTCTGTTTATGGAAACTTACAGTTTCACCCATTACGGGTACAGGGAGTCTCATGGATATTTAGTGCTGGCTTTGACGATGTCTAAAGGTGAAGCTCATGATATGTGCAGCGCGAAATGTTCCAGGGTTATAAAAGTCAAGTTGAATCGTTGCGTCTGGTAATAACATTTTCATGAACGTTAAAGAAAGAGCAACCAAAGAAAAAACAATATTCAACAAAAATAAAGGATCAGGTGAAGCCTCTCTCAAGACTGCAAACAATCAAATTCAACGTGAAAATTACAGCGTCGAAAACAAGCAAACGAGCAACGGTGACAGTTAAGAGCAGCATTATCACAGCCTGAAGTGCAGAAGTCCCCTTGACATCCTTCCCAGGAGGTTTAAAACTTATTAGGAGACAAAAGCGAGCCAATCTTGGAGGAATGTTCAAACAACAAAATTAGGTCTTTTACTGCGAGTTCTTTCGCACCCTGCACACAAACATTCTACAGACGTACCAAAAATAAGCTCAACTGTATGTGGAGTATACACACAAACATTAACACACATGACATATATACACACACACACGTAATATATATATATATATATATATATATATATATATATATATATATATATATATATATATATATATATATATATCACACACACACACACACACACACACACACATATATATATATATATATATATATATATATATATATATATATATATATATATATATATATATATATATTATATATATATATATATATATATATATATATATATATATATATATATATATATATATATATATATATATACACACATATACACACATCTATTCATTTAACAATAAACCTTTCCCAAGACAGCCAATGCACAACACAACTATCACTATCACTGTCATACTATCATGCTGATTCGTGCAGATAAGCTCCCCCTCTCTCTCTCTCTCTCTCTCTCTCTCTCTCTCTCTCTCTCTCTCTCTCTCTCTCTCTCTACTGATACAACGGCAGCCACACACATCAAGTCAATCAATTTACTCAGCACTCAAGGACCGTACACACATTTGGAATCGCAATGTAATGGTCCCAGAAATAATTTACGGGACAGTAAATGTTAAACCTCTGAATGTACGAAAATTAATTTCCGTGTAAAACCGGCCACGCAACTTCACAATTAACACTGTACTTGATTTGGAAAGCATGGCGACTAATACTTGGTGAGTTCTCTCATTAAAATTTGTTGTAAATATAAGAGGGCAACCAACAAAAGCCCACTATCATCACTTAAATAATATCATCTGATAAAAAAAAAAAGATATATTTTGAATACATGAACAGAGGGTACCAACGGCAAAGGTTAATGCTAAATTCATTTAAATCTCATAAAAAATTAGATTCCA
>NC_089750.1:15207552-15212552 GCF_040412425.1 Macrobrachium rosenbergii
AAATATTGTGCACACTGAAAAAAGGCGAGCATTTAAGCAAATCTAAATTACACAATGGAGTAAAAAAAAGTATGTATTTATGCGTTACATTTCAACTGCTTTCTGACTGCTTTTAAATTTGAAAATGCATAATTTCTAGTTATTTATATTAAATTCGAAATAGAAAACTGGTATCCAAATTCTCGGGAAATATCAGCATTCTGAACGAGTCTTATTCAGCTCTTAAAGGCGTTGCCACACATATATATATATATATATAATATATATATATATATATATATATATATATATATATATATATATATATATATATATATATATATATATATATATATATATATATATATATATATGTTTCTGCACATCTAAATATAGAAATATACTAAAGTGTTACAAAGTAAATTAATACCTTTCAAGCACTCAGTACTTAAGTTAACAATTCTGGCCGTCAACATACGAATAAACATTACGAGAACCGGTGCAAAGCCATTTATACTCAGGAATGTACCTTGGGCGAGACTTATGGCGTGATTCTGTTCACTGGACGGGGATTATCCTTCAATAATTCTTTGAGCTGACAGGTAAGCAATGGATTCATCTATGGAAATAACTGCATATATCGCCAATTCATAAAATCCTGCCTGTTTTCTTTGGTATGTCTGTTTAATGTTATCAAATATTCCTAGCGTTAATTAGAAAGCTGCCATTTCAGCATGGAATGCAAAAGTCTTCCTGCCCATTCACTTTAAAAATACTTTTCGATACCATCTATCAAATATCTTTATAGCTTGCCGTCTCAAATATTGTTGATTGTGTTTTCAAACGTGGTAGGTTAAAGTCATTTATATTTCCAGCCATTACTGGCTAGTAATCTTTAATTCCGACATGGAATGTTAAATTTCATTTTTTTCATCCTTGTTAAAATTACTTTTGATGGGCATTTTGCTTGAAATTTAATAAAATTATCTAGGAATATTTCTAATGCTATCTGGCTTTGCTTTTGGCTACAGGAAATTGTTTTTCCTCTATTCCAAGTTGAATTTCATTCTTTTCAACCTCTGGAAAATGTTATTTGATAAGCATTTATCAAACTATTCATTTGCAATAACACAAATTATTGGTAAAGATACGAAAAAATGACCTGACTGAAGAGATCTCTACTGCGATTTGACGGATGAGTCTATGTTAGGGCCATGTTCCCGGAAGAATAATGGTTAATATTTCGCAACTTGAGTTTAGATCGCACCGGGGGACAAATTGCCTTTTTCCACAAGAAGGTTATAACTTACTTCTTAATGCACGCTTATGGACAGACCAATATTCTGAGTCGTATGGGGGTATATGTAAAATAAGTAATATTTCAACTGGGGAGAGAGAGCGCAGGGGATCTTCCTATACCTTCTTGATTACAAGTAATGATGAAATAAGGCGATGTTTATACTTGTATATTCGGAAGTAACATTTGGTATTGCATGTTTATGTGTTTTACAGTTTATAAGCGGCCCCCCCTCTCTCTCTCTCTCTCTCTCTCTCTCTCTCTCTCTCTCTCTCTCTCTCTCTCTCTCTCTCTCTCTCTCTCAAACAATGGAAGCTTTACTATTCAGTAGCTCAATGATGCATTCTATTTTACTGAGGGACGTGGAGCTGTTTACCTGGAGCAACCAGTGCTTGGAGTTACTTGTGCAAGGATTTACGTATAAACAGCAACTGATGCTACTAGCTTTACTGCAGACAACCTGAATTCACTTATTAAGTTTAAATTCTTCTTCGATGGCACAAAAAAATTCTTGCTTTTTATTAGTTACTTGCATTGTAATTTCATGACGGGCTGAGTTTTCTGGTTTTACAACCTTGAAGAAGTCGATTGTTATGTTTATAAATAAATGGTTCGAGAGATTCACCACTTAGAAGTTGGCGTTTATGTAGTTTTTTAAAGACGAAGTCCTCAAATGTCATTATGTTTATTTCATCAGCGTTTACCAACAATAACTCTCAGTGTATGAAGGTTTCCTGTGTTTAATGTACTCAACTTATACATGCAGTCACTGCTTTCCGGATGTGCACCCGCCTACGTACTATTGTAGGAGAAGAGTCTGGTATCTCACATACAGTGTAATCTATTATTCAAACCTTCACATAAAAGTTTTTGGTCGTATCCTACAGCAAATGTCAAAGGGAAAAATTTGGTTTTCAATGTCTAGATCAAAACTATATATATATATATATATATATATATATATATATATATATATATATATATATATATATATATATATATATATACATATATATATATATATATACATATATATATTATATATATACATATATGTGTGTATATACATACATGCGCAATAACCTTTACTCCGCAGTATAAAACATATACAATTAACAATCGAACTAATACGCAACACAAAAATAGGAGCGTTTTATTTCCCAATAAGTTTAGTTGATAGAAATAAATAACATACAAATGAATTAGCAACAGACAAGAGCACAAACACGTTGTACACGAGAAGCAACCAATCACAACCTTTCTCATGCAACAAACCTGAAGGACCCAAAGAGACTCTCAAGTTACACGCATTAAGAATCACCCAGTGATAAGCAACAAAGGAGATCTGTTAAGAGATAATCAACTCTAGTCAGAGCAGACATAGCTATCGGGTCGCTCTTAACATGACCCCGTTGCTACCGTTTCTTGTCGTGAGTCATTCACATGTGCATTGACACATGTGAGGGTAACTTATGAACTGAATATTACCATGAATATATGGTTGGGAAGTCAAGAGAGAGAGAGAGAGAGAGAGAGAGAGAGAGAGAGAGAGAGAGAGAGAGAGAGAGAGAGAGAGAGGAGGTTTGATGATATTAATAAACATTTTTTTAATTTGATACGACTTAGAATAAAGGAATTGAGGGATGAAAAAATCGACTAAGGAAAAAATTCCAGTTAAATATTAGGATACAGGTAAGTGTAAAAGCTTATAAGAAAATGATAACGAAAGTAAAATGAAAAAGAAAATGAATTATCGCTTGAAGAAACTAACAAACGAAGAGAGAGAGAGAGAGAGAGAGAGAGAGAGAGAGAGAGAGAGAGAGAGAGAGAGAGAGAGGGGGGGGGGGTTATATCAAGAAAGCAAGACGTGACGGCTTAGGGGAGTTTCCAGTTAAGGGCAACATCAAATGTCAGCATAGGTAGTTGACGTCACATAGATTCTCATTACTTTCTCTTCTCAAGAAGTTATTTCATCTCTCGTCGAAAGAGGATTATTCTCTTCCCTCAGGTGGCTAGATTATGCTCTTTCAAACGGTAAATATTATTCTGACAATGGCACTTGTTGTACTCATGCAAACACGAGAATGTTCTTCTGAAAATGGCTGACGCTGTGTTCCTTCAAAAGTAAATATTTTTGAAAAATGAATTTTCTTGACTTTAAATTAAATATGTTCCTTAAATTTTAAATTTTATGTCCTCTTTCTTTAAATCAAGAGTCGTCTGATAACGGTGTATATTATGTTATTTTAAACAGACCATTCTTCTGACAGTGGCGTGCGTTCTAATTGAAACCAAGACATCTCTCTAAAAATGGAATATCCGTCGTGTTTCCCAGACAGGTAATATACTTCTGAAATGTCAAAATGATTCGATCCGAGAAAACTTAGTTCTAAGACCAATATATGTTGCTTCTTCAAATAGATAATCTTTTGAAACTACAGTATATTTTACTCTATCAAAATAATAAAAACTTGATTCAAAACTGTGCAGACTGTAGTCACTGGATCGGACAACAATTCCCAGAGAATGATGCATGTTTTGTTCCTTCAAAATGAGAGTGCTCCTCTGAAATTGGTTATGATCTGCACTATACACAAAAAACGGGTTCATGAGAACAGCGTTTTTAACATTCCTGGCAATGCAGAATGTTCTGAAATTATGTAACTCAAGTGAACTATGTTCTTTTATTTGTGTTGATGTCTCTGCGTAATGGTTCATACTTTCGTGCAATTTTACATGTATATGTCAGTCCTAAGTAATCTTTCGCCTTTGGGAAAAAAAATCTCTCCTCATGCATGTCAACTGTATTGGTGTAATAAGGGTGTATATTTAATAAGCTTGTATATGCTATTGAGGACGGTGCATTGCTTATTTAACATGTTCTGGTGGATAGTCCTCGACTTCCTTATAACTGATGAATGCTCTTCAATTCCACAGGAAGTGTTATTACTTTGTATGCTATATTGACGTTAAAGATTTACAGCATTCTAGTAAGATTTGTGTATGTCTTTTTTATGTTAAAAATCCTTATACGCATCTCATGATGATAACTGATATATAATTATAATTTTTTGATGACAACAGATGCACTCTCATGGTTTCTGTATCATTCTTTTATTTACAAATGATGATTATGTTTTTCCTTATAATTATGCATCACTCAAACCGCAGATGAAGTTTTGAGCAGAAGGATCTTTGTGTATGTGATGCAAAGTTCTACATTATTATACTGCCCACTTCTATGTTGAAAAACAAAAATAATAATAATATCAAGAGCACTTGGTGAAAATTATGACTCTTATAAGGTGACGCAAAAGTGAAATGGCGAACTTGCACTTATGAACGAAGGACAGTATCACTGATGCTCAATAAATGCGCTCTGTGAAAAATAGCTCAATAAATGCGCTCTGTGAAAATAGCTCAATAAATGCGCTCTGTGAAAAATATACAACAGAAACGTATTTACCATGAAAGAGAGACTCCAGGAAATCTCTGTTTTTCTTCGTAACAGGAGAGCTGATTTCCACGGAAAAACACGGTCAGCTCTCGGCTTAGTTCTACTAAAACTGAATCATCACGGGAAGGTCAAACCACCTAGACATCTTCCATGCTCATCCAATTTCTTTCCCTAGTTCTCAAGATAACCTGGTAGAGAATTCAATGCAAATAGAGAATTTTCAATATTTATAAACGGTAGAGGTTCCACTTTGAGACTGGCAAGTGT
>NC_089750.1:15217552-15247552 GCF_040412425.1 Macrobrachium rosenbergii
ATGCAAATAATAAGATATATCAAATATAAATAATAGGATATAATCTGAAATGCAAATAATAAGATATAACATATGTAAATAATAAGATATAATCTGAAATGCAAATAATAAGATATAATATTTTCAGAAGTACATATCAAGATGTAAAATATTTTAGAAAAGCGCATATTTAAACATTTTTAAGAAAAATAAATAATGAGATGCAATACAGTTCTGAAAACCAAAATTAAGATATAATTTTAGGATAAGCAAAACTGAAAAAAAAACTTTTTTAGGAAAAGCGCGAATTAACGATATAATATTTTTAGGAAAAGGGCAACTGGGAAATAATTTTTTAGGAAAAGCGCATATTAATGTATAATAATTCTTTTACGAAAGGCAAATAATAAGATATAAAGTTTTTAGGAAAAACCGTTGGAGGATATTTTTTATGAAACAACAAACATTAACATATAACAGTTTCAGGAAAACCAAATAATAAGATATAATATTAATTTTAAAAACAAATAATAATATTAATAATAATAATAATAATAATAATAATAATAATAATAGTATATACCTATAAGAAAATCAAATAATAAAATAAGAAAAGAAAAACTTTTAAAAATAAACAGAGACTGGGCCTTTTCCAATCTATACCTCTGCAAGTCTCCCAATTTATGATAATTTACCCATCATATTGTTTTCAATATGGAAGGTATTTCATGCTGCTCTACAATAAACCCAGGTCTTGGATGGTAAGGTGTTGTACAATTTCCTAAATATAAAAGCAAAATATCTAAAGATTCCCTTACTCTCCTCTCCAATAAATCAACTGGGCAAACTATGTCTCGTGGCCCAACTTCCAAAAAACGTATATTTGGTACTTCATCTCAGTTTATCATATTTCGATCTATATAGCTTTCGATTTTGGAAAATCTCTGCATAAAACTTAAATGAACTTCAATAAATTTTACACTGATTGCTCTCTAAATTCTGAATGGGATATTTGTCAATTATAATTTCTAATTCATGAAGTCTGTACTATTCCTATTTTCTTTCCCCTTTGTGCATCGAATGTGAACGATTTATAATGCTCTTGAGAGCCATCAGTTACATCTCGACGTCTTTTATTTATAAGCATAAACATACCTTGGTGAAAAATTAAACAGGGTTGAGTCTGTCTGTCTGTCTGTCTGTCTGTCTGTCTGTCTGTCTGTCTGTCTGTCTGTCTGTCTGTCTGTCTGTCTGTCTGTCTGTCTGTCTGTCTGTCTGTCTGTCTGTCTGTCTGTCTGTCTGTCAACGGACGTATTTTTAAGCCATATACATACAAGAAATAGCACAATGATGGCTTGATATAGCAAAAGATAAAAAAAAAATTTACAATATACTAACAAAAGATGACTGGATAAGCTACATAAATACACAAGTAAATTCTTGCGTAGAATGGCATTTTTCGTTAAAATGACATTTCACCCTGAAAACATAAGCCACACAGCAATATTGCACAGAAGAGCAACGAAGATTTGAACTATTTCTAATTTCTATTTTTGTGGCAATTTGTGTTGGTTTCCTTAGGAATGCAGAATAGAAACTGTCAACCTATTTCTACCAAAAAAGAAGTACACACACACACACACACACTCATATATATATATATATATATATATATATATATATATATATATATATATATATATATATATATATATATATATATATATATATATATATATATATATACACAATAGATACTGTATATATATACAATATATATATAATATATATATACATATATATATATATATATATATATATATATATATATATATATATATATATATATATATATATATATATATATATATATATATGTATATATAAACAAACCTTTTTTATTTTTATTTTTTTGAAGGAGGTGACCTAGTCAATGGATCACTAATTTACCAACCACTTTCGTGGTTTAAATCACTTATTAACTTTTTATACAAAATTCACAGTGTATTTTTTTTTTTATGGAAATATGATATTTACATTCACCTCTGTATTTATCCACACTGTGTTTTGTCTTAAATGTGTTGTAACCACAATTTACTTATCCTAATTTTTTATGCATAATTTATTGCACATCTTATATTTATTAAGTACATAAAATTATATACATTCACATCTACTAGCGACCATTAATCGATACATCAACCACCCTTCACTTGTAAGAAATCAATTTTACATAAAACTTTTCCCGCCAGGTATTCGAAATAAAGCCGAATCCTTCCAAAACAAGCAACGCATACAGTAATAAGAGCTAAATCATTGCAATTCACTCACGAACATTTCAAATTCATTCTCGCCCACAAACTCTCATGAGACCATTATAAGCTACTCGATTTGCACCAGCTTAATTTCGACCCGTTTAAGTCTTTCTCTTAATAATGCAAATACGAGACAACGAGTGCTGACCCTTCTCTAACACCCGTCCCTCGTAGTAATACATCCCCCCCCCCCACCTTCCCCAAGACCCTAGACGACCGCCATTGTCTGCGCGGAAGGCTCCCATAAGAGCCACTGAGGGACAAAGACAGTATTCAATGAGCAAACATCCACGTGTTTACAAAAGCAATGGAATACTGCTCTGCCCGGCGTAGTTGCAATGGTCCCAGCTTGAAATTATGGGAAGCCATTTGTCATAAGGTTAGCTAGAGGGATCCTCTGAATGGACTGATTTCTGATTCACAGTCATCAATCATTTATTAGGCAACGCTGCAGGATTTCTTATATCTAATTCAAGTCTTGTTATTGCATGACGTGATTTATCATGCAGCTGATATAATTTTTCTTTCATGAACTTGATTTTGATTCACGATTTCTCTGGTGTTATGAGAATGAACCCGACAACAAAATATCTAGCACCACTCCAGTTAGAAATTAATAACAGGAATATCTAAAATTAAATTAGAACTTCCGAAGGGAAGTCCTAGAGTTAAATCAAGTAGAACAAGGTCCATAGAGTCAGTATCTATAAAGTTTGCTCTGTGGGGCTTAAGGCAGACTTTCTAATTCTCAATACAACTGAATTATAACATCGGCGGATTTCTGAGAAAATCATCTTCACTTGATTGAGAATTATCTGACTCGTCATAAGTAACTCTCTCTCTCTCTCTCTCTCTCTCTCTCTCTCTCTCTCTCTCTCTCTCTCTCTCCTCGCCTTGATCTCATTGCTTAAATTGCTTGCAATAGCATCCCCTAATGAGATCAGCATCATCAGCATAGAGTAAAACCGTGTACCTCATAGCATAAAACGGCCCCAAGAGGAATGAGAGGGGGGCCACGTCCCCCTTCCCAAGAGAGCCCTAAGCTCTGCCCTCTCCCTCAAG
This sequence comes from Macrobrachium rosenbergii, assembly GCF_040412425.1. Classification (NCBI taxonomy): domain Eukaryota; kingdom Metazoa; phylum Arthropoda; class Malacostraca; order Decapoda; family Palaemonidae; genus Macrobrachium; species Macrobrachium rosenbergii. The sequence goes on from NC_089750.1 coordinate 15,220,909, forward strand.
TTCCCTAGTCCCACCCTAGAAGGGGAATGGCCTCACTTTGAACCTTGTTATCTATTTTTTTTTCTTCTTTTCACCTCGCGAGTTAAGCCTCTTAACGCGTCTTACCCCATTACCAGTGCGCCCTTCATAAAAGGGAAATCCAATACTTTAGAAGAAATTCAATTTTCGCACTCTTAATTAAGCCATTGGCGAATCACATTCGTTTAAAAGAGGAACGGTGTGATTTGAGAGAGAGAGAGAGAGAGAGAGAGAGAGAGAGAGAGAGAGAGAGAGAATCTCATCATCCCACACACAAGTGACGACAATGATGTGGACAAGAGGGGACGATTTGACTATCCCTATAAATCATGGCGTTAGGGACGAAGCGACTACTCGTGCAAGGGTGATGGTGATGTTAACGATGCCGACTGCCTACTTCGTAAGTGACGAGGAAGACCGTGTGAGACGACCTGACTGTTTTCACAAATGGTGACGACAATGATGAATGAGTAAGGAATGATACGTTATCAATTAACAATTATATCCGTATTTCGACGACAATCTAGTGGATGACAATTTTCAATGAAGATGAATGGTTAGTGGATGATTAAAAGCGTAGCTTATCCTCGTGATGACGATGATAATGGATGAGTGACGAAGGATATGTTATTAATTAATAATGTTACCATGAATGACGCCAAGTGGATGATAGACTGTCCATTCACGTGATGACGATTATTGATGAAAAGGACGGCTAGTGGATAATTAATAAAAACAGCTTATCCTTGTGGTGACAAAGATGATGGATGAGTGTAGAACGATATAACAATCACGATAAGTGTAAACAACGGCCAAGTGGATGACAAAATAATTGTTTACCCACGTGACGACGATGTTGGATGAATGGAGAGCGACATTTCAATCATCACGAGTGACGATGGTGATAACTGTTGAGTAGATGATGACATATCAAGTACTCGACAAGGTGATGATGGCAATCTATGGGGATAATATAGACTATTTATATAAAAACGACGATCACAACACAGATAACCAAAGCACGTAATCATGACTGTGAGGACCACGACAACAATCGAGATTGCACGAGTTAAGAGCTAGAGAATAACAGATAAATGCCCTCGTATTTCAGCTAAACAAAACAGCCTTTTAGCGACCCGCAGTGAAAGAGGAGCGATAAGAACGCACAAAAGCAGTCCAACAAAAGCGTGACTCAACCCCATTCAAGGCCGCTGTCTACGAATACTTCGAATACCAGCAGTTCTTTGAGCGGCTTTGGGTCACGATCGACTGCAAGCGTGGGTTCCAGGTAAAGTACAGCGGGCAACAAAAAAATCTTTACTTATCCTGGCCATAACTCAAGAGAGCTTTAAAATCAAACTCTAATTATGACGCACAGCCAAAGCATGATGCATGGCCAACATTCGTACAGTTGAGACATCATGGAATTCGTAAAGTAGGTCTTTACGAAATTAAAAAAAAAATCACATTCCTACCAGTTTTCTTCCTTTATGCAGTGTAAATTAATAACGAAATTTAATGGGGAAATTTAATGGGGAAATATCACACACACAAACATATACATAATATGTATTTACATATAATACACACACACACAAACACATATATATATATATATATATATATATATATATATATATATATATATATATATATATATATATATATATATATATGTATTGAAATGCATATGCATACGGTAGAAGTGGTCAGTTGTTGATGTATGTATGTATGTATGTATGTATGTATGTATGTATGTATGTATATATATATATATACATATATATATATATATATGTGTATATATGTGTATAATATATTATTATATACAATATATATATATAATATATATATATATATATATATATATATATATATATATATACATATATATATATATATATATATATATATTTTATATGTATGTATATATTTTTTATATATATAATCATACACACATATCAACTGACCACTTCTACCGTATGCATATGCATTTCAATAACCACAATGACGTCCGGACTCTTCGACTTCCTATCACTTAAGGCCTTTTATATATACCATAGGTATTTTTCTCCTTATTGGGAATACCACCAGAAGGGTAAACCCTTCCTGTTCTCAACAAATCTCTAACTGATAGGATTGGTGGCCCCGCCATGCATTTATCTTGGTCGTAGCTGACGCTGGTCACTCAGTCAGTTAGGTGGCGACTGGATGGCGACAAACAGGGTCGAACCACGGACCTTACAAATGCTATCCTAGTGCTCTTCCACTGATATATATATATATATATATATATATATATATATATATATATATATATATATATATATATACAGTATATATTTATATATGCATATGCGTGTGTAATTATAAGTATGGGTATATGCGTATGTACGTTATATATATCCATGCATACATACACCATATATTATATACACAGTGTGTGCGTATGACTATATACATGTGAATCTACATTATATACATATGTACATATATATGTATATATATTCATGTATATATGTGTGCGTTTAGGTAAAAAAAAAAATATGAATATCATAAAAGGTAAATAAAATAAGAAAGCAGGTTACGGGCTCAAGACGCGCTGACAGTGAGAAAGTGTCTGTAATCCGTTACGTCCACAAGTATACAAAAGCCCGGCGCTCTTCTGTAATGTAACATGTTACTAGCAAGGGAGGATTACCAGGTGGAACCGTATCCACCGGTGTTTACAAGGCATGGTGAATAGAGAAAAATAATAATACTGTTTACTATGAGAGAGGTAAAGACGATTAATTATTTGGTATAAATAATTAATCGTTTATATTTGACTTTTGATTTTGAGGAGAAGCACCGACTACATCATTGAATTACTACTACTACTACTACTACTACTACTACTACTACTACTACTACTACTACTACTACTACTACTACTACTAATAATAATAATAATAATAATAATAATAATAAGAAGAAGAAGAAGAAGAAGAAGAAGAAGAAGAAGAAGAAGAAGAAGAAGAAGAAGAAGAAGAAGAAGAAGAAGAAGAAGAAGAAGAAAATATATCTTTTCCTACTTTTACATATATCCTTTCCTAAACCAGCGCCGACATCATCAATAATAATAATAATAATAATAATAATAATAATAATAATAATAATAATAATAATAATAATGACGATGAACACCAACCACAAAATTAGTTTAAATGAATTTACACTAACAAAGCCCGAAGTGGATTTCTGTATTCTGTGGATATCTACTGTAAAAACGAAAACTCTACGCTTAATGTTACGGCATGACATGTGCAACCTTCAAAAGGAGGAAATATTCTTAACAGAAAAGGTGACATTTCTGGAGTGCTAACGGCATGCAATATCTCGATTCCTTTTGAAATGCTTTTGCGGTGTCCAGCGGACACTGGAATCAATGTATTGATAAATTAACAAAAACGAGTGAGAAAAAACTCGGACACGTCTGACATAAAACGGCAACGAATCAATAACTTGCGTTCTGTATTGACAAACACCAATCTCCCATCACAAAGAAATGGAAGTTGGACATAAAATTAATACGCATACGGAAGGGTCATTTGGCGAACTCATGAATTTCATAGCAAGGATACGTTTTTTGTCTATTCTTTTTGATGCGTCAGCGTTTGTTTCTCAGTATGAACCTATGGTTGTTTTGCCAGTGCGTGTGTATATATGTATATATATACATAATATATATATATATATGTGTGTGTGTGTCTCTATATATGTATATATATATATATATATATATATATATATGTGTGTGTGTGTGTGTGTGTGTGTGTGTGTGTGTGTGTGTGAGAGAGAGAGAGAGAGAGAGAGAGAGAGAGAGAGAGAGAGAGAGAGAGAGAGAGAGACTGTAAGTGCAATGCCTACTTTAAGAGTGCGCGAATATTTGTCCCCTGTCAAGTAACAGTTAGCGTACTGCTTCTACGCATATCTATGCATAGTCTTTTATATGCCTGTGCATTGTCTTTATGTATATTTTCATATATTCCACTGTATGTTACACCACCCAATGGCCTCACTGAAGCTCATCACAAGCTAGCAGGAAAGAGAGAGAGAAGAGAGAGAGAGAGAGAGAGAGAGAGAGAGAGAGAGATTCCCTACTCCTAAGGCAAATCCAAAATCCCTTTTTCATAGACACATCTAATATACAATCGCGTGCTACATGATCCATTCTATTTCCACGACTCGTGCACCGTAACCTTTGAACTAACAGCGCACATTCCACGTCACATCGATCGTCATTTCGGATTTCCTAGGCAAAAGAAAAAACAAAAGATTGCAAAAGAAAATATCACCAGTAAAACACACATGCACACACAAAAGATATAAAATATTCCTGACACGTGTAGATTCTCTCAACCCTTCAGTATTCAATTGGCAAATAGGAAAAAGATGGTTAAAATATCACATGTATTTGAAAAACAGAAAGACTAGAAAGCTTATCTGTTTACACGCACTCTACCAACTCAAGCTTTTCTTTGGTATGCAAGAGGAAAAAAAACCTGTGGAATTATTTATAGAAGGATAACAAACAGATAAAAGCCTTCCCTTTACAACATTCGCATCTCCTAGTTAATCACAAGGTGTCAACTGAAATCGATCTTCCGGTGATTGATCTAACTGATTTAGAATCATAAACTGGCGTCACATTGGCCACGGTAGTTGGAAATACTTGACTTGCTTACAGTCATTGGAGCTGTACTATAAAGATATCCTTAATGAAAACAATATTGGCATAAAATAGGCATAAAAGTAAAATAAAGAATATGGAAACTAAAAAAAAAAGACAAGCAAAAAACGCACAAGTTTCTTCGGCGCAGTCGAGTTTTCTGTACAGCGTATGATCAAGGCCACCGAAAATAGATCTACCTTTCGGTGGTCTCGGTATAATTCTGTATGAGCCGCGGCCAATGAATCTTTAACCACGGACCGGTAGTGTCCCGTCCTATATCATTGCCAGATGCACGATTATGGCTAACTTTAACATTGAATAAAAATAAAAGCTGCTGAGGCTAGAGGGCTGAAATTTTGTATGTTTGATGATTGGAGGATGGATGATCAACTTACCAATTTGCAGCCCTCTAGCCTCAGTAGTTTTTAAGATCTGCGGGCGGAGGGACAGACAAAGCCGGCACAATAGTTTTCTTTTACAGAAAAAAAACCAAATGGTAGTCTTTTTTGGTTTACTTATAAAAATACTAGGCATTCCTATTAAAAAATCACATATCTTGTATACTTTCTAATAAGCTGATCAGTTACAATTAACTTAATTATTAGGTAAAATTTATTTCTGTTAAGAAATATCTGAGGAAAATATATGAGATGGTAAATCGTTTCCCTCGCGCATCTCCTAGGAGACCAGTACGTAATAGTGACAGCTGGGCTCCTGTGGGTACCGGAGGTGTTGAAAGACTCGGAACTACTTGGACGACAACTATGAGATGGGAGGCTGGAGATGAGTGGAGACTTATGGAAGGTAAAGCACAGGAAATACATGAGTGGAGGAAGATCACAGAGGCACTTGGAGTCACAATGCCTTGGAAGCGCTGACGATAAAGTAAATAATTTACTCACTGTGTTAAACTAAAAAAAAATTATATTGAGAAACTGTAATGGAAAAATACTATGACGAACAGAAAAACATTCGCTTCATTCTTGGGATTAAAACCTAAGAAACAGCTGCGTCTACTTTTCATCTGATACATTATATCTCCAAAACCTATAAGTCTGTTACTCATTATGTCACGACCCATACTCATAAAAATGACAATTGCCCATACACCGCAAAGTACAGACTATAGGTCTGTGTGAGAATGTCAGCATAAATCCTCACGTAGCGTGTCTCCATATTACACCGAAAATAAGATAATTGTAGGCCTAGGCACGAGCTCCAAAGGTTTTACAGCTCCCAGGGTGAAAAGAAAAAACCTAACCACTGCGCTTGATTATACACTGCTCTCTATATACAGTACTTTGCGTGAGAAAGGGTTAGACCGAAAGGGAAAACTGTCCTCTGTCGAGTAACGGTGGAAGAAGCAAGATGGATGGAAAATGGAGGCAGGTAAAAATAGCCTGACAATTCCTCGCTAACTTATATCTAGCAACGCTGATTTTTGTTTCTTCTCATTATTACTTTTATTATTTTTAATATTATTTGTTACGATTAATGACAGCTGTTAATATATAAAGTAATATATATATATATATATATATATATATATATATATATATATATATATAATATATATATAATATATATATTACATATATTAATTTTTTCACTATGAGGAAAAAGACATCTCCCGAAAGCAAGCACGAAATGGTCTTCCATTTAATCCAACGATTCAATACCTCCTCTTACCCTCTTTCTCTCTCCCCCCTCCCCCACGAATCCCCACCATCGCCCCCTCCCCCTCTCCCTGGCGTATAACCTTTGTCAGCGACACCACATTCCAAATGTTGCCTCTAATCCCGGCCCATAATCCGCTCTCACTCCCAATGTCCGACTCCAAGTCTTTATCTTGCAACACGCTATTCTCTCGTTATTGGTGTGTAAGGGAAGCCATTGCCGTGCTAGGAGGGGCTGGGGGTGGGGTTTCCCGGTAGGGAGTAGGTGTTCCGTTTCGTGGGGACCGGGGGTCGGTGGGGGGGGGTAGACCCCAAATAAAAGGGACAGGGACATGAATGAATCGCAGGTGTGCTTGAAGATATTCTCTGCATGAATGTCAATATGTAATGAGGAGAAAATGTTTTTGTTTATGTGTATTCATGTGTCTGCATGATATCTGAGTTATTATCTCATCACGCAAACACACGCATGCGCACAAACATATACTATATAATATATATATATATATATATATATATATATATATATATATATATAGACAGATAGATATATATATATATATACGATATATATATATATATATATATATATATATATATATATGTGTGTGTGTGTGTGTGTGTGTGTGTCAGGTGTATGATTTGGCAGATAGCAAGCGTGAAAGACAATGACCACAGTCTACTTTCTTTCAGCAGCCACCCCAAATTAAGGGAAAATGCCTTAACATTATATATATGTGTGTGGTCAATAGTGTGCGTCCTTGAATGCGCGACTATCAATCTGCACCTTCCTTGTAGCTGTACCATTACCCAACAAAAACCTTTTGTACGCACATTGGCAAATTATAGTTCGAACATTCGGTAGGAGGGAAAACCAGTACGCTCCCGGTCTTAACGACGCATAAACTGACAAAACACTTTATAATTTTCGCGGGACGGATTATTTTTTAGAGCAATGACCCCTCCGTTAGGGGAAGGAGTGAGTTGGGAAAGGCCCGAGTTTTATTTGCTTTCCAGGAATATTCATACTAGGGTAATGGGATCAACAGCAGCAGCCATGTTTGTAATTGATGGCAATCTACTTTCATTACTCTCTCTCTCTCTCTCTTTTAATCAGTGGCCGATACGACCGGCAGCCTAATGTGCATATCTAGCAAAGACTCAATAAAGCCAAAATGCTAATGAAAATCACTGGGACTTACCACCGAAATAAGTCACAAACCCAACTATGTACTGAAAAAATTTTGTTAAACTCTGGGAACACGTCAGCAGTGGGAGAGTTTTGACATCTAACAATGAGGAATGGAATGGAATATAAAATTTAGGCCAAAGGCCAAGCACTGGGATCTATGAGGTCATTCACCGCTGAGAGGGAAACAGAGTAAAATGTTTGAAAGGTGCAACAAGAGGGAAACCTCATAGCTCCACTATGAAACAATTGTCAGGAGAGGGTGGCAAGTCACATGGAAGAAAGAATATGAACGGAAATACAATAAAAGAAATGAAAGGGATTGCAGCTAGGGGCCGAAGGGACGCTGCAAATAACCTAAAGTAATGCCTACAGTGCACCGCGCGAGGTGCACTGACGGCACTAACCCCCTTACGGGTTCTAACAATAAGGGTATAGAAGCAGTCAATCAGCTGTGAAGTTCGATGGTCACTGATGTACACGTGGCAAATCGAATATAAATTTTCAAGCTTCATAAAAGTCGGCTTTTCTTAACTCTTACGTATCATTATGAAGTATGCATAAATTTTTTTAAGGGCATGAATATAAACCTTAGATTGAAAAGTAATTTTTTTTTTATTTTCGTTCCTGTCACACTCAAAGGCTTTAATGGTTTCTCCTTTAAAACAGTTGTATTTCCCAAATTCCACTTCACATTTTACAAGTAGTTTCTTGTTTTACATGAAAGTACTAAAATACATATCTAATTTTTTCAGATATCTGGAGAGACCGTTACATCACTGAGAGAGAGAGAGAGAGAGAGAGAGAGAGAGAGAGAGCATACAAATGAGGTACGGCGAAATTTTATGAAGCATTTACATATATATGAATGCCACAGGTCACCTAGGAAAAGTAACAGGCAAATAGAACCAGTATCTGTGGAGGGAATATAGTTCCCGATAAAAACTGAAAACGCCCTATGATTGCTGACCTCGCTCTTGGACTTGATGGGGGTTCGGAGGCCTACCTGCTGCGGGAGACACCTTGTTCAGGTAGCTCTCCGCTGTGGGTGTCCTCATTATTTCGGATGAAGGGGGGACTTTCATGTCGTCCACTTTTAACTTTTGCAGGTCTTTGTGTCAGAGAGAAAACATAAATACAGAGCGCCTGAGGTACTTTTCTACGGCAGGTAGAAATTTTTTTTTTTTTTTTTTGACCCCTACTAATCCAAATCGAAAAGACGAGACGACTAATTACATATCTCCAAAACTAATTCCATGAACAACACCTTCAACAAGGCAGGGCCAATAAAGTTCATTTATAAGGCAGAGAAGGAAGTGACCTTTCCCATAGGACCCACTGCGAGGCTTTTCCATAGACGTTCTAGGGCGCAAATGGGAGTTTTCTTTTTCAGAGGTTTCCTGAACCTCTGGAAAAGGAACCCGACGATCATCTCGGTATCCCTGAGAGTGGCAACAAGTCAACCACCCTGGTTCGACTTCTAACAAGGTAGGACGAAAGAGGAAAACCGATCTTACTGACATTTGTTCTCAAACATAAAGCTCTTCCGCTGAAGGGAGGCGAAGCTTAATCTTGTTATTCACCCAGAGCTTTACAAAAATCTGTTGGATAATATATATATATATATATATATATATATATATATATATATATATATATATATATATATATATATATATATATATATATATATATATATATATATTTTTTTTTTTTTTTTTTTTTTTTGCTTCAATACGATGAGGTTTCATTACTTATAATTTTTGGTAAAATCCTTCATGGCAATGTTAATGACAAATAATGTTTGCTACATGCTAATAATTTTCAGGCAGTGAAAGTAAACATATTTAAGGAACATAATACAAAATTATTTCAATATACTACTCAGCAGCATAATAACCGCAAGATACCTTCATTCACAACCAACCATGATTTGAAAAAAAATAGGATTATAATGTAATTTAAAAAATACGATAATAACATGACCATGAAATATTTTAAATATAAAAAAAATATAAAGTAAAGCACCTCACGATAAGAAAAGCAAAAAAATCATTAATTAACAGGTGATCAGTGGTCTAATATACGAAACACTGCTTCCTTACATGTTACAAAGCATGTTGAATGATTCCATCACAGAAAATACATCGAGTCAATTTTTTAAGTGACTTTTTGTCTCCACATTTAACACCATAAAAATCCACTGAAATAATAAGCACATGTTAAGAAGCTTACGTCCAAACTCAGTAATAACAAGGCATTTAAATTGGAAATCCGGATGCAAAATCCCTTCACAAAATCCTGCAATGACAGGATTGTCTCTGTTGCAAAACTAGTTTAACCTACACGAGTTTAAAACACATTCACAAAACAATTCAAATGTGCTATTCAAGTGGAGCGACTGAGAGTTTTCTGATTATATACAACAGCCACTTTCTCTACGCAACGACTGCACAAGGGGTCCTCTTCCACCAGGATTGAAACGATATTGGGAAGCTGTTTAAAAATTCACTGTCATTGCGTTTCGAAAGTAGTGTTTTCCCTGCACCATTTCTGTTTAAAAGCTTGATTCTATAACTGATCGGGAATTTTTCATGTAAATTGTTAGTCTGAATATATAAACACGTCTCCCTGTTGCCCCACTGATGTAAGCAACAAATTATGTACCCGGTGCTTGCAGTAATGTGGTGGGTCACAGCAAAAATGGCCTCAGAGTTGGAGCAGATATCTTTATCTTAAAATCCTAGCTGTGTGTATATGTGTGTGTGTGTGTGTGTGTGAGACACTCATCTACTTTTTCCAATCCTTCATTTGATAAACTCCCAGCATTAGCCATTTAAATCTCAGTCAGAAAAAAAAACCATAACATTCCGCTTCCCGCAACGTAATAATTCCTCGACGTGACACGCCGCTCAAGACTGGATTTGACAGAAATCATTTACTGACAAGGCAGCTGTTAATTCACGTCGGAAAATGGACTAATCTCGCAGGAAATGCAAATGGCTTAATTCAAATGTTTTAATTCTCTATTAGGACATTTCGAAGGAAACCCGACTATTTACGCATTTATGGCAACAAATGGACCATTAAGGCTCATGGTTGGCGTATGAATGTGTCAAAGGAAAATCTTGAAGTGGAAATTCATTTTGTGGCCTCAAGAGAGGGATTCCAGCTGTAATATTATTAATGGTATAATGGTATTACCAACATACGATATATATATATATATATATATATATATATATATATATATATATATATATATATATATATATACATACATACATATACATATACATATGCTGTACAGTATATATGCGTATGACTGAAAACTTATACCCACAGACATAAACAGACATATAAATATATATACATATATATGTATATACATATATATATATATATATATACATATATATATATATATATATATATATATATATATATATATATATATATATATATAATTTATATATATATATATATATATATATATATATATATATATATATATATATATATATATATATATGTATGTATGTATGTATGTATGTATGTTTGTGTGTAGCTTGTAAAAAATAATTATGGGCAAAAGTACATTAAATGTCTCTGATTTACCGTTAAAAACAAGAAATGAAATCTAAAACTTGATCAAGGTATACAGACCATGCCATACAACAATTGTAACGTTTCCCAGTTATACAGACTGTGGCAGTGAATCACAATGAGGCCCCCAGAAGCCAACTGTGCAATTATTATTATCATTATTATTTTTATTATTATTAACATCACTCCAGTCTCCATGCGCAAATGGACAAAAATCAGTGCACCTACAAACGACATTACCTAATTACCTATTCACAAAAGTTCCAGTGATCAAACTGGATCGTTAACTAGACCATTGAGCAATTATCGGTTTGATAATGTGTATATATGAATAAACTCACACGTAAAAATGATTTCATGTTTATGCCATTAACTGCGCGAGCTTTTTTTTTTTTTTTTTTCAAAACTTTCCCATATACGGCAAACGAGAATTTGCCGTAAAATTTGGAAAGCGTAGTTGTTAGGCCGGGCACCGTCATAGTCTCATTTGGGTAAACATGCGTCCATTTATAATTCTCTCTTATTTGATTAAAATCATAACGATACGAAATACATCCGACTAATACCTGGAATGCCTCACCAAATATACTTAAATACTGCTTTAAAGAAATATATATCCTTAATGTAAAAAATGTAAAAGGCCAAAGAAAGAAAGAAACGAAACATGACCAACCAAAACTGTAAAATCAGAAACAAGACGAGTAACAGCAGCAGCAGCAGCAGCAGCGGCAGCGGCAGCAGCAGCACGTAATCGCATAACATGAAAGCAAAGGCCAAGCATTAATCAGAGAAACAGAAAATGCAAACAAATTACAACCTTAACAGCGAGGGAAAAACACGCGCTAATGATAACGAGGAAGAAGCCGGCCGGGACAAATTCAAGCTGTGAAAAGACGCAGAACAGAAATGAGAAAATGTTTTCCGCACTCGCTGGAGGGTCCGGCGACGCGACGTGTTCAATAACACGGCTTCATTCAGCCTCATTACACAGGTAAATTTCACCTGCAGTTCGACTCCTATTATGGTGTCCGTAATCATGCAGTGCATGAAATGGCGAAAGAAAAAAAAAGAGACTTTGAATTTCATGCAATTGTCTTGCTGGTATTAGTTGCATGGTACGAATTATTATCGAGCAGGTACAAAAGATGGATGGCCTGGGAGGGGAGGGGAAGGGGGATGGGGGTTATTATTGTGCACGGATGGGTACCTGCAGGTGACGCTATGAAGCAAAGGGTGTTAAAATGATCCATCAATTTTTGCAAAAACGTCAGGACGAAACAAAAGCACGAGGAACAGGTTAGCAGTGAATGCTATATTTGCAATACTCACGACATGCAACCATAAATGCTCCCACGCTCTGTCGTCCAGTTCTGCACTAAGTTATTATTACCATTATCGTCCACAAAATCCATGAAGTAAGCCAAAGAACAAATTATTATTATTAATATTATTATTATTATTATTATTTAAACGCCACACGAAGAAAATGTATATTCTTGCATGCTGTATTATTTATCTAGCATTATCATATTTAGTGTACTAGGCAGGTAGGGACTGACGGGATTATGAGTGACTCTGGACCACTAAAATCCATGTCAAAATGGCTAACCAAATTCTTAACATCAAAAGTCCTTTTTCTTCATTACATGACTTACAGACGAATCATCTGGAATTTAAAAGCTGCATTATGGGTAATCTGCTGTGACCCACGAACTCCGAAAATTCATTGATAAATGCGACTCATAAAAAAAAAAAAAAAAATGCTAAGCAAATAAAGGTTCGGGAAATACGACAGTGTACAGACTTTTCGCTTCGGTTGGGTCCACTTCTGAAAGCCATGATGGTTTGAAATTTATAGCAGACTTTAATTTATATATTCTATGAAAATATTTTATATTTCATCTATAGTTACTGATTTTCCAATCCAAATTACTTTAGCGAAAATCGCAAAATTCTGCATAAAGCGTTTCATAAGATTTGGTCTCTGACCTCACTCGAAAAAAATCGCTGGAATGCTAAAACTTTGCCTTGGATGACACATAATTTTCTTCTCTAGTAGTGAAACAAATGTATAATTTATTGACTGAATATTTCGTTTACCTAACATACTGGGAAAACGATAAAAATATAAAATTCGATATTTTTATTAAAAGCAAAATTTCTGTACTATAATGTACTTTCGACTATGAAATAATTTGGCAGACTTCGAATGTACTGTACACTTTCCATATTTGCGAATAATCTCCTTTTTTTTCTTCCAAATATTACCTAACAACCATGAAAATAATGTCAGTGTTTGAACAGACTTACAATATGAGTGATACCAATGGTCCTGTCTTAAAACAAAAAATAAGCTATTTTGCTTCTGACCACTTATTGGGGGTAATTGAGAGCTTGGGACATACTCATTATTCCAGGCTTGATCTATTCTTGACATTATAGGTTAATACTGATAAAGTTGCAGACTATTTACAGTTACTGAATACATAGCTTGCATATGACCACTACCACTATCATTTACGGCAACTGTACACATAACTACAATATCCATAATTTTATTATTAATTATTATTATTATTATTATTATTATTATTATTATTATTATTATTATTATTATATTACGCACATATTACAATGACACATTCGCGATTTCTGATCTATTATTATTAACGGACGCAATTTGAATGAGCGTTGTTTTCCCATTATTAGTAATAAATAAAAGGGATTCCTTGGGAGAGAAAAATCGTCTAATGAAGTTTCAATCAAAAGAGACTATCTGATCTGAATATAATTAGAATGAATGCAGCAACAAAAACCCCTTGACATTTACATTTAATAATAGGATAATCAATTGTCTGCTTTCAGTATTAGATACATATATATACACATATATATATATATACATATATATATATATATATATATATATATATATATATATATATATATATATATATATATATATATATATATATACATATATATATATATATATATATATATATATATATATATATATATATATATATATATATATATATATATATATATATATATATATATATATATATATATATATATATATATATATATATATATATATATATATATATATATATATATATATATATATATATATATATATATATATGTGTGTGTGTGTGTGTGTGTGGTAACGTTTTCACATATAACGTTTTTCTCTTCAAGGGGCTGGTTCAGCAAGTCTTTAGATAGGACGTTAGTTCCCATGCCTACTCCCCTGACGCCAAACTGACGCTAATGCCCATTCATAGCCGGGTCCACTGCTGGCAGTAGATCTAGATCGAACCACGGACCTCTAGAATGAGAGACTGATTCAATGGTGTGCCCAAACTGTTCCTTGTCTAGTGCCCCGACGTGACAAATTATTCCACTGAACTCAACCGAATCTCCATGACAGATCTCTATGGAAAGTCGGTCAAACAAACGAGCAGACACACGAATGTAAGTGAATCCACAACCTCCGCCCATCACCATCAAACCCACGAAAACATCATGAAAAGGAGGGGTTCCGAACTCCAAAATCTACCGCCCATCACGATCAACTTTACAAACTCCAAAATTTGCCGCCCATCACTCTCAACCCTACAAAAAAAACAAAAAAGGAAAAAAAAGCGTCATGAAAAGGAGGGCTCCCGATCTCGCAAAACCGACACGCCGTGGATCTCGCCAGTCTGCTGACGACTTTGGCGAAACGCATCAATAAGGATCTAAACAAAAACATCAACATTCACGTGTGTTTCCCCCCTTTTCCCAGTATGCCAAACAAATCTATAGCCTTCGTCCCCACGGGACAAGGGGAAAGATAAAAACCGAATGCAAACTGAAACGGAACTTCATTCTATAGATCAAGGGACTGAATCAACAACTGCAGGATGCAGGAGGGCTTCTGTTCTTTCACAGAGGAACCATTATCAGTCGCTGTGCAAATGGCAGTGACGGGGCTTTAGAGATATTTCGCGTTATCTTGAATTACTGTTCAGTGCAATTCATTGAAAATCAAAGCAACGTTTATAATACACAGGGATAAATTACAGTATTTCCACGGAAGCATTATTTCATTTCAGTGTTTTGTTTCTCTAATCAAAAGGAGGCCCTGCGCTAATGGTTTCTTTCGGAAAACCGTTGTTAAATTGTGCCTCTTCCTGCATTTTAGAATACGAGGATTAAACTAGAAAGTCGCTTAATACCTTTGTATTTAATTCACGGGAATTTATTACAGAACTGAACACTTTAAATGATTTCCCTATACCAACGGTTTTCAAGGATAAGGTTACTACAAAATAGTCTTCACACTTGACACTCAAGTACCAGTTACCTTTATAAAGAAACATTACAAAATTCACCAGCATTTACTAAGCTTATGAAGTATAACATAATGAATATCGCACAGCATTCATGGTACAGAATACACGTGGAAACCGCATCCTTTACCGTTCCCAGTGTAATAAGAATTCCTTACGGGTAGAAGAAAACTTCACTTAATGTCTCATCTTCAGACAAACCATTTCTTAATTAACATTTGGAGGATGAAATGCAATCAACCTTGCTCTCATTTCCTGAAAGCCAGGCAATGCATACCTCTTCTTTCTCTCTCTCTCTCTCTCTCTCTCTCTCTCTCTCTCTCTCTCTCTCTCTCTCTCTCAGACATTCATGAAAATCAAACATCCACTTAAGAAATCAATTTCCTGAATCCATTCAAGTCTACGGCTGGGTGTATGGAGTGTGCAAACGTTGGCATCCAAGGAGAAGAGAGAAAAAAAAATGCTCCTCCAATCTTGGTCCCTTGTTCGCCAGGCAAACAGATAGTTAAATGGAGGTGTGTAACGACCTCCCAAAAGCCTCCTCTCCCATCCATTACCACGCCATGAAAGCCTCTTTAATCATCGTAACTAGAACCGCTTTACAACGGCTCACCCTATCTCTCCTTTCTTCCTTCGTCACCCTCCATTCTGTTTCGTCACTTCTCAAGATTCTAGTAAAGACTATAGACTGAGAATTACATTATATAAGTATATGTGTGTATATATACAGTGTGTATATATACATACCCATATATATATATATATATATATATATATATATATATATATATATATATATATATATATATACACACACAAACACACACACATACATATATATATATATATACATATATATATATATATATATATATATATATATATATATATATATATATATATATATATATATATTCATAATTTAACTGGCTTCTCACATTTACTCCTATATATGCCATTAAGGCAGAGCACAAGCAGATCATCATCTGCCACCAAAACAAAACAAAAATTATATAAAATATTTTCTATAACCTTCAGAACAAATAAAATATATCCTTGAATGGCTAACTCAAAGCAGCAAGGGGGGGACGGTATCCATACAGAAATATAGCCCAAGGGAAGGAGAGGTAATGCTAGGGGGGTCTCTATGCCTCAGCATTCCGCCCTCTGCCTCTATGTAGAGTAACACAGAAAGTCCATCTGGAGGCCACCGTGCCAGAATACCTTTTAAGTAGCAGGATATTTATTACAGGGTAAGAGGTGGCACCCCAATCCTTAGGCATCCAATTTTTACTACGTATTTCCTCTTTCTGTATTTTTATTAAATTCTTTATTTTATTAGTCGGATAATTTCCGGTTTAGCGCCATATTGACTGGTTTTTAAAATATATTTAAATAAAATATTTATTACTGGGAAAGCAGTGGTACCCCAATTCTGTAAGCATTCCTTTCCTATGCGTTTCTTTTTTTATTCTTTTCATTGAATTTTTCCTTCTAATGTACGTGATTTACATTTTATCTGTCACATCGTGGTTTAATGGATTTCGTGAAATATTCAGCCTAAATGACATGCATTTTTTACGGTTAAAGGAGAAAGTATGGTGACAGCTCCAAATATTTTTCAAAACTAACTCTCGCTCCTCGTTTTTTCGACTGATACATAATAGCTATAAAACTCTCTCTCTCTCTCTCTCTCTCTCTCTCGTACTTTCCACTTGATATATTCTGCCGTAGAAATTCAGTCTCTACCTCTCTCTCTCTCTTAACCCCTCTGATTTTCTCCTCATTTTTTATTGTCATATAAACTCTATCACCCAGTTCTCTTTCTATGTGCACCTGTGCATGCATGTTCCTCACGGACTGATTCACTCCTCTTCATATACATCATAATTATCGTTAGTGATTTTATTACCGGTGATGTTTATAATACTATTATCACTTCAATCATATATATCATTTACACAAACTGTCCCCTGTAAAAAAAGATACAGAAATAAAGCAAGCTGTAAACCACCAAATTAAGGAGCAAGAATACAAATTGTTGGCCGTCTATTACAACTCGAGCATGGAAGCATTGCAAACAACTTCAGGTTTTCTTTTCAGGATACAAACTGGGAGGAACATAAACACGAAAGAACGATATAAGCAATATACACGCATTAACTCAGTCACAAGCAAGAAGCAATGAACACGCAAAGTGCTTCCCTGTTAGTGAATGTATGGAAATTCATAAAGCAATAATAAAACTAATAATACATTTGAAAAGCTAAAACTATAACTACAGTTAACAATGATTACAATAATAGTTTTGAAAGATTACTACTACTACTATTCTACTACTACTACTACTACTACTTAAAGAGATAATAATGATATAACTAATAATATCATAATCAAGATACTCTATTACTACCACAACTGCTAATACAAATCGTGGAATTAGTAAAAAAAATAATGTTTCGATTATCATCACTATCATGAAACAATATGACTACTGCAAGTAATAATAGTAATAATAATAATAATAATAATAATAATAATAATAATAATAAAATAAACAAGACTTTTACTACCACTATCCCGACCACTATATTTGGTACAGATAAAATACCAATATAATAATAGTAAACTACTTCTACGTAAGATTATATAACAAAACCAACACCGACAATGACGATAATAACAATGGCAATGATGATATAAAGAAAAATACCATTGTTATGAACCCCTCACAACACCCCCCTCCCCGCCTTATAAAGCCACAAACCTAGAGGTAAATCTCTTCTGCACGCACCCGTTCTCTGTTTATACACTTGGCCAGTGCGTGTCTGTTTCGTGTGTTTATAATCCGTCCATAGACAGGTGGAACCACGCAATGTTATGGCGTACGGAGTACCTATTATTTACTAGTTGGGTTTGCTATTGTTTTATTTAAATTATTTTGTTTGTTTTAGTAACTGGTGTATATATTCATTCTTGGTTTATCTTGGTTTATCTAACAAAATTAATTAATTTTTTGCATTTTTCCTAAGGTGATTCTTAAATAGCTTTCAATAGGTTTTCTGCCCTTTTAAGAAAGCAGAAAACTTCGTCATCACCGTCTTTTTCTCTTTACTTCAGTATAATTCACAGGTTTTTTAATTTCTCTCTACATTAGAGTTCACATAACTTTGTAAGCTCCTTTAATAAGACAGAAATTTCTTATATTTAGCTCCTTTCCTGATTCTCTTTTAAGTTTTTCATACATATTTACAAAAAATACTTAGAGAAAATACAAAAGTGGATAATATTTAAGATATATTCATCGTATGAGCCTTTCCCATGCATGGAGAGAGAGAGAGAGAGAGAGAGAGAGAGAGAGAGAGAGAGAGAGAGAGAGAGAGAGAGAGATCCTAAATAGTTTTATGGCGAGAGAATAAAGTAGCAGCTTAAATATGTGGAATTTTAGATTCAGCTAGACTTATTCCTGCGACATATAGATACATATCTAACAAATGGAGGTTTAATGCAAAACTCTTGTAGGTGATTACTAACCGTGACAATCTCTTAATGAAAACTCCAGCATATAAGCGAGCAACCCACAAAAACTTGTTAATACGTCATACGATTTGAAAAGGTCACAGCAATGATGCGAAAGGTTACGTAACTTAACATCCCTCCCCCTCTCTCTCTCTCTCTCTCTCTCTCTCTCTCTCTCAGAGGCTGATTGATCATATCATAGGTATCTGGGCAAAGCGCCAGGTATTCTAAATACAGTACCTAATGCAACAAATATAATAATAATAATAATCATTATAAAAGTTGAAAAAGCACAGAAACTATTAGATAAAAAGTCCTCATATAAGACTACAAATAAAATTAGACCCAATCGTAAAGAAAGATATAGACTACATTAACAAATGCATAAAAGCTTCAAGAAAGAATTATGTAATAGGTAGATACAAAAAGCTCATTAAATGATTTCAAATCCCGGCAGGGAAAAGTAGAACCCAAATAAAAACAGACCACAACAGTAAAACAAAACAGACCAAACGAAGACTACTCTAACTTAGGCTTAAACAGTTTTCTTCAATAACAAATTTGTTCACATAAAGACTACAATAACTTACGATAAAACAGTTTTCCATTAATAACAGATCAGTCCAAACAAAGACTACACTAACTTAGGCTGAAACAGTTTTCTTCAATAACAAATTGGTTTAAATAAAGGCTACAGTAAATTAGGCTAAAACAGTTTTCCATCAATAACAAATCAGTCCAAACAAAGACTACAGTAACTTAGGCTTAAACAGTTGTACTTCAATACATATCAGTCCAAATAAGACTACAGTAACTTAAGACTAAAAGAATTCCCTCAATAAATGAAGAAACACAAACCAGAATACACTAAAAACTAGGGCAGATACCAAGCAGGCAGACATTTCAAATAACACGTGAATATGAACAAACCTGCCCAATATGGAATTTCTGTCGTAGCGTCAGTACTGAAATAACTCACAGGCATGACCCCTAGCCCCCTTTTTCATTTTCGACCCCCAAAACAAAAACGATTGGGCTGTTAATTACATATTTAGTGGGTAATAGCGTTTCGTGTTAAAAACATGCATTGTAATTCCCCTACCCCTTGTCCCAATCCCACCCCAAGCCCGGTAAATCCTCAAAGTAGATATGTTTTTGCTGGCTTTATTGAAATAACAACTTTAGTGATATTATTACATAACTGTTGATAATATCAAAGGCCCATAATTTTGCAATAAAACCAGATATATGACATAATTGGCATGATAGTGATAAAGGGTAGGAGTTTCTCTCTCTCTCTCTCTCTCTCTCTCTCTCTCTCTCTCTCTCTTCATCTTCATGCTAAATGAAAACCTGGTTGATCCAACAAGTGATTCTCTGAAGTGTTGCGACACGTTACCTGCTTCAAAAGCAGTGAAAAATAGAGGAAAAAATTACCTGAATGATTTCATTTGGAAAACTTTAAATCAAAAGAAAATAGGAGAATCACCAATCAATTGTGTGTTTCTATAATAGATCAAATTTTAAAATTATCGAAATAAATGTTGAAGGATGGTGTTAAACTTAACATTTAATATCGTCATATATACATAAATGATAAGTAAAGTCCTCATAAGATGGATTCTTCCCTTATTAGAACCGAAAGCCGGGAACTTGGTGTATTGAATTCATATTTTTAAATTAATTACAAAAGCTTCATTATTCATTACTTGGTCAATTTTCTTAAAGAGAAGACATCATACTGTTAAGCAACAAATTCTTGATTGGTCCTAAAAAAAAAAAAAAAAAAAATACGGGGGGGAGGGCAGATGTTCATCATTAATTGAGAGTTCGTTTAATTGCCGCAAGAGGCGCATAAGGCTAAATACTAATCTGCTATTGTCTACTGAGAAAAAGGAAGAGGGGCCAATTAAGAAAATTACTTGTACCATTTTACTTTTTTCTCGTAAAGAAACGTGACTTGTAACTTTCATTTTCAAGACTTCTTTTTTTAATGAGAGGAAATAAATGAAGCTGCACGTGCGATAAGTGTAAGCCACTTAAAAATATTAAAATTTACCTTAGATAATATTAAGGCAATTCCGTGAGATATGTTGGTGTCAATGGGATCATTAAAATAATAATTTCCTCATACTGATTAACCGTAGGTCAGCAATGAACTCGATACCAGGGGAATCCGCAATGCATAAAAAATATCATAAATCTCAGCAGGTAAGACAGATGTGATTTGATAAATAGAAAATTTGGATTACTGATTAAGATGAGGTTTAAAACGGAGTATCATGAACGAATGTAATTTCTAATTAAGTGTTCGAATGTCTGACAAATAAATAACCAGAAATTTGGGTTCAAATTCGCGATGTTACAGATTTAAAACCATAAGTGAGGGACAAAGCAACTTTGGGATTATTTATCCACAATAGGAAAATATAGCTATATTAACTCATCTCTAATAAAGAGAAAATGAAATACCTACCCATCGCAAGTTTTCAGCACTGCCATCTCCAACTAACACATGAATGGATAAATGTTTTTCCACTCTACCAACAGAGGGCATCTCTGAATTACCTGCCAGTTATAGAAAAGGAAAAACTATATTACTTATCTATACAGCAAATGCACACCAGATTTCCAATCGAATTAATACAATTGCAACTAAACGAAGGATAAAAAATGACACCAGATTTCCAATCGAATTAATACAATTGCAAATAAACGAAGGATAAAAATGACACCAGATTTCTTCCTACAATTGCAAATAAAGACGGATAAAAAAACCAGACCAGCATTACTTAACAATCACAAGAAAGCAAACACCAGATTACCCAGCACTGGCAGGACCTGTGGTTATCCTAAAATGATACTTCCAAGCTGACATGAGCTTGCCTGGTCGTTAGTGATATAATTGCCGTGGTGCAGATTAAGACTTCCTGTTGCGTTAGAATACAGGCAAAAGAGAAATTAGAAGCAGGGAAAAAAGAATCCATCTTTGTTAAGCAGTAGTAGCATTATACAGTATATGTGTGTGTGTGTGTGTGTGTGTGTGTGTGTGTGTGTGTATATATATATATATATATATATATATATATATATATATATATATATATATATATATATATATATATATATATATATACAGTATATATATATAATATATATATATATATATATATATATATATATATATATATATATAGTCATATATATATATATATATATATATATCACACAAATTCCTTTATTGTAGTCAAGGGCAGGAATACTCTGGAGATTCACGTTGTTTCCTACGTTTCGTGATTCATAATCACATCATCAGGGAATTCTATGGAAAATTAAATAAATTAATAAAAGTACTGAACGGCTAAAACTGAATTACGTTAAAACATTAGTCACTAAAAATCTATAAAGGCTGTTAAAAATTACATACACAAGAGCACACTTAAATACATACACACAAAGCTTAAAATCACGTTACACACGGACACATATGGTTACACAAGAGCACATTAAAAATAGCAAAATCACAAAACCCTCAAAATAAAAAAAAAAGGAATAAAAAATTGTCTAATTTTAAGAAAATTCTTTTTTTCTCTTTCCAATAACAGAGAAACAAACAAAGACAGTAATATACTTATAAAAAAAAAAAGCAGAAGACGCTCACCTTACAGTGCAAACGATAGAACCACACTAACAGTAAAATAAAAATATATACAGAAAAACAAAACAAAAAAGATCAGAGTACAAATAGTAATGAGCAAAAACAATGGAATTGAGGTAGTTTGCGTGTTTAAGAGAAGAGTTTAATGTTTAAAGACTCAAGTATCTGAGCCAATAACTTTGAAATCATCATAATTTATCTGTGTTTTGCACTTGGTGGCATGATTTCTTGTGGAGGATAGCTCTGGATTGGAGAGAGCATCCAGAGAGAAGAGAGAATTCTTTCCAGACTACTGAACAAAGCCCCTACAGTAAATTTTAATGAGAGTTTTCCCATTTTCACATGATGATAGTTTTAGAAGGGATTTCATTAGGAATTGACATCAAACTCATCCCGAAAAATCCAAAGACAATCGGCTCATTCTTCGGGTTTAAAGATCGGCTCTGCCCTTTGATGTCGTCTGGTGTTGTTTATGAATATACTGGTCCCAGAGGTCTGGGAACATATGTTGGAAAGCTTCTCAGAACTCTCATTAGCTATAGAACTGGATGCCGACTCTCCAATCCAGAGCTATCCTCCAAAGAAATCATGCCACCAAGTGCAAAAACACAGATAAATTATGATGATTTCAAAGTTATTGGCCAGGCACAGAAAACAGAAACTGCAGATATTAAACATTAAACTACGGGTTCCCTCATTAAACACGCAAACTACCTCAATTCCAAAATAGGTCATTACTATTTGTACCTCTGATCTTTTGTTTTGTTTTTCTGTATATATTTTTATTTTACTGTTAGTGTGGTTCTATCGTTTGCACTGTAAGGTAGCGTCTATACTTTTTTTATAAGTATATTACTGTCTTTGTTTGTTTCTCTGTTATTGGAAAAGAAAAAAGAATTTTCTTAAAATTAGACAATTTTTTATTCATTTTTTTTTATTTTGAGGTTTTGTGATTTTGCTATTTTTAATGTGCTCTTGTGTAATATATAATGATTTTAAGCTTTGTGTGTATATTTATATATGTAATTTTTAACAGCCTTTATAGATTTTTAGTGACTAATGTTTTAATAATTCAGTTTTAGCTGTTCAGTACTTTTATTAATTTATTTAATTTTCCATAGAATTCCCTGATGATATATTATGAATCATATAGGAAACAATAAAATAGTATTCCTGCCCTTGACTACAATTTGTATATATATATATATATATATATATATATATATATATATATATATATATATATATATATATATATATATATATATATATATATATATATATATATATATATATATATATATATATATATATATATATATATATATAGATATAGAGAGAGAGAGAGAGAGAGAGAGAGAGAGAGAGAGAGAGATTATTAAGTAGTGTCTGTGTTCATGCATATACATAAAATTGCTCTATAAAGCATTTGCTACCATTTACATCATCCTAGCGTTACATGACATATCCACTAAAAGAGTTCACACTCAACGCCAAACAATATGTCACACTCTTGCTGAACCATTTTTTAAATACTGCATATAAAGTAAACATATCAGGAAACGTAATAAAGAAAGAAATAAAGAAAACGATAACAAGAGAACACAAGTGAAAGATAAAACGGAAGATCTGTGTCTGCCGTTGGGAATCATCATCGTAGAAAACCGATAGCAGACGATGTCTTATCAGCAGGAAACGCCACATTAAACATCAAAAGAAAGCAATTACCTTTCGAGATTAGAACGTTTATCAAGCACAAGGAGAGTGAAAGAAACGTTTTCACGTGATGAGCAAAAACATCGACATTATCTTACGTTTCGTATTGCTGATGCAAGACGTGAAAAACATCCTTAGAAAAGTATCGTGGAATACCATGCTGTGTGTGTGTGTGTGTATGTATGTATATATATATATATATATATATATATATATATATATATATATATATATATATATATATATATATATATATATATATATATATATATATATATATACCTTCAAATTATTGCAATATGATCGTAGTTATGTCTGATTTTGACCAATATCTGCAATATCAACGTCTAAACATCCCTAATCTGTATGCTGAGCTGTTTACAGGTCATAAACATTTCCAACCTTTACACTGCGCTGCTAAGAGGTCTTAAGAATTTTCAAATTGTTTGCTGCGCTGTTTAGAGGTCTTGGACATTTCCAAACTGTTTGCTGCGCAGTTTATACGTCTTCAGCATTTCAAAACTGTATATTGGGCTGTTTAAATATCTTAGGCATTTCCACCTTGTATGCGGTGCTGTTTAAGAGGTCTTATGTATTTCCCTGTAAACAGATTCTGGAGAATGAGAGTATTGTTCCCTTGTTTACAAAGCGCTGACTTACTCTATTCCCCGTAAATGACCATGATAAAAAAAAATTTATATTTTATCAATATGTCATTTTTTGCAGTGCTATCACATTTAGAATAAGCTAATCAACACTGAATTTTTCGCATTTCCTGCGAAATTTATATATTTTCCCAGTGGCGCTGATGAATGTTCTGGCTCAAAATTTCGTGGTCCTCAAACTGGTTGACATGGAGGAATTTAGAGTTGCTAATCTTCGGTGAAAGGGAAAAATTGATTCCAGGAATTTATCATTTATGTTATTCTATTCCCCGCCAGTTGGTTTACTTAGGTAAATTTTCCTTTTTGTATTTCTTAAAGAGAAAAGACAACTGTATTTGAATATAAAATAAAAGCTCTTTTATAGACCAGATCCGAAGACATCAAGAAACAAGTAAAAAATGCGCCAAAGTTCCTTCGGCGCAATTGAGTTTTCTGTACATCGTATAATCAAGGCCACCGAAGAAAGATATATCTTTCTGTGGTCTCGACATAATGCTGTATGAGCCGCGGCCCCTGAAACTTTAACCACGGCCAGATGGTGGCATGGCCTATATCGTTGCCAGACGCACGATTGTTGCTAACTTTAACCTTAAATAAAATCAAAACTACTGAGGCTAGAGAGCTGCAATTTGGTATGTTTGAGGATTGAGGTTGATGATCAAAATCCCAATTTGCAGCTCTCTAAAGAGCCTCAGTAGGTTTTAAGATCTGAGGGTGGACAGAAAAAAAGTGCGGACGGACAGACAAAGCCGGCACAATAAGTTTTCTTTTCAGAAAACTAAAAAGGAAGAGAGGGAAGAAAGACCAACAGCAACGAGGAAGAAAAGGTATAAGAGTCAGGAAGAAAAGTAGCGAGAGAAGTCCAAAGCTAAACGATTGAATAATTCGAGAAATTCATTTTTATTTTCATTTTTACTGGAAAACAAAAGCCAAGGGAATGCCGCCGAAAAGAGCGAACACATCGCGTGATTCAGCTTGGTACAAGTCGGTTTCGTGCCTTGAATAAACCAACACTGCAAGTTATTTGCAGTCTAGTCCATTCTCTTCGGCAGAATTTTTGCCACGGAATTTGCATAAGAAAAGAGAAAATCCTTATTAACTGTATACAAATATGACAGATCTAATATAAACGATTCGCGTTTGTGTTTTAAACGTACATAAAATTTCGTTTCAATTTTAAAACGTGATATGATTATAAAATATCCTCGCAAAATTTGGAAAAAGCCTGAAGACTTACAATAAACGTTTTGCTTCGGGGGACTAAAACATTATGTAAAAACACTTGAATTATTGGGAATACACTACCTTGCGTCAGATAAGCTCATTAAGGGTGCACTCAGGTAGATGGTCAGGTAATCGGTGAACATGTAACCCTTGGAAAAAACTCCAAATTCCAAGACATGAATGGGCACTTCATAAGTAACCCCATGGCCTCTCCCTTTCGTAAAACAACGTGCAAAACATGGGAAAAGTGATGATCATTAACGAAAACACCAAAACCATGGTTAAAAATAGAAATTACGGATTTCTGAATTGTTCT
>NC_089750.1:15262552-15287552 GCF_040412425.1 Macrobrachium rosenbergii
ATTGGAACCTCAAGTACTCAAGCGAAGATGCAATGCATTACTGCCTGAAAACAACAATTCTCATTGTATTTTATAATTTACTCACATTTTTAACTATCTACTTAATAACGTTTTAATATATTTTTTCTTTCTGATAACTGATCTCTTCTTTCCGTATTTCCTCGTACCTTCTATTACTTCTTTCAAACGAACACCATGTTCTTCGGAAGCTTGAATTTCAAGTCAATGCCCCAGTGGGCTTGTTCCATATGAATATGGTTCATCTTCTAAATAATAATAATAATAATAATAATAATAATAATAATAATAATAATATCAACATCTATTGTGAGAACTGAAAACAATTTACTGTATTCTTGAATTTATACAGAAATTCTAAATTCGGAAACAAGTCTTATAATTTCGGACGTGTGTCAAGCAAAATAAAATGGAAAGTTATTAAAGACAGCCCTTAAAGGTAAACGACTGGAAATTAGAAAGAACATAATAATTATCATTTAAATGTACACTAATAAAACAAGCCTTTAAAAACCTAATAACAACAAGCATATTTTGCTTGTAACACATACTAAGAGTAAATTAGAAAGAACGTACGTTATTAACAAAACTTAAACAAAACGAAAAATATTATGCAAACAAAGGCCGAAAGAGCAAAATAAAGGAGCAAAATAAGAAGTCGGGGAGCAAACACGGAGAAATCGTTCTCCAAGGATCATGGCGTCAAAACATACCGTTTTCCATTAGGCGGAGGCTTATGGGCTCCCTTCATCATCTCTGTTTACATCGACTTACCTAAAAAGAAGGAAAAATATTAGTTTAGTCGAGCGGGTTTTTGCTATTAGGAATAATTAATACACATGTACTCATAAAGCCCATTCAGGTTTCACACGCACAAATACAGAGACATTTTATATTATATTATATATACAACACACATAGACGAGTATATACATATATATATATATATATATATATATATATATATATATATATATATATATATATAAATGTATGTTTATATAAATATTATTCTTACATATATACTTAATGATATATCCATATATCTATGTATACATGTATAAATGTGGGTTTAGAAAATATTATTCTTACATACACTTAATGACCTATCCATCTATCTATGTATATCTTTGACCTGTCCATCTATCTATGTATATCTCTATATATATATATATATATATATATATATATATATATATATATATATAGAGAGAGAGAGAGAGAGAGAGAGAGAGAGAGAGAGAGAGAGAGAGAGGCTGCTTACATACACGCACCAGTGGTAAGGTGCATCCCAAATTGTTTTTTCTTCAAGAGATTATTTTTCTTAAGGGTATACTTGAGCTACCTTCTTTTACTCGTAGCGGACTGACTTAAGGTTCGCGGGGGTAGAGCAAGCGATCGCTCTAAAACGCACAAGCCCCTTTAAGCACCTTACAGAGAGAGAGAGAGAGAGAGAGAGAGAGAGAGAGAGAGAGAGAGAGAGAGAGAGAGAGAGAAAATGTCATCTCAATGGCTCAAAGAAACAATGTTAATGCTTGATGAATAAGAGAAAGACGAGAAAATACTTGCTACAAAATGGAAATGTGAAGAGAGAGAGAGAGAGAGAGAGAGAATGTTAATATCTAGAGTAAGACTATGCCAAGGCTTGATAATGGAGAGAGAGAAACGAAACTATTTGCTACAAAATGAAATTATGAACGAGAGAGAGAGAGAGAGAGAGAGAGAGAGAGAGAGAGAGAGAGAGAGAGAGAGAGAGAGAGAGAGAACGTCAAGGTTTAGTGAATAAGTGAGAGAGAGACGAAAATATTTGCTACAAAATGAAAATATGAGAGAGAGAGAGAGAGAGAGAGAGAGAGAGAGAGAGAGAGAGAGAGAGAGAGAGAGAGAGAGAGAGAGAGAGAGAAATGAAATTACACACCGAAAAATACTCGTGCCCTCTCTTCCAAAATGAACCTTCATCATTAAGGTATACGCTGAGGGCCCCAGGGGTCCATCACTTACAAAAGCCATAACATCAATAAAGAGATAATACACACACACAAGACCCGGAATAAGAACACCACGTACAGAATAATTCAACCAGTGATACCTCCTGATCAATACAGAGAGACAACATCACATGATTATGGAACTGTAAAAATAGAGAGAGAGAGAGAGAGAGAGAGAGAGAGAGAGAGAGAGAGAGAGAGAGAGAGAGGAAAATAAGAGTAAAAAATGAAGCTTTTCTTTGATTGACGCGTAATCGATGAATAGCCGACATGAGCGTCTCATTAATCTAATCATGACGTCATGTCTCTCAAAAGGGATGACGTCACGTGCTATTGACAAGCCATCGAACGGCACCATAGCTTCTGTTCCTCCCATATATATCGTTATTATCTTCTTGGATAATGCCAGGCACAGTCTAAAGAGATGGAAAAGAATGCCACTTGACGCAATTGCAAATCAAACATTCTCTCTCTCTCTCTCTCTCTCTCTCTCTCTCTCTCTCTCTCTCTCCCATATATATATATATATATATATATATATATATATATATATATATATATATATATATATATATAAAAATATATATAAATAAATATATATATATATATTCATATAATACATAAATATAAAAAATAAATAAATACGTAAATAAATAAATAAATAAATAATATATATATATATATATATATATATATATATATATATATATATATATATATATGATACATATAAATATTATATATATAAATATATATATGCATATATATATATATATATATATATATATATATATATATATATATATATATATATATATATATATATATATATATATATACATACATACATACATTTTTTTTTTTTATTTATTTACATACATACATACGTACATTTATTTTTATATTTATGTATTTATATGAATACATATATATATATATATATATATATATATATATATATATATATATATATATATATATATATATATATAATCACAAATTTTTATTAGAGAAAGTGGCACCAGAAACTTCAAGCTCTCACAAGATCTTTTAGGTTTAGAGTCCCGGCTCAATAATCACATTTCTTAAATCATTGATGCTATCACCACAATCTTCTAACTACCATGTACAAAAACAACTACCCAGATCAACTGGGTCAGTGACTTTTTTTATGAAGCGTCTCTCTCTCTCTCTCTCTCTCTCTCTCTCTCTCTCTCTCTCTCTCTCTCTCTCTCTCTCTCTCTCTTTCTCAGGTGTCATTAAAGTCCCGTATAAAGTGGTCCTGATTTGCTCAATATATCGGACGCCAAAGTTTAGGAAAAAATATAAGAAAAATGAAAACCGCACAATTTTCTTATATGTCAGAGAAATCTTTTCTGATTATATAAATCACAAAGTCATCAAATAAATTCATCCGCTGTGTTAAAATATATCCCAGAAAACAAATCCTGGATATCAGAATATTCGTTTCTTATGAAAAATGAGTCAAAGTATAAGAAACAAGTGTAAATTACAATATATCGAAATAGAATTTTTGTAATATAAGAAGCGACAGAGGTTGGCAAGTGTCCAATTGCTGTTTTAATAATAAAAAATTGGAAGGCTGCAAAATCCCAGAATGTCATTTCCTGATAAAAATTGGTTTTTAGTTTTAACAATAAACAAAAATCGCAAAATGGAAGTGAATTTGTCAAGTGAAGAAACATCTTATCTTCTTATACGAAATCTATTCGTTATCATGAAACAGAGGAATCTTGTTATCTACAAGGACACTATTTCAAAGACCTATTTCATATAAATAATAGAATTCGTTTTATAAAGTTAAATTAATATGAATATTAGGACACTGCCGCGAACAGGAACTCATGCAGTGCAAATCTCCTTAAAAGATCTGCTGCAAATCACTGAGAATAATAATTATTGTCGTTAATTATCAATACCATTAGTGGTCTTTAACTAAACATATGCCAAAGGTGACTAAAGGGAAGTATTTTTTAATATAAAGTGTATTTTCAAAGCTGAATAGCGAAAAGTACTTTTGATTATTGAGTGAATTTGATCATTGGCAATTCTTCCTGTTACTGAAGTTGTTTGAGACCTAAGTTACATAAACCTTTAAGTACATCTTAATATTTTTTTTTTATCTCAAGCTTAATTTGCTGGATGCTTCCGTTATGTATCCCTTTGTTAATATCCTTGTAAAAAGTTACAATTTGAAATGCAAGAGCCAAAAATTTTAAAAAAGTATTTTTCAGAAGTAAGTTTATTTAAATCTTTGATAATGTTTGTCTTTCACAGACGTCGTCGGATGATTTCGTTACCTTAACCTCATATTAACACCCTTATAAAAAAACTGAAATAAAACTCAAAGCTCTTAAAATCTTATAATTACTATAATTCGACAGTACTAGTTCAAACATCTCCATAGTCGCGCATGGCTAAAGAAGAAAAATGGGTTGTAAAAATGAGAAATAACCGTCAAGTATAATGAATTATAACTCCAATGAAAGAGGAGTTAACCAGGTACTGAAGGCCAGTAACATATGCATTGAAAGCTATAATACTTATAGAATTTTAAAGGATACCAGAAATGGAATACAAAGAGAGAATGTTCTGGGCTCATATATACACAAAAAACACACTTACACTCGCGCGAACACCATAAAAAATGCAACAACTATTATGTTGCTTATATACCCAATTTCTTATTTTAAAAATACAGAACCATTACAACTAAATACAAAAGATTATAACTGATAAGCAATTCTTACCACACAAAAAGAGCTCTTCCTTGGGAGAGTCGGTAGAGTTGTGGCCTTGCACTCGTGAGGCCCGAGTTCGACTCTCCGACCGGCTAATGAAGAGTTAGAGGAATTTATTTCTGGTGATAGAAATTCATTTCTCGCTATAATGTGGTTCGGATTCCACAATAAGCTGTAGGTCCCGTTGCTAAGTAACCAATTGGTTCTTAGCCACGTTAAATAAGTCTAATCCTTCGGGCCAGCCCTAGGAGAGCCGTTAATCAGCTCAGTGGTCTGGTAAAACTAAGTTATACCACACAAAAAGGACCTTAGATTTTAAAAATCTTTAAAAAAAAATAAAAGGAACAATGAAACGACACTTCTGGACTACGGGATAACCGAAGAGAAGCGCAAAACAAGCAAAGAGTGACACCATAAAGATGAAAATAAAAAAAACCAAAAAACATAGCAAGGACGGAAAGAAATCAATACAAGAAGCCCTGAGAGGAACAGAATAGAGCTCACTGGGCTAAACCACTCTCTCTCATTTATCATGATTCCGATTCCTAATTTCCTTCTTTTTCATTGCTCTCTCTCTCTCTCTCTCTCTCTCTCTCTCTCTCTCTCTCTCTCTCTCTCTCTCTCTCTCTCTCTTTCCTCGTGTTTGTGTGTTTCCAGCATTCTTCTACTTTAGTTCTCGTTGAGAATTTCCGTACCGATTATCCATCTATTCTTATATATTACTCCCAAATTTACTTCCTTTGCCTTTCCTTAGTTGATGACCGCACGCTCTCCCCACCGCCCCCCCTTTCTCTCTCTCTCAGTATGAATCAAAATGAATCTCTTTCCTCAGAAGGGAGCGGCAAGACTCTGGCAACTCAACTAGTTATGAAGTAAAGGATTGCCTTTTTGATGTTCAACGACGACATTACCTATTTACAAGGTCGACCAGGAAGTCCCGGTTGCCAGGGAATCACCAAGGCCTCATGGCTAAACAACATCGAATAATGATGCTTCTACAGATCATGGAAGAGACGACAGAGGTGGAGTTCAGGAAACTGAATTGTATTGCTTCTAAAAGTCACAGAGGAGACAGAGGAGATCGTATGTAATTGGCGGAGAATAATCCTACTTCTAAGAATCATGGCGGAGACAGATATAGTATTTAATAGACGTTGAAAGACCACTAAAGTGACAAATGAGATGGCGCTCGATAGGGGCTAAATAATGCTGTTTTTTTATGGATCACTGAAGAGATAGATGAGACAGTACTCAACGCAGGCTTGAATAATATTGCATCTATAGATCATGGAAAAGACAAACGTAATGGATTGGTAGAGGGAAAGGATGGATAACATCCCCTGCTTAATGGTGCTTCCAAAAACTCTTCGAAGGGATTTTGTGGTGGGGCACTGGGGTCATGAGAAGGGGGAGGAAGACTAAAGTTCACATAAGATACAATATTTATAGGCCATAAAGATTAGTAGAAAACAAAACTAAGAAGTGCTCATTGACATAACCTAAATATCGTGTCTTCTAAATAATGTGAATTTGATCTATGGCATTTACGGTGTCAACCCAAGCACTGGGGCACTTTCGGCCATTCAATACTCAAGACGGTGAAAGGAGGGAGTTGGATAAAGGCGATCAGATACATAGATCTAAAGGTGGAGCTGGAAGAAAACCCCACAGTTGCACTAAGAAATAACAGTTAGAGAGGTTAGACAGCGTAATTAAAGGAAGCTGGAAATGAGGTCAAGTAAAAAGCTAAAAAAAAACCTGGATGCAGTTAGGGAACGAAGGGACGCTGCAAACATCCTTTAGTAATGGCTACAGGGCACCACGTACGGTGCACTTAAGGCACTAACCCCAAACGGGAAAAGTAACATGGAAGAGTTAGAAGAAAGGGGGAAAGGTTAAGGGGGCGGCGGGGAACGAGTAAACCCCGTTCCAGTAACTTGACTGCCAGAGATCATGGAAGCCCGGCAGATAAAGACGAAAACTGGAGCACAAAGCTCAGAAGCCTGGAAGGTGGAAGGAGAAAGGGGGAAGGAATATTGCACTGCATTCAAAGCAGCTAATGTCATAACATTACCATAAAGACTTAATTACCTCGGTCTTTATATGCTTCTTTGCCAAGGAATGTTTACCTTTTATTCTGATGATATCGAGCGACATTAAAAGGGCTGTTTTGTCTTGCGGAATGCATAAGGAAAGATACAGTTGAAACTGTAAACACCCGCACATGTTATGATACACAGACATAAACATTAAGAGATGCTTAGATGTACTACTCCAATATAGTTTTAATCGATGAACAATGAACACTTTTTTTTTAAGGTCTTACCAAGGAGTTCATTCTTCCATGTTAGATCAGTGTCTTTACATTAGAGAACTCATTGATTACATTACTACCAATACTTAGCGACGGTAAATTGTTAAACTAACCATTTATCAAACAGGCTATTTATAAAAGTTTCTCCCTTTCCTGCTGCTTAGCTATAATGATTTTCATCCTTACTCTGGAATATGAGCCAATTAAAGGGCACTGGGAACTTACTTGGTTGCTCCCAGAAATCGGTTGGTAGTTCACTTTAAATACCCTTTTATTAGCAATTATAACACGAATATATGATCATTTAATCTTAATAGAGTGAAATGACCTAAAGCACAAAAGTCCTAATTTTCACTATCTTAAAAGGACTTCCCCCTAAGCTGATGATAGAATGATTTAGGAAATACAATAGCATGAATGATTTAACATTTTTTTAATCGATATGCATGAGACCAAAAAGAAAAAATTCAGCTTGGTAGACATAATAAAAAAAAAACAAATAATAGCCCTGAGGACGATAGAATAAAGTTTCCAAACAGAAGCCAAAGAAACGACAAATAGAGCAAGGCAGAAAAATAATTAGATAATCAACAAGCAATTCCACGCTTTTAGTAACATTAAAAACAAGGTATTTTGACGTATACTTTATATAAAAAACAATCTTCCCGCATCGTTTCATTAAAATGATTTATCATTTTAACGGAACTCGACAGAGCTTTCTGGCAGCAATAAATGCAACGAATTGCACTTGAAAGAGGATTACGGTTAATGATGAAGAAAAAATTAAAAAATCTTTTTTTCCTGCTCTCAAGAGTCAGGGGCAAGGAAATGTTTCTCTTCATGAAGCCACTTAGAGCGAGCATCATTGCCCAATCCACTTCACTTGTTGATATCATCTCAATGAGATCAGACCTGGAGACAGGGCAGCCGTGGATCCACTCGAAAAAGCCATTTAAAAATTTTGAGTAAAATACAATTTATTTATAGCGTCCAAACACTTAGGAAATTTATCTTTTCGTTATCTTTGAAAATATATGGATTTATTTCACCTTTTTTTATTGGCCCTTTATTTAGCTCTCAAATATCTTCAAGGTTTAAAAACCTTACACTCCATTCTTCATCTTTCGCTATTTCAATGTAGTGGGATTTTTATATCTTTCGCTTACCAACAGCCTTCACGTTTAATCGTTTTTTTGTCTACTGGCTTCCTTTTTGCAATATATATATATATATATATATATATATATATATATATATATATATATATATATATATATATATATATACATAATATATATATATATATATATATATATATATATATATATATATATATATATATATATATATATATATATATATATATATATATATATATATATATATATATATATATATATATATATATATATATATATAATACACATATATATTAGACAGACAGATATATATAGATAGATATCATAATACCTTTGGTCACCAACAGCCTCTTCTTTTTAGCATTTCGAGAGGATCCCTGATGGCTTTGTTGATAGTAAGGTCGATGAGGTGAGCCATAAAGGAAATGGATGCCTGGCAATCAATATTGGCAGAGATAAAACCTTGGGTCGATATCCGCTAAAATTTGCCGCGCTTCTCTTTCATCTTGTTCAAGATGTTTAAATTCTTATCTTGAGAGGTAAAAACAGTCACAGATCCTCAGTCACACACACACACAGAGAGAGAGAGAGAGAGAGAGAGAGAGAGAGAGAGAGAGAGAGAGAGAGAGAGAGAGAGGAACTTTTATTCAGTTATGGTATATTCAGAAAGTAAGTTTACTGCGATAATCACAGAAAAGGTCTTGCAGCTATTTCTCAGGCAGCGTCAGCTAAACCATGCGCTTAAGATAGATTTTCTATTAAGAATGTGACACTATATCAAGAAAGAGGAATGTTACTCATTAAGGATATGCCATAAATTACGTGCTTAGAACTGTGCTACTTAAACACGGTAAACAATGACACCAGTACCTTCTTTCAAGTGCCAAGGATGAGGAAGTGAGAAAACATCCGTGAGAACATCTCCTGTTGCAAAATCAAGTAGTACTTAGAGAGAGAGAGAGAGAGAGAGAGAGAGAGAGAGAGAGAGAGAGAGAGAGAGAGAGAGAGAGAGAGAGAGAATTGCTATGCATATGCTATCAAATTCTCCACTGACTTGGAGAAAGAGAGAGAGAGAGAAAGAGAGGTGATGCATACGCTATTAAATTCTCCCAGGACTGAGAGAGAGAGAGAGAGAGAGAGAGAGAGAGAGAGAGAGAGAGAGAGAGAGAGAGAGAGAGAATTGCTATGCATATGCTATCAAATTCTCCCCTGACTTGGGGAAAGAGAGAGAGAGAGAGAGAGAGAGAGAGAGAGAGAGAGAGAGAGAGAGAGAGAGAGAGAGAGGTGATGCATACGCTATTAAATTCTCCCAGGACTGAGAGAGAGAGAGAGAGAGAGAGAGAGAGAGAGAGAGAGAGAGAGAGAGAGAGAGAGAGGTGATGCATAGCTATTAAATTCTCCCAGGACTGAGAGAGAGAGAGAGAGAGAGAGAGAGAGAGAGAGAGAGAGAGAGAGAGAGAGAGAGAGAGAGAGCATGCATATTTCATTAAATTTTCACATCTCCCAGGACTTGGAGAGGGAGAAAGAAGGAGATAGGGTGGAGGGGCTACGTATACAAAAGTCTTTTCATTTTTTGGTACAATTTCATAAAATTCAATACGCAAGGATATTTGCAACCATTTTCCTTTAAATCCAGATTATCAATTTCTTCTTCCTAGAATTTGTATAGATTACATAAACTTCAAATTAGGTCAGTATGCCCGCTGTATACAATCAATTGGAGATAGTTTTGTCTACACGGGAGATACTTTGTCTAGTTATGCTATTTTTTTAAAACTATAATTTTTTTGTCAACCTATCAACCAATTAATTGTTCTTAAAAAGATCCCTTTTTATTTTAGAAAAAAGTCATCACAGTTTTTTTTTTTATCTTAACAAGCTCCGTAAACTTATTTTTCAGCAGCTTGAAGTAAAGACACAGAGTTCTGTGACACAGCGTCTTTTAATGGTACACATTCTTCAAACGGCGTCACTCCTGACAAGGGCGTATGGAAAACTTGAGAAGTGTGTCGCTCGGAGACAGCAAACCTCCAGCAAGGATGAGCTATCCATTCCTCCAGAGAAAGGTACCTCATCCATAGAATTTCCATTTCTGTCTCCCAAAATCTAACCACCTGTTGCCAGTCACGAAGTAATGATTAATTTTGGCTATAAAAAAAATTTACTATAATGGTACGTATGGCTTCAGTTTCTTAAGCTGCGCAATTCTCTACCCAGAAGGGTCTTTTTCCCGAAAAGTTACATTCTTATTATTTTCAGAACCTAATCACATTTTGCCAATGATAAGGCAAAAAGTGATTAGGTTAACCTGTCAGTAAAATGTCCTTAAAATGCAATCAACTCTTTGTGTAATTATGCTGACAAATATTCGGAATAACAAGGCGAACCGTAAACGTAATACCCCTGTCAAGGCATAAATAATAAAAAATATTACTTTTATTAACAAATGTTCAACAAAAAGAAAATTATACAAAAATCTACGCACAACCTTATAAAGTGCAACAAACGAAAAACTTACAAAGAGATTTGACCCAAAATAACACAGGTTACATCTGTAGCATAACCATGCGTGGACAACATCATGTCAAATTCATTCTTATTCGTCCCAAATTTTAAAACAAAAACTCTTATGTGACAGAAACCACAAAACCCGAGGAAAACCCACACCACAATTTTTTTTTTTTAGTCCCCTCTGACCCAGTCGTTAAAACAAAACTTCTCAGGAGGATAGAAAAGAAAACATCAAGCAATAAGGGGGAAATCGGATAATGACCAAATATGCAAAGAATGGGGCCCTCCTGAATTGCAGTGCCAAAGTAAATAAACAATCCCTCTTGGCCGAATGATGCCGCGCATGCGGACCCCAGGTTGACTGCATAGCCTCTCCTGCCGGCCGCATGAAAAATGGACGTCGTAAACTCCATGTTCCTGAGTTTTCATCACAGCGTTCTTGCAACGCGAGTGCAAAATCAACAAATAAGCACAGAGCGCGAATGGAAGTACAAACGCGAGAGACATTAGTTCTATTGAGCCTTCTGTGAAAATAATTCTCTCCTTGCATTGCCGAAATAATAAAGTTTTGTCTTCTGCTTCCTCATTCCTAATTAATTAGACACTACTGAAATCCTCAATCAGACGAGTTCGTGACGAAAATGCGAAATCATTAATGTTCTCATAAAATACACACACAACTATATACAAATGCACACACACAAACACACACATTATATATATATATATATATATATATATATATATATATATATATATATATATATATATATATATATATATATATATATATATATATATATTAGTATATATACAGTATATATAAATACTATATATATGTATATATAATTTGTGCGTTTGTATTGAAATGAACGAATGCACTTACATAAACATAAAAAGACAAATGCAGAAATAAATATCTCCGAATATTTCATGCATATGCACAATAGACAAACAAACAAAACGAACAGGTATACCAGGAGTTGGATTAAAAAGAAAATATACAGAAAGAGGATATGTATCATAAGAACGTGTAACCCACTTCAGTTTGAGATGCGTAGTTCAGTGCCGTCTGAACAATTGGCATATTGTTATAAAGTAGGTGGGAGGGATTCCACGCAGTGTCTGTTTACATGAGAGAGAGAGAGAGAGAGAGAGAGAGAGAGAGAGAGAGAGAGAGAGAGGAATGAACGTCCATACATATACTGGGAATTTATTGATTTATAAATATAAAAGTATTAACTGATTTATCGTAAAATATTTCTGAAGAAAGAGAGATCAAAACTCGTCTATACATTACTATATTAATTCACAGTCATATAAAAACCTACTGTTTTATGGTATAAATCATTAACTTATTGTCACAAGATTCTAAGCATTCCTCTTGAGAAATGTGAACAGTGAAGGGCTACTGTTGTCCAAGAAAATCAAAGTTAATGGCGAATATTTCAGTTTCCAACTGATGTTGTATTAAAAAAATAAAAGAAAAGAAAAAAGAAAGAAAATGCACAGTACACGATCGAGAACAGAGACAAACCCTGAAGATGCTAATCAACGATATCTAATCAGATTTACCTTCTCCAGGCTAGAAGGGTCAACTTTCACGGTCTTATCATCCCACAAGACACCAAAAAGGAACCCACTACGTCTCAGAACCATATTTTTATATCTTGGCAAATTATCGATGAATGATCCATTCAAAGATTATTGCATAATGCGGGCCATCACATTACAATATTTACTTTTCTCGATCAGAACCGAAAACCAAAATTCTGACAAGTGACCACCCAGGAATACCAGATGTCTTTGGCACAAGCTCTAGCGACCTTCCGTGAAAGAAAGATCTTGCCACGTTTATCAGTTCTCGATGAATATAAGATACTCGGTACCACGCTGATATGATTGATTACAAGAATTGTTAATTAATTCAATTTATCTTTCCATCAACTGGAACATCTGAACTGCATGTACAGTATACACTTACAACGATCGACTCAAAAATAAGAGGATAAGAGATAAAAAAACAAAGGCAAGGAGAAACAGAAACTGAAAGAATAAGTTATACATTTAACTCCTAAAGAGGCCAGATCACGTCGTGAAGACGGCATTTTTGTTCAAAATCCTTAGTCGTCCTTTTCTCTCTATAATAGGTTTCCATTCTCTATTTTAAGTCTTCTGGATACAGTGATCCTGAAGTTACAGCACTATAACAATGGTTTATTCCTCCCGAACTTCCGCCTTAGCAATAGTAGCAGCCGTATCGTTAATTTGTCTCTTTTGCAGTTAGAGGACGAAAATGCTGGGATAAAAATCCAAGGTCCCTGGGTAATCCTGTTCTCTGTTCAACACAAAATC
Organism: Macrobrachium rosenbergii; assembly: GCF_040412425.1. Taxonomy (NCBI): domain Eukaryota; kingdom Metazoa; phylum Arthropoda; class Malacostraca; order Decapoda; family Palaemonidae; genus Macrobrachium; species Macrobrachium rosenbergii. The sequence continues at coordinate 15,275,640 of NC_089750.1, forward strand.
TTGAGAGAAAAGCTGTACCAGTTAGAGTATGAAAAATGTCATAAAATTTAATGCGAAAAGGATTCAGACCCAGAAAGAGAACGGTTCACCTAAACCTCTGAAACCGTTTTGACACTGACGTCACTAGTTTTCATATTAACACAACAGAGATCAATATTTATAATGTTTCTGGCATCAAGGCATCTGCATATGTTCAAAATCAGCATTAGCTTATGAAAGCAAGGACCCTGGCTCTAATGTTCATGTATGAGTACCCAGGTTTTTAAGGTACTTTTCCGCGATAAAATATTGGCTAATCGAATAGAAACAGCCATTGGGGAGACTAAAACCGTCCTATCGTAAAAACAATATAGGAAAAATGCTTCGAGTGACAACGGGACTTTGGGAATCTGCATAATGCATTAAGAAACATCGTTCAGGCCAACATTGATGGGCATGACGCTACAAATTCCAATAAAATAATCCCGACAGAAATGGACATGGAAATGAATTCTAGGTGTTGTTTGCATTATTCACAGGAGCAAAGGCACCGGATGAAACTCGTCATTCATAGTGAATGATGTTCCAATCCATAAATGCAAACGATAGCGTCCGTCTCTCACTAAGTCTAAGGGGACATTGGCGCTCACTTGTGCTTCTGCTTTAGAGCAATTGCCAGATTTAAATGACTCACTACTAAAGGCCATTAGAAAACTTGGTTTTAAATCAGTTCCATAGCACCTGTCTTTCTTAATTAAATGTCACGATCTCAGGTAAATTAGTCAAAATGAAACAGAATATTTCGGAAGATCACCGAATGTTTCGGAAGATCAAAGTAATGGAAGGAATTACGCAAAAGCTCAGCAATGAGTGGTGTGTAACGACATTCTTACATCAGAGTTATGCGGTGGACTCTCTAGGAGCAAAACCATGTCTACATAATAACATGACTATTTCTAAATAAAAAAAAAAAAAATGTGAATCTTTCAGAGATGCGTATTATATTCTCAGAACGAAAACTACACAGACAACGTATATGAGTGTCCGTGAATGTAACCATATGCACATCTATAAGTTATAGACTGTCTGGTTTATCGTCTGTTTGAATAAGGAAATATATGCAACACAACGGCAAATTCTGGGAACAGACATCAAATTTCTTACAGTCATCGACCCAGTATCCTTGCTAGTGCTTAACATGTAGAGCAGACCATGCTTCCCAAAGGCACAATTTAATCGAAGAATAATTATGAAGATGGAAGGGTTAACTGGTCTACATTTAAAGTATTCAACTTATCTAAAGTTATGGAATGAAAGTTTATAAATCTGGCTCAATTATGGAAAGATCATAATTACTCATGTTCATCTTTGTTGTAGTGGGAATTGAAATCGAGATAGTTTTTATACGGAAACAACATCTATAATCGTAAGAAATGTCAAACATAATAAGTTAGATATATAAAAGACATGAAGTTGCTAGACTTTAACCCCTAGTTTTCTATCATCTTTTGAAATAAACACCTAACCTTAACAAGCCTCAACGCTACCCACCCGTTCACAAGACACATAAATCCAAAACACAATACTGAATTAAAAACAGGACATGCTACATGTATAACGAGCATAATCTATACTAATCTAATTATGTATTCACTGAAATTTAAGTAAATTAACCAAAATGCCTACCAAGTAACATTCTGCACAAGGCAACACACAGTAAGTTGAGCATAGGCAAATACCTACACTAGATTGCTCAAACTGCTAATCAATGTCCAGCAAGCAAATGATTTCTGAGAAGTGCAAGGGGGAATGTTCCTCCTGAATAAGAAGTTTTCGACGGTGAAATATGATCCACTTATGAAACCTCCAGTTATTCCCAAGAGATGGTGTTGAATAAATAAGAAAAAAACGAAATCATCCAGGTTAAATATATTTACTGCTATTATTGCTCCACTATTACTACTACTACACTACTGCTAGTATAAATAATAATAACTAAACCCTGCACTTAACTGAGCATTTTCTTAAGACACCAAGACTAGTAAGACAAAAAGAAAGAAAGAAAGCAGAAAAATAAAAAAACAACAACAACAAAAGGATCCGGTGATGAAAACTGCTTAATTGCCCCTTGCAATTGCCCTCCAGGATCCTGAATGAAGGCTCTGTCATGGAGGGCAAACAGGCTAACCCATTACCTCAAGAAGCGTAATTATAAAGCGCCGGGAATCATATTTCAACCTTGATATCAAAGTCCAGCCGTTGAAACCCACAAGGAAAGTGTAATTCATGAAGTGCAAATGATAAATTTTACATTTCATTTGCTATTTTTTTTTTTTATAGAATTTAGAATTTTCAAGGGAGGTTCGCTAAGAAAAGATAGAATTTCCAGGGGGAGATTAATTTATGCTGAAAATATTAGAATTTCCAGAGGAGGTACCTTGCACTTATAGAAATTCATTTAAACTTGAAATATACGGATTGTAACAGGAGATTAATTTGTATTTAACATGTAATAAGCAAAATTTGTATATCAGTTTTCTGTTGTTTACTGAATAATGAGAGGCCTTTTACGGAAATATACTTGGAAAATATAATATAAAGAAGATGATATGAATCTATATGTATTTTAATATAAAAGTATTTCTACGGAAATTCACTCAGAAAATGTAATTCATACCCGCATGAAATATAATTTCTTCTGAAATTTACTAAGAAATGAGAGGATTTGCAAGGGAAATTTATTCCAAAAGTAAGATGCGGTAAGTATAAACAACATACGTTTTAATTAACTTACTAAAAGGACAAGGTGGCCGGAGATATAACCGATGAAATGTAACTAACGGAGAGTACATAGACACTAATGACCAAATACGATTTACTAAGAAAGCGACATCATATATAGAGAAATCCACTACTGAAATATAATTCTTATGTTCACAAAAATCTTATCTTTGAGAAAAAATTACTATAAAATGAGAGGCATAATGAAGCCCATAATGAAGATGTAATTCATGAAACAGTATGAAGGAAATATAAAAAAAATTAAAACATACTGCAACACTATAAAAAAAAACCAGTTTATTACTATGATAATGTTTCCAAAGTAATGTACTGAAGTGATTACTCCAATGCTACAATAACCGATTCAAATAACTACTTCAACTTCGAAGTGTAATTTCTCAAAGTAAGCACTCCACCCGCATATGTAATTCTATCTCGCAGTGTTACAAAAAATAATAATAATAATAATAATAATAATAATAATAATAATAATAATAATAATAATAATAATAATCCCGTCACAAAATACAACTAAAATCTATCGATAAAGTTATGAAATATCTTGAGGGCAGACTGATATAAAGACAGGCATAAAAACAAACAAACCAACCCTGATGATGGCGGAAAGTAACGTTATGAAGGATTTATAAAAAAAGCACGAGACATCGTGAAAACTGTAAACGTTAATCAATAGTGAGGTAAACACAGCAATCAGTAAATGGCAAAAGTCGATCGAGATAAAACAATGAAATAGCAATGAGAGAGAGAGAGAGAGAGAGAGAGAGAGAGAGAGAGAGAGAGAGAGAGAGAGAGAGAGAGAGAGAGAGAGGGAAGCGGGTATGTGCTAAAGAGAACCGATGAATAGGCTCACATGATTGAGATAAATGAGGACCCTAAGTAATATCTGGACTTTTTTTTATGAAGACGCTATTGAAAAATATCCCTACGATTAATATATGGCGCACTCGACACATGGAAGACAAGATGATAGCCCAAGAAAAAAAAAAAGGGCTATAGAGAGTGAGAGAACGAAAACACTTGTATGTGTGAGAAGTAAATGTGGGTGCTTTTTTTCTGCGGTTGGGAAAGACGAACCCATTTTTTTATTATAGAAATTAATGATAACAAAAAACAATAGGCGCACCCAAACCCTCCTGGACTATAAAGGTCTTCAAGTGGCATGACACGGAAGATAATACGAAGCCATTCCACAAATGACGTCATTAAATGTTAACAGGACGACCGCAGCTGCGTGGGAGACAACTGTTTACTAAAAGCCTATTTGTCAAACGTCTTTTGATGTAGAAGCATGACGCACGATTGACTGCATGCGACCAATTACCTACTCCATTTTATAACAAAGGATAACTACTGCAATCTAAATATCATGGTTATTCCCCCAAGATCGACAGATGTGCTGTTTGTTTGTGCTTCTGTGTTAAGAGTTTACTTTGATACTCGGTAAAAACATCAAACTTAATAGAAATAATTTTTTTTTCTTGGTGTAAATGTTCTTGACCATATTTCCTAATCCAAGACGCGTGGGAAGATATTTCGTCAAAAGGCAACTATGGCATAACAGAGTGTCAACGTGGCAAAACTGCAACACCCGGGACGCTACATCCCGTCCCGACGCCCGGACAAAGGTACCCTCATTTTGCATACTTATGCAGGGGTCAGTGGTGAGAGAGGGTGTCCTGGGCTGGACGATGATAAGTCACTCTTTCATTGCCCATACACTATAGCAGTTACATAGGGAAATCTTTAAATAAACTCATGTTAAATAAGAATAATTATTTACACTGGACAGACAAAAACAGAGAAGGAGCAAAGACAACAATACAATGGTGGGGAAAAGTAAATAAACAAAGAACAAAACATTAAGTTGAAAACAATACAATGAAAATAACAAACAGCAAATGTCTTAAAAGAGAAAAAAATCACCCAATTAACTACTTCGATTCTTTGGAGTTTAAAATATCTTGATACGATTTTGGCATACACATTTTTTTGTAATAAAAATATAATGTAACGACGACTTCCGAAGACGAAAAATAGGGCGATAAGGATAGGGTGACTGACTGACTGGTTTCTGTAGTCTAGCATTGCCACTGAAATGGTTACTGACGCCGAAAAGTACTTATATTTACAGAATCAGAAAAGGTTAAATAAACTGAAATCCACAAAGATACACACGAAAATAAAGAGTGAAGCAAAAAGAGCAAATTTAGATACTGCAACACAGATAAAAAAAGATATGGCAACAAAGCACAAGAGCACAAGAACAACCGAAAAAATACAGTGAAAACTGAAAATAGCAAGTCAATACTAAAGAGAATGAAGACATTAATAGAATACCCGAAGCCACGTGCATTACTTGAAAGAAAATTGCTTGCGTGTCTCATGACACAAGAAGAAAAACGAAGGTAGCCATCACTTCGTCATCGGCAGTTTTCGAAAGTAAATCAGCCGACGATGCAATTTTATATTTTGCTGTCAGTGCGAGGGGTGGAAATGTTTCAGGCTTGTTTTGATAGCAGCATCTCCCTTCCTGTCTATTTTAACCATTTATTTATACAGTCATGTGTTTGTTTATTTGTTACTTTATTTGGGCTAAGACTTACGATTTATCATTTTTTCTATACATCTTTACTAGTTGTTTATTCAGTTTACTAGTTGTTTATTTCTACATGCATTTATCTATCTATCTATCTATCTATCTATCTATCTATCTATCTGCCTATCTATCTATTTATCTATATATACATATATATATATATATGTGTGTGTGTATATATAACATATATACATATGTATATTCACATTTATTAATTCCTTCATTAAATGACGGATTTGGTATGGCCTTCCCTCTTAGCTATCACTGGTCAGTAATCGATGCCAATTCACGACGTACCCAGCACACAACGCTGCCAAATTTGACATAAATAAAGCATGCACAAAGCCCTTCTGTATATTTGCTCTTATTACCAGTTTCCTGTGACAAACTAACAAAAATCACATGAAAATAATATATCACACATTACTTTAGGGTAAGAAAAAATTTTTTTTTATTAAATATCAAGACTAAGCTATTTCTCTGATGTGAGGAATTGTGCAACTGAAATCTATGAAGCAAACGGAACTTTTCTCTGTCAAATTAATGCACCGGCAAAAAGAGATTAGGAAAAATGCGGGCATCTCATTTACTATCATGAAGGAATTCCATGGATTTGCGTCATTGTGATTTATGAACTCTTTAAAATCATAAATCCAATATCTAAATCACTAACATGCATTTCATAGTCCCTATGTTGCGCACAGGCGTTATGGAGAGAGAGAGAGCAAAAGAGAGCTCCTTTCAGCATGTTTATTCTCCTGAGTACACTACTTTGTCTGTAAGGAAATGAAGAAGAGAAATTTCGCTCGGTGAAAAAAGAAATAAAAAAGGTTTATGATATTTTTAGTTAGAAAATAATTAAATTTAAATATCTTGAGAGGGCCAATCCACCCCCAACCCCAAGGATCCTGTAGTGCGAAGAGTGGAACGACGAAAAGAATTATAAATACATTTTGAGAAAAAAGCAAGATTCCTAAAAGTCAGAGGAGATGATAAATAAACAAAAGAAGAAAACCAAAGCAAGAACTTCTAATAACTGAGCAAAAACTTTTAATAACCTTTAAGAAATAAAAGCGAAATAAGACAGGATCCTGTTGATTACAAAAAAAAAAAAAGAGAGAATGACGAATAGCGAAAAAATAAAAAAGGATTCTTCGGTAAAAGTGAGAATTGTGTGGCTACCAGTCGTGCCAAGTTGAGCCCTTGAAATGGCTGTACTTGCTAAGTCGATCTTTGTCAGTCAATTGGTACGTTCTAATCCTCACTCGTATCATTAAGCGATGTTTCACTTGTTAGCACTCCAGTGCCACATCACGCTCGCCAAAACTACCCCGGCACCCAAACCTTCATATTACGTAATGTTCGTACCGTCATGCGCATTATGACGTCACTAAGTTCAGTCTTGCTCCTGTTCGTATTTAATCTATATAATGACGTCAAAAGTATGTAGACGTGACTACTGGCTTTTATTAAAGCACTTATGGCCGTTCAAGAAATTTTAGTTAAAATGACAATGTTGCAAGCTGGGGAGCGTAAGCACACGTGGATAAATCAAGGAAAATTATCATAAAAATACCTTGAAAATTTTTATCCAGATTCTTTCAAAAGTTTACAAAAATTTACTCCCAAATCCATTTCATACAGCCTGAACATTTGATTGCAGCCACTTTTTAGTAGGAAAAAATGTTTAAGAATTCAGCCCAATTCACTGCATACGAATTTTGAAGAATTTCAATCAAAATAGTTGTTTAAATAGTTTCAAACATCATAAAATCTACAAATAATGAATACATTTTGAACTGGAAAATCTATATTACCAACAAATGCTAATATTTACAAGTCACAAAATTGAAAAATTGATTACCTGCTAGTGAGTAAAAAAATAAAAAAGATATGTCACACTCCGCGTATAGGGAATTCTGAAAAAAATCCAATTCTTAGTTAAATAGTTTCAAAGGAAACTGAAGCGCCATTTAATTCCAACGAATGCATTCTAGATATTTCATTGCATTTCAAAACTTTAGTTGTTTCGCTGAAGAAAAAAAAACTGGTGTAAAACAATTAAATTATAATTATTCACAACGTTTTAATTTCAGCAACACCTGAACAAGACATTCTTTTCAACAAATGAAATCATAATATTAATCTTTTTATATAAGCAACACCTGGAGTCGAACTCCGCCAAAACCTTTAATGCTAAAGCTCACCTCTCTCTCTCTCTCTCTCTCTCTCTCTCTCTCTCTCTCTCTCTCTCTCTCTCTCCAGAGAGAGAGAGAGAGAGAGAGAGAGAGAGAGAGAGAGAGAGAGAGAGAGAGACTTTAATGATGTAAAGCGAGACACGATTACCCTTATTACGACGAAGTTTCTTCTTACCGAAACGCCGCCGACGAGACGCAAGAGAGATATCTCAGTACATGAGACTTATCTCCTCATTCTTTCACGGGGGCTGTCGCTGTCTTATTTAGGAGTGTCGAAATCGGAGCTCTGTGAGCAGAGAGAGAGAGAGAGAGAGAGAGAGAGAGAGAGAGAGAGAGAGAGAGAGAGAGAGGGGGGGTAAGCATGGAAATATTTAAAAGCAAGCGTAATATACACAGACGAGATACACAAGACACTCAAGCAGAGAGAGAGAGAGAGAGAGAGAGAGAGAGAGAGAGAGAGAGAGAGAGAGAGTTACCAGACGAATGGTTTCACTTCGGTAGTGTGAGGATAATCCCGCCGTGGGGTTTCCATTTTTCAATCATGATACTGATACATACTGCACACTCGCACATTTTATATAGACACACACACACATATATATATATATATACATATAATTTGATAGATGACAGACAGATTGATAGTATTTTTGTGTGTGTGTGTGTGTGTGTGTGTGTGTGTGTGTGTGTGTGTGTGTGTGTGTGTGTGTGTGTGTGTGTGAGAGAGAGAGAGAGAGAGAGAGAGAGAGAGAGAGAGAGAGAGAGAGAGAGAGAGACGACGACGCTGGAAAACATAAATATACTAAGAGAGAAGAGAGACAGATAAAAAGACTTATTATTTGGCTTAAAAGTAAAATACATGCAAATGTAAAATACATGTTCAACCGGTTAACTATAAAGCAATGTTCACTTCGGAACAAATTTTGTATTCAAACTCAACAATCCAACATAATAGCTCTGTAGAAAACTAATAATAAAAAAAATCATCTAACATTTAGTATCAGATAGGATATTCTGACGTCATTCATAAAATTCAAATGGAGGTAATTTCCTTTGACGACGGAAAATCAACCTGAATGAGTACAGCTTAAGAGGAAACAATACTATAGTAATAAATATAAAAAAAAAAATACTACAACGTTGATTGCGTCATGTATAATTACCAGCTTATTTTCCAATACAACTAATTCGTCGCACATGAGAGATCAGTGAGCGAATTAGCAGAACGATGTTTTCATCAGGAATTATTTCTAATCCAGCGTTTGAATGATTATGCCGTCTTTTATTGAATCTACACCTTTCATAACTGACATACGCAATACTGAGGGTTATGCTACTGAGAGAGAGAGAGAGAGAGAGAGAGAGAGAGAGAGAGAGAGAGAGAGAGCTGGTAGACTTCCTATGGTAACAGGCTTTGGCTATGGGTCTCTAGCCTCCTGCTGAAAAATACTGAAGAAGATGGTGTGGGAATGGTTACTGTAAAGGGTAAGGGGTGGAGGGTGAGGTGAAACCCTATCCTGTAATTCTATCTGGTATAAACAATTATATTTTAAAAAATCATAAAAGTGAAGACACTTAACAGTGGCGTGGCAGTCAATATTCCCGCAAAAATAAGAAACACAATAAAGCACTTCTGTATTTTAAAAGGGGGAAAAGCATTAGCAATAATTAATGAAATTAAATTAACATAATTTTTATGAAGACACAACTGACCGTCCCTACCATGTCCAAAGCAGCTGAACATCAGTGACATATTCTTTGTGATCCAGAAAATGACAATAAACTTGACGCCAAACTGAGAATCTTTCAACGGACATGAAACATAACATGGACATGGACATAACAGAAGCAACTGATGGTCCGCATGATTTTGAACCAAATTCTCAGACCAGCAGAAACCCCCAAGAATGCTTACTTTATATAAGCGCAATATCTTTTTTCCTAAAATACAACCAGAAATAATAACAATTAAATGCGTTGTATTCTCTTTGAAAGCCTTAGAAAATGTCAGAATAAGAAATATCAGAAAACTCGAATTAAGGATGCAAAGCATTGTACGGCTAATAAAAAAAAATCTTCAAAAAACATTCTTTAACACTAGGGAAAAAATACAATGAGGTAATCGATCAGTTTAGAAAACATGTAAAATAAACTGGAAAATAAAGTTAAAACATCAATAACGCGAAAGCGGCAAAGTACAAGGATATGGATCAAGGACATTAAAACGGATTACCAAGATCCTCTCTTTCAAAGGACATCACATTGTATCACATTACGCAGGGACAATAGCTGAGGGAATGACGCTTATACATGGGACATTTTCGAAATTGGGACAGAAATAAATCTTCAAGATGGACGGAGAGAGAGAGAGAGAGAGAGAGAGAGAGAGAGAGAGAGAGAGAGAGAGAGATTTGTACTCTTTCAGAGATTTGACATGTTCTGTATTTGGATGCTATCCCTGGATTAAAATGGTTTATAGCTAGGATAGTTCTCAGGGCATTGTGATTCTGCAGCCTAATCATGCCATGTAATGAAGAATGGAAGATTATTAAATCTTCAATAAACTAGAAACTTAATATAGCTTCCGTTACAACTTATTCTTGTTGATCACATCCATCCTCTCTCTCTCTCTCTCTCTCTCTCTCTCTCTCTCTCTCTCTCTCTCTCTCTCTCTCTCTCTCTCTCTGTAATATTTCTGACGCTTAATTCAAACCTACTACCCACCTCCCACCCCCAACTCTCTCTTTCACTACAAGATATTGCAATCTTACGGTTTGGACTAGAATCGCAAAGAAATTATTATTCCTTCTCTATGTTAGCTGCGCTTGCAATTTAAACAGCATTACAAATCAGCTCATTCAGTGATGAAAGAGGATACTGATAAAATCAAGAGAAAAGAAAATATTCCGTACTATCTGATTTCCTACAATAAAGTGATAAACGTGAAAATTTCAAGCGAAGTCTGACGAAAACATATCGGAAAAATGAATAAAAGTGAATTAGTTGAACGAGTCTCCTTTTAATGGTAAACACACATATATATGTATATATATGTGTATGTACTGTATATATGTGTATATATATGTGTATATATATAATTTTGTATGTATAATTAAAGCAAATATGTTAATACTTTAGGCAGCGAGACAGACTCGTGGCTGCTCAAATCTGTGTAAACCCTTCAAGGAAAAACAGTGCCTATACACACAGACAGTGAACCTTTGCTAATCCGACTCAATTGGTTTAACCAGGGGTAAGCCTAACTGTAATCCAATGATGCATGGAAAACAGAGGGAGAACGAGAGCGATAGAGTAGTTAATAAACAGACAGATAGATGGAATGAAAGACTCAAACACATACTCACATATACAGAGACACGTTCGCACACACACTCAAAAAGGGAAAGATTCATTATATCGTTGCAGACCTTTACAGGACTTTATTTTGATTTGATTTGATTTTATGAAATTTAGGCAGCCAAGCCAAACACGGGGGGGACTGTCTGCCATACAACGCTCAATAGAGTTGGAGTGGTTGGACAAGATAAAGAGATCCAGATAATAGAAAAGGTACAATGATCTAAAGGTGGAACTGGGGTAATACCCGACAGTTGCAGAAAGAAGTGATAGTTAAAGAGGTTGGACCCAAAGTTGAAGATATGAAGAGGGCATAGAAATTATTAATATTATTATTCAGAATATAAATCCTATTCATATGGGACAAGCCCACAGGGGCCATTGGCTTGAAATTCAGGCTTCCAAAGAAGTAACAGAAGGTAAAAGGGAACACAAGAGGAAGAGATCGGTTATTTGAAAAGGGCAAGTAATTTAAATTAATACATACAAGGATAAAATGTAAGTAAATATTAAAATACAAGGCAGTTTGACGCCAAAGGGGCGCTGCAAACACCCATTCGTAATACATACAGTTCAGGACATTTTTGAAAGTGTCCTTTTATAAAAACCCTACGGATTTTGTTTACCAGCAACTGTAAAATTGTTATTGAAGAATACCAGTTTTGCCGCGGTTGCTTACGGCTGCCCACACGAGCAAAAACCTGGGCTGGCACCAGACCAAGAGAATTAAAAAAAAAATAAAAAAAATAAAAAAAATAAAAATCATTGGCGAAAAACATACTCTAGAGGTATACGATTCCCTTTCTCATCCCACATGAGCTACGAGATCAATAACTTCCATTTAAAGATTAAACAATTACATTTCTCGATTCATAATCCATCGAAGGAAGTAAGTCATAAATAAAATTACCTGTATTAAATTAGCCGAGCAAGCCACTATCATGGAACCGCCTGGACTCTTGGGAATAATTAAGAAGTGGA
>NC_089750.1:15292552-15295052 GCF_040412425.1 Macrobrachium rosenbergii
TTCATGCACGGCAGAGCAGCTCGTTTTATCTGATAAAGAACTGTACAGCGAGAGACTTATGAGGAAAATAATTTGACTCTATGAAGTTTTGAAATCCTCATGGTGGGGTGACTCTGGATTTTCGAAAAGTAAATTCAATGGGGTTTTAAAGGATATATTTTTTTGAAAGTTGGAATGGGGGTTAAGATATATTAATTCTAAAACAAGTAAAAAATGCTCCGAAAATTCGTCGGCGCAATCGAGTTTTCTGTACAGCCGCTAGAGCGTATAATCAAGGCCACCCAAAATAGATCTATCTTTCGGTGGTCTCAGCACAATAGTATATGAACCGCGGCCCATGAAAACTTAACCACGGCCCGGTGGTGGCCTATCCTATATCGCTACCAGAAGCACGAATATGGCCAACTTTAACCTTAAATAAAAATAAAAACTACTGAGGCTAGAGGTCTGCAATTTGGTATGTTTGATGATTGGAGGGTGGATGATCAGCATACCAATGTGCAGCCCTCTAGCCTCAATAGTTTTTAAGGTCTGAGGGCTGCCAGAACAAGTGCGGACAGAAAAAAGTGCGGACAGAAAAAAGTGCGGACAGAATAAAGTGCAGACGGACAGAATAAAGTGCAGACGGACAGAAAAAGCCGGCACAAGAGTTTTCTTTTACAGAACACTAAAAAGCATGGAATGTATTTATTCTGAGTTATAAACGATCTGCTTAATAAAATAGAATGATAAAAGTAGGCTACAATTTTTCAGAAGGGTTTGTGAAAGTGAGTACATTTTCGATAAGACTGATGCAACATTACATGAGTATAAGGTTAGTAAGTTTAGTTCAAATGTTACGGGTCTTCAGTATACTAGAGAACAAACGGGCTTGCCTCTCTCTTTTTAACATATTTCATCTTTGCCTTCCCAGTGTCCTCACAAACATTGACTATAAGCCATCCAACCAACTGATTATTCTTCATCGTAACCTGATCTAAGCTTAACCTAAAGTGTGTTCTTGACGAAAGACGATGAAAGTGCGAGACAGCTGACATAATACGAAAACCGCTAGAAAAAATTAATTCCTGTCTGAACGACAAAACCAGACTGAGGCTGGGAGAGCGAATGGCAACAAAAACAACCCTCTGAATACCTCATAACCAAACCAAAACAAAGCCTAGATGCCACTGAATCTCCACGGGGAACCCATAACTCCCGGGGTATGCCCGAGAGGTATCTTACGCATACCCACGAAGTACCTTGGGCATGCCATGCAAAACCTTTTGGCGTCCACCTCTCGCCGTTAAAACCGGGTCTCTATATCACACCAACAGATTCGTATCTCTCGTCTTGTTTCGTCCGCGTCCACGAGTCAAACCCTCACGGAATCTCTCTTCATCTTCCCCTAAGGCCCTATCGCAGTAGAAGAGACAACCCATATCCCGGCCCCAGCCAAAAAGAACCCACCCCCGTTCAAAAGGACAGAATCTCTCTCTCTCTCTCTCTCTCTCTCTCTCTCTCCTCCAATCCTACCCGGGGAATATTTAGTATGGGTGGAGGTAAGAGACGCGTGGCCACCTTCCTTATAAGGCGGAGGCCAGGCTCTAACCTTCTCCGGGAGGCGGAGGAGCAGCAGGATGGCCGCTGTCTAGGCACCGCCTTGGACGTACGGGTGACTTTATGGCCTCTTGTAAACAGATTTACGACCATAGCGAATGCGCGAAGGCTCTGGGAAGCTCGCACGTCGATAGTGTTATAACGCCATTGGAATATGCAAATCCAGCCGTTATAATTCCTTTAGTAGGGAGGAAATACAACTCACTCTATTTCAAGGGACCGCGAGATCCTGTCCCATGCAAATGGAATCGAGAAAAACCCGGAGATAAACTAACATTCCACTTAGTTTTACAACACCTGGAGGTTACGAGACGCCTCAGAATACTGGTCCAGCCACTATTATTACTACTCTTAATACAGCGGCTAACCTAACGGCCTACCACCCACTGTATCTTCCACTTCAACGCCCATCGCCAATTGCTCCTCACATTTGTCAAGGCTTACTATGGAGAATCATGACCACTATGGAATAATAAAATAATAATTAAATACCATGCGTATCAAACAGGGTACTTATAAAATATAACAACTTTTCCTCATACTTCTTAGACTTTTCTCAATAGCATGGTGATTAATTAGAAAAAATCTGTAAATACATTAATTTGATAAACAATAAAGCAAAACCTTTTCAGACTTTTTGAAGCACTTTTCAAAATGATGAAACTGCACGGAAAGGCATAAAACAGAAAGTGAATAAAATACAATAACTTTTCAGAAACATTTATCAAGTAATTTTGTGAAGTACGACAATCAACTATGACTGAACAAAATACAACATTCAAATACACAAATCAAGCACTATCTAAAATAACAAAACTTTCCTTATTTTGTCCTGTGCCTTTCTTATCCACTACAATTTATCAGCAATAATAATATAAAACAACTTCTCAAATTTGTCATG
>NC_089750.1:15297552-15305052 GCF_040412425.1 Macrobrachium rosenbergii
TATTTGTTTAATAGTAGGAAGAATGAAAAGGACAGTAAATGAGAGAGAGAGAGAGAGAGAGGAGAGAAGAAAACACGAAGGTTACAGTTTCTATTTCAGTACTTCCCTACGGTTTTAGATCGACAGAAGCTACGAATGGCGAAGAAGCAATGTTGTGAACAAGACGAAATTACTTCAATGTAATTATCACATTAATAGATATATATTTCACTGACTGATTAACTGATTAATTATCAAATTAATATATAACTAAATAAAGTAATCAAACCTCACGTAGTTATATTTCTCAGATGTACCTGATAATAAATAACTTGGTCTATGACAACCAGGAGACAAGGGCACCTGTAGAAACATTTGTCTTGGCAGTGATGTGGGATTATCAGCTTGTGTTTATTTGTAATCACTTGCGTCGTAAATGTGTAAAGTTATATTTACGCTGCTCTCACGATGACAGAACCGTAGTGAATAAACTGTTATTATTATTATTATTATTATTATTTATTATTATTATTATTATTATTATTATTATTATTGAAAAAGAATGTCATTTACCTGCAATAGCATGGGTCAACGGGAAAATTACTATAAATGAAAAAGTGAAAAAATTATCTGAGACTACAAAATCAAATTAAAGCTACAAGAGATAAATGTAATATCTTTATATAACATAGCAGTTCATCAAAAGTTGAAGAAAAAGGATTGAGTTTCATCTTAAGAAATTAACCATATGTCTCTCACTTACAGTTGTTGGCAACTAGATTTAGTATTTATTTTAATAATAAAAAAATATTTTTAAAAATAGTGTTTCTTTAAGTAATAGTAGCATTTGTTTCCCCCCTCCCCCTTTCGAAAGAAACTCGGTTGGGAGATGGTGCAATCAATGACAACTAACACAGAAATCGTGGTACCTGTATTATTAGTACTTTAAATATGTATTACAATATTCACAATATATACACAATCATTAAAAACAACTCAATGAAAATGCAATGTAATCTTGTTATGCCATATTCTTATAACAGGACAGGCAGATTATCAATAAACAATCTAGGTCATGAACCTTAATACTGAAAGCTTTATCAAGCAAATATAACAAAATAAAATCATGAGTTTCAAATTTTTCTTATTACAATTCCACTTTCTAAATTCAAACTTGCCTTTTACCACATTGCATTTTTCGTTCCAAGGTGTCATATTTCTGTATTAATTTTAATCTATGTATTCTAATTTGTCACTTATACATCGGAATTATATTTTTCACTTCTAATTTTCATTTCCATACTCCAATACGAAAATATCTCTCTCTCTCTCTCTCTCTCTCTCTCTCTCTCTCTCTCTCTCTCTCTCTGTGTTTGTATTTGCATGCAGTACAAATGCCGTTATACCCACATCACGTCCAAATACAGACTTCAAATGGATGCATTTTAATTCGGAGATGTTGTCATTTCACAGTATAACGCGCTTCATTACTCATGGTGCGGAGGCCAACTGTGACAGATCAGTATATCCGTTTGTGTGTATGTACGTTTGTTTGTATATGAAATTATTTGTGTATGTGATTGTGAGTGCTGTTAGTATGCTTCGTGTGATGAAAGCAAAGAGTATAAGAGGGTTTGTGACGACGTAGATCAGCCTCAGCCTTCTAGTACATTAGCATTCAAAAGATGCGAGCACCACATAAATGCTTGTAACGAATATCGCAGTCCATTTAACCTCCTCATTGACTGTGTGTTTCATGCTCCTCCAGCCACAGAGAAGGTCAAACATAAATAATATCTACGTGGATGTTATTCAAATTATAAACACTTGTCCATAAACAATAAACAATAAACAATAAACGCCTCTGAGGATTGCGGTATCTGGCAGTTGTACCGGAGTCGAGGTAACCACTCGAGCAAGATGTCGAGTGACGACATTTCCCTCCCGCTCATGACTTTTTTTTTTTTATTCTTTTCTGTTTTTCTATCTTTGTTTGTATGAATACGGGAGAAAAAAATAAGAGTTAACATTCGCCAGCCTACATGGACGCAGACTCTTACTAGATGTAACAATATCCACGCCGTAATAAAACAACGTAAACACTTTACACAAAACAGAAATTTAATGGCTGTCCAGCTGTGCTGTCCTGACCCACTTTTATATCAAGTTATATGTTCATTATATACAGATACTTCCAACAATGCTAATGCGCAGGTAATCCCGTTTACCTCGAACGCATTCTAACCAGTTACAAAGAGCTATGCAAATACTGTTTGCTCCAATTGCCTGCTGCAGTAACCTATAGGCTACGTTTTCTAAATGGGCCGTGATATGAGAAGTCTAAGTTACATTTAGTTTGTGTATAACTTGCGATGCGTAAAATTCCCTTTATCTGAAAATGTTTTCAGACATCTAATATATAAAAATCGTATTCAGTTCAAGCATCATTACAGACGACACACACTAAGTCTTAATTTGTAATTACAAATGTCAAATTTGACCAGAAAAAAGTCATGAAACCAATAATAGAGAAAATATCACAGATCTGATACAAATGTGTTTCTTACATTTACCCGTTCTCTCTCTCTCTCTCTCTCTCTCTCTCTCTCTCTCTCTCTCTCTCCTTCGCCATTGTTCCATTGTGTCCAACCCTTTTATAGAAGAAAAAATATAAACAAAAAACCCAACAAATGCATTTTTCTGAAATGGTCCTTTTCTTAAAATGTGCTGTGTGTGAGAGAGAGAGAGAGAGAGAGAGAGAGAGAGAGAGAGAGAGAGAGAGAGAGAGAGAGAGAGAGAAAACCCCTCCTTTGTGTTCGCTTAGGTTTATACAAGTGTCCCCTCATGAGCCATTGCCACCCATTAGAGCAGAAAGAAAACACCCGTTTCCTTACCCAGAGATGAACCGTAGACATACGGCGATAAGACGGGCGCCCCCAATAGGCATCCACTCACGTTCAGATTGTCTGAAGCTTAGCATGTGAGCCTTTTACTGTGTTTACGTCTACTTGAGGCTCCAATTGGCTGTAGATTAGTATACGAAGCGTTTTTTTATCACTACGTTTAATGTAAGTTCCATCTGGTTGCGGCCAAGTATGTGAACTTTATAATAAGCCCTTGAGGCTGGCAACCAAATGTTCTTATATAGCCACATAAACTAAGAACCAATTGGTTGATGAATATTTTGTGGCACTTATTTTAAATGAAGGCCAAACGAATGGCCAAACATACATACATCTTCTCCAGCGTCGATTGTTTAGAAGTGAACATGTAAAGGCTTTTACTTCAGCCTAATTTCTATGGACCTTGGCGCTGGACTCTTTCTAGGATTAGGCTGACCGGGTGTTTATAAATTACCTCAAGTATCGTAACCATTATTTCTTGATTTGAAGTTGCACAGCGATTTTGAAAAGGATTATAAAGTATTCAAAATGAAGCAAAACTATAGAATAAAGCAATAAACTTACTGAAGTGTCCCTACATAGCGTGGTGAAAGATAATTGTAGCTTCAGATACTATTGTAATTATTACTAGTATTACATTTGGCAGTACTAGCACCAGCACTAAAGGAATAGAAATACCTTTGGAGTAGGAAATAAAACAGGGTTGAACCAGGAAGGAATGACAAACCGGCTTTTTATATATTTGAATGAACTGAAGAAACTACGTCGAGAAATCCTTCCATATTCTTGCAGCGAAGGGCACGAAATAGTCAATGAGCCGCGGCATCCAGATAATGAAAAAGAGACCTTTCATTGCAGCACTGTATTACTTCGTTATTCCCGTTTGATTTCTCAGAAGTCAAACTTGCATGTATAACTTACCAGTGCATTCCACTTTCGGCAACGAAACCTTTCAGTGAGGCTAAAAATAGGTGGTATCAAAGATAAAGATCTAAGCTGGGAACTCTCTCTCTCTCTCTCTCTCTCTCTCTCTCTCTCTCTTTAATAAACGTTCAATGCATTCTCTGTGTGTACACATACAGCACACTTAACACAGGCACACATACACGCATTTACTTACTCATTAATTTGTACATACATTCATCCAAAATAAAATAAGCATGGCACAGTATATTTGCACACATTATCTTCTCCTTTACTCAGACGACATCACATCTCGCCATTTGCATACAGCTCCCTCTCCTCCCCTCAGTCACCAACGACATCAAACATCCCACATAAGAATGACCTTCGAGGGTCAGGGTATACAATGGAACAACAGCCCTTTTAACCAGCCTTCGTCATTCGATACTTGTTCTTTTCACTGGCCGAACTATTTTCTCAACTTAAGTCTGACGGATGCTTCGTAAGTCAGTGCTCATGTAATTCCGTTCTCTTTGGCACAGTCGATCTCGGTTCTCAGTTAATCATGTGAGGGTAATGTTAAATGCAGTACATTAAATGAACTATTTTCTCAACTCTGTGCATGGCTGGTATGTGAAACATTTCATTTTATACAGTCCTCTCCTGCACTGTCGCTCTTAATTCTAGATTAATTACGAGCTGGTAATAATAAATTAATCCCACTGCATAAACTATATTCTTAACTTTTCGACCACTTTTTCTTAACTTTTTGAGTGTTCATAGTATGCCTTTTCTCTCTTACTATTAATGCTATTAATTTATATTCATAATGGAAAGTGACTTACATTGTACGACCTATTTTCGTATCTCAATCTGTGACGGTTTATGTTGTCTTTATGAGACAGTGCTCAGTTTTTTAGGTTCTCCTGAGCACCGTTGCTGCCATGTCACAGTAATTAAAACGTTCATAACGGTAAATTAATTGCATTAAATGAACTATTTTCTTAACTCAGTCTGTGACTGGTTTTATGAGACTGCTCAGTTAATTTAGATCCCTTTCACAATGCTGCTCTTAAGCTTCGCTAAGTAAAAGGTCATAAAGGTAAATTATTAGCATAGCATTAACTATTACTTTATGCTTTCTGCGACGGTCTGCTTTATGAAGCGGTGTTGAGTTTACATACATTTATTTTCACAGTTCGTTTTGATTTTTGTCTAATTAATAGTTCAAAAGGTAAATGAATTACATTATTCAGCTACTTATGAATAGAAATGTGACTATTTCACTTAGCTTTATCAATGTCATTATTTTGTAAAATTATATTTTGCACCGTTGATCTTAAATTCTGGCGATGTAAAGGGTTCATATGTCAAATTAATTTGATTACATGTGGCAACTGACTCAATCTTTCACAATGTTCTTGACTTTGAGTCATTTAGGAGTTAATAATGTTAAAAATAACTTACAGGAAAAATTTATTTTTTAATATACCGATCAAAATATTTCCAAAGCATTAATTTCTTTGACTCTGATTTATCTACTTTTTTGTACATATTATTTCGATGACTTTAGCAATTTGGGGAATGCAATATCGTTAACCATTCCTTATTCAAATAATCCAGTTAAAACTGTCTTTCAAACCTTAAGACTTAACCGGATTTTTGGTTTCGGAGATCTAAAATCGATGTTGAAAGAAAATACCTTATATCAGTCGTATTTTTTTTATCTTATTTTAGAAGACTGGAGAAATAAGAAAGATAAGGGTATGAGGTTATTCAATAATACAATTATAGTTTGAACGGGATAAACTCAGTGTGGAAGACAATAAAACACACACACACTCACACACATAATATATATATATATATATATATATATATATATATATATATATATATATATATATATATATATATATATATATATATATATATAATGTTTGTGTGTGTATATAAGTCTGTGTATATGTATGTGTTTTTTTATTTTGTTCAACTTTAACGACTGAACGAAATAAAACGATAAAATGATGTCCAAAAAATAAAGCCATAAAACAGCCGCAATCATTTGATCTGTACATTCTATCCCAACGACATACCACTTAACGCTTTAGTATCAACAGCGGAACAAAAAAGGCATAATCTCATTTTTTCTATTCTACCTCATCTCCCACCGTATCCAGATGCTTAGCCTAGCAACTAAATCCCCCCATTCCACACACACTCACCCCAACTTTATATTTTTTTGCTCCAACTTTCTGTTTATCTTTTTTCTATCTCCCCTACCTCCCCCACCATTCTTTTTCTCTCTCTTTCTTTTCAGCCGATCAATCACCCAAGCTCCCCACTCGGCTCCCATCCCTTGGAGCGCCTTTCCTTTTCCACTTGCAATTCCCCCTGACTAAACCGACCCACGCCCACCGACCGTCCCAGCCCACAATCAGATATGTACCCTTACTGACATCGCCCACCACCCTGCTGGAGCTTTCTCTCTCTCTCTCTCTCTCTCTCTCTCTCTCTCTCTCTCTCTCTCTCTCCACATTCCGTCCGGAACGGCATTATACCCTCGATAGGTTATTTCATAGAAGGGAACATCTGCTTCTTACAAGACTTTTATTCTCTAGGCCTAAGAGGAGTTGGATTCATGTTTGGCTAGAGTGTGATTGATATTTTGCTCAAACGATTATTCAGGATTAATAATTAACAGTTTGCTCAAACGCACGGATATTCAAAACTTAAAAGCGACAGGTTATTTCGAAGTACTAAAGTATTCAAACCCGATAACTCATGGGTTCTGTAAACGCACGGACTCTAAATATTCCTAATTGAAAGGTTACTCAAACGCTCGGATATTCAAACCCAATAACTGATACGCTATCCAAAGGCACGGAAGCTCAAAATAATTTACTGAAAGTATACTAAACCGCAAAATTATTCTAATACCATTATGTTTTGCTTATTCGTGCTTACCAGTACCAAGATATATTGTACGTTTATTACGCGCTACCGAAAATAAATTCTTGTGTTTTTTCTGTTTGTTGATTTCCTGCTCAAGCCAGTCCCATTGACCTTTGCCATTAAAAGTTCGAAAAGTTAAAAAATGTTATTGTGCAAGTCATATAAATGTGAAGCATGTCGGTGAGACTTAGAGACACCTGAATGGAATGGAAATCAAGAAAAAAATAAATACGTACGATTTCATTCCCAATGTAGCCAAAGGTAAAGTCTGTGCGTTCAATGTATTCTTCCGCGCGAGATTACTATCACTGAGAGAGAGAGAGAGAGAGAGAGAGAGAGAGAGAGAGAGAGAGAGAGAGAGAGAGAGGAGACTCGATCAAATATTCTGAATCACAGTTAATACATATATGTACGAGTATTTGCATACTGGAAATGCACATAACAGTAAGCCAATTTCACGTTACCCAGTCGTTAACATAGTTGAACAAAAGGTTGTACATAGCAGAAGAAATTTAAAATATTACAGTGTCATAGAAAATTCAGCGGAAGCATTTCCGAATATGTGTGATACCACATATATCCCGTAGGGGGTAGTGCCGTCAGTGCACATCATGCGGTGCACTGAAGGCATTACTTAAGGTTCTTTGCAACGTGCCTTTGGCCCCTAGCTGCAACCCCTTTCGTTCCTTTCACTGTACCTCCTTTCATATTCTCTTTCTTCCATCTTACTTTCCACCCTCTCCTAACAACTGATTCATAC
>NC_089750.1:15307552-15317552 GCF_040412425.1 Macrobrachium rosenbergii
AACACAGCGATGAATTATGCACTTGGTAGTCTGTCGACTTTGGTGGAGATGGGTACAGTTCTAACATCACCATCTCAAAATATTTGTTGGAAAACCGTAGGATAGCACCTTCTGGCGACACCCCTCTTAAGCGCACAACTGAGGCGGCATCACAGTTTTTTACTTTGTTTATTTACTTATTTTGGCTCCTTATTACGCACTACAATTCATTTATTTCTTGTTGGCACGAGTATTCAGCTTCATAATTCAGTTCTGTATGGTCTTTTTTTTCACTAAAGTGCAACTGAGTTCGCTTTAGATCAACCATGAGCTCTTGTCCTTGGAGTAGCCCGTAAAAGGACACACTAATTTATAGAAGCATTCTTGGCTGAGCCATGTCAATTTGGCCTGTCACAAAATAATAATAATAATAATAATAATAATAATAATAATAATAATAATAATAATAATAATAATAATAATAATAATAATAATAATAATAATAATAATAATAATATTATTATTATTATTATTATTATTATTAAGATGCAAATATAGCAAAATGTCTTCATTAATTAATAAGCCTCAAACCCCACATTCACTGGGTCTTTTCTGTCACCAGGAAATTAGAACCATGACAAAAAACTATAATGGAAACAAGATATTAAATACCATGATCGACTGAGCGTAAAGAAAAAAACAATACAAAGTACAGAGAACTTCTCGGAAAGTAAGAGCATAAAGTCCCCTTCCCTAATTAATCATTGCATCGACCGCGGGCATCAACATGTGAACAAGAGATACCGAATGCCCTAATGAGTAACACCCTAAGCTAGCCATAGGAATAAGAGATGAAGGCAACTGACCATGCAAGGGAACTGCATGAAGAATAAGTTAGTTGAGTGACTTTCCAAACCCTTTGGAATTATCTTAAAAGCTCATATCAAAAAACCAAGTTAGTTAAACAATATCTAGAGTTATGGGCGATAAACCTATGATCAGTTATAGTAATTAATAGAAGTAAAAAAAGTTTAGGAAAACATGGCTATTTTAGTGCAATTCCCTAATTCTCCTGCGTTATTTTGGGAGTGTAATAAGAATTCTGAGCACACTTAAAACAAAAAGTTTTGAGGAACAGCTACAACTAGCCAAAAGAATTAGGGGTAAAGTTAACTACACAGGTTATGAGTAGTAAACCTTTATCAGCTCATTAAAAAAAAAAAAAAAAGACGGTAATCATAACCTACGAATATTAAATTACCAAAGAGCGCTATGAAAAGAGTTTGAAAAATGATAAACGCAAATTACTTTCTTCAGTCTGTTTAAGTGAATTTTCATCTCCTTCAGTAATTAAAACTACCTGAAAAATATTTCCATTCAGTTCGACGGCTTATTGAAAATTATCACCAGAAGTTCCCAGCTTTTGAAAATGGATCTGCCAAATAAGTAAGTAAAAAGCCTGGAAGTAATAAGAAACAAAAGTAAAAGTTTGAACTTACTTTTTCTTGACAATCTAAAGCCAATGCCAAGATGACTTTAACACCGATGACCAAATTGCCAACTCGTTAATGTAATTAATGAGATCGACAACGGAAATATGGCTTAATAACAGACAATAAGAAAATGACGTCACTGTATCAACTGTGACAAATGAATTACAGTAACTGCCATTATGACTTCAAGACAATGATTTAAAGCCAATCAATACAAGGAACTTGCGATTACTTGCATACAGAAACATACTCATGTACCAACAGGCGCGCGCGCGTTCGCACACACATGCTGCCCTTTTATGAACACATGTATACAACCCAGTGACCTTTAACAACGTAAACAGTTTCGAAAAAGGGTCATGTGCAGCCTCTTCAATCCACTCGTATCTCTTCCTTGAGTTCAACTACTTCAGATCGGATTACTGTAAACAATTTAAGAAACTCCATTCGCCAAGTTACCTTTGCAACGGCGTGTTCATTACTTAATCTTGTATATTTCTCTTGAAGGGAAGAGCCGACAAGAACAAGTTCCAGGCCTCTGGTTGCATTTGATTTTACGATCTGCCATTTCTCAAATGCGTCATAAGGTAAATTTGATTGAAGGCTCATCTGGGACAATGAGTGTGTGTGTTGCGGGTTCACTTGTTAAAAATTTTACATAAAAAAACAACATAATATCGATAATGGTCATCAACAACAAAAACTTACAGAAATGTTTTGAATACGTTAAAATAAAATACGCTTTATAATTTGGCACTTTGTAAGTATTGCAGTATGTGTCATGCAAATCTAAAATAAATGTGAATAAATATATAAATGATAAGACTGCATTAAACTGGAGTTTACGATATGCATCTCTTATCAAAAAAGAGCAACTTCGCTTAAAACCAGCTATTTGACAGTAATTTTGAAAACAAGCATATAAATCTTTCATTCTCTTCTATCTATCCAATTGTGAAAAATCTAAGAGTATTCTTTTTTTGTGCTTCCTAAAGTGTTATGGTTTGTCAGCGTTTAATAAACCCTTTTATATCAAGCAAAAGACAACACCTTTTCTTTCAGGCCACTAAATAGTTGGTATGAGTACATTGGTTTCTTGCAGAACAAATATTCTTACGCTCTAGTAGATAAATTATTTTTTACTATCTTACTATATTATGCTACGGTTTAGTTATGGTTTTTTTCTACCTAAGCATATGGTTCATTTATCGCTGCAGACAGAAATGCATTGTTTATGAAAAATTCCATCTCAATTTAAGACAGGAAATATATCCTTGCCTTATAGTAAAAACGAACACATGCATAAAAGTAGTGTAAAATTCAGCTCTTAATTCACAGTTTTGAACCAACGGATGCCATCAACTATTTGAACAACTAGAAAAGTAATAATTAAGATTAAGACCAATTTAAACAGAGTTTTAACGCCGCTCTCCTAAGAAATGTTGCTTCAGGAGAAAATTCTAATGGCCTTGCAAGAATGAACAATGCTACCGATTTAGTTTCTTTACACATTTCCACTTGGCAGCAAGTAACTAAAATGAACAGACGTTGACAAGACGAGCACTGTCCTTGTGCCCATTAACCTGGCTCATGCCAAGCGTCTCACTCAAGAGTTATATATGGCCGGGTATTTCACGTCCTTACTAGGGTACTTTGGCCCCATGATTACCAGTGACAGAAGCCTTTTCTTATTTGTTTTCAGATGTAGAGGTCGATATAAGGTGCAACCCAAAGCATCTTTACAGGCATGAACTGAACAAGAAAGGGAATAGAAATATAGAGTGGAACTCTATCCTGAAGGAAGCGATGGACTTGTTTCTTACAATGACAGAAGGTTGGAAGAAATTGGGAAAACGAAAGTAAAGAGGGATTGACTGAACGACTGATTATTACATTGATAATCTACGTAATCTGGCGTCGCACAGAAGCAACAGAGTCCCAAAACATGGCAGCTGATAAGTGTTCCAGTTTTTAAGAAGGATTACTAGAGGTATTCTTAGTGACCCTAAAGGACCTAATTCTCCTTATTCAGTGAATGTAGGCAATCTAACCCGATATGAGCCCTACAGCGAGTCTTTGGCAGTCTTGAATACCATCTCGTCCCTAATCTGAAAGTACACTGAAATAAAAATGAAAATGGATAACTTGTACATAAGACCCTTGATCTACTGCACCACTTGGAATTTTACCAGGAATAATGTTTGAATTTTACCAGGAATAATGTAAGCAATACATACAGCAAGCAAATTCAAAGAATGTATATTTGAGCAAACACACTGAGCAAAGGTCCTCTGCTACTAAGTCTGCAAAAGCACCGCTAAAAGTCTCTCGAAACAACCTAACTGTCAAAAAAGAAAAACACAAATAAACAAACTCTCAAGGCATACGAATGCGAGTAATTGGAGGGAATAACCCGGAAGAAATCTCTCAATGTCCTCATTGACTTCATCAAAGACCTAGTTCACAAAATGGCGCAAAACATTCCAAAATGATTTCTTCGTTATCAAAATGTTACATGTTGTGCTGTAAAAGCTTCGTAAAACCAAATCCTTTTCTAATAAAAGGAAAACAGCAAACAACTTCAAAGTAGGAAGATCATTCAGAAGGCATGCCAAGTTTGCATTTGTGAGACACAAGGGCCAAATTTTACAAAACGTCTTTAAAAACAGCATTTCTCTTTATTCTATGTGCCTGCTGGTATTTAACACCAGTTGGTACCATCTACCAAAAAAATTCAAATGCCTGTTGAAAAAGTAATCCGGCCCCGGTATAAAAAAAAAAAAAAAAATAACAGTTTCTTTGGAAATCTCTTTAACAGATTCATCTGCTTGGGTGTTACCATCTCAATAAATAATTCAGCTGCTTGCTCATAACATCATCTTTACAAATTCCACTGCTTGCTGTTATCTCTTTGACAAATTTAGTTGCCTGTTAACATCATCATCCCCCAACAAACCGAATAACGAACAGCATTTCATAAAAGGCAGTGTTGGTAAATTTGAATGCCGTGTTACAAAGGAAGCAGTTCTGGTGGTTTATCATAAGTCATAAATTTGATGAGAATAGAAGAGTACTGCCCAATTAATCAGCTTAACTTAGTCTTTTACTGTGAGGACGATGAACCTCTAATCATGCATTACAGTAATAGGGGTAAAAATTAGCTTTTTTCTTAACTTTGAGAAGAATAAAAAAATAGAAAGGCAAAAACGGTGTCAATTGGGAATTTTGCATTTATACTAAGCAATATTTAAATACTTCCAACAACTGGTAAAAAAAATATCTGAAATAAACTAGACAGAATAGTTCAAAGTCATTTCTGGATGCCGTGCTTTGAAAACGAGTTAAGTGTTGATATTATTTTCAGTATTGCCCCATGGTAGCTTTTGTCAATGGGTAAACTTTTGAATATAGATGTCAACGATAAGACCTTTAAGAGACGCAAACAAGAAGTTTTATTTTTGTCTCTGTGCGTTACAAAATTTTATATATAGGCCTATATATATATATACATATTTATATATATGCATATATATATATATATATATATATATATATATATATATATATATATATATATATAAATATTTATATACATCAATATATAAATATATATATATATATATATATATATATATATATATATATATATATATATATATATATATATCATATATATATATATATATATATCTATATATATATATATATATATATATATATATATATATATATATATATATTATATATATATTGTGTGTGGGTTTGTGTGTAAAAACATGGAGACAAACAGCTTCCCTTTAACGGGTATTTGAGTTGCATGAGCTTATACCAATTATGTCTGAAACGCCAGTTTTGTATATTCTTATAACAGAATTATATGCCAAAACGACAATTTAACCGGTAAGAATGATCTCTTTCTCTTTGAAATTACAGGATGCGTATAAAACGTACAGCATACTTTATATAATTCTTTATATAAGCCGGATATAAAGATATTACTTCGCCGTGACAGGATCCCCACCGAAAAATTGGCAAAGCTGTTACCGTAACCGTTACGGTAACGCCTTAATAAGACGTGACATTGTCATCAACACTTCAAGTGAGCGACAACGCACGACACACTATTCACCTGGAAAAGTTTGTTTATGTGTAAGGACGACTGTCGATAAATCAATATCGTCGATGACAACAAAGCTCTTATATAGAGCTCCTCCAATAAATAAATAAATAAATAAAGGTAATTTAACAGCCACTGCCAAGGCTTCTTCTGCTAGTAGAAGTAATGAAAATGTTGTCACAAGATAGAGAAATGTGGTTCACAATTTGCCTTTCACAGAGTTTTCTTGAATAGCTTTCTACTAAGGAAATATATATGACTATGAAAATGAGTCTTTTGCTTTTAAATATACATAATGGCACATGACAGTGAAAGCATGGTGAATAATTTCCTAGCCGCTGACCTTTGCAAAGCTGAATGGTCTTTGAATTAAGGTAAGACAGACCACATTAGATTGCTTTCATTGGCGAATACGTGGACACTATGGTGACAAAAGATATAGACGCATATGGGGCATACCATAGTGAATTATATAGCTGCTGTTTCCTTTCACAAAGTTATATCATGACTTTCGACTAAAGAAAGATACACAGAATAATAAAACAGGGACAGCGGATGTTGAATGATACTGTTTATTTTTGATTTGTTGCCTTTCGTAAACTCGATATATAATGGTTATTAACCAATGAAACAGACATTAGCAAGAGAGTGTATTCTGTTAGTAAATATAATGATATTATGGTGACAGAAGCTCATGAGTTCTGTAATGAATAATATATTGATCAAACATTACCCTTCGTACCTTTCATTCGATGGCCCTTAATTAGGGAAAAGGCTCGTCCCCAGAGAGAGAGCCTTTTTGTAGGCAAATATAGTATCATCATATTCTGACACAGCAGGGAGCCAATGTTGACCCCGTTGCACTAGAGAAAGGAAAAAAAAAAACTTAATTGAACAAAGCCGCCACTTAAAGACAAACCTTTTAGCGCAACATTATCCAGAGGTACTTAACAGGTGACAGGTAGTTAATCACACCCTCTCGCCGCTCTTCCTTCCCACTTCTGCTTTTGGCCAAGAGTCGCAGACTAAAAGTTCTTCAATATTGAGTCACAGTAAAGTAAACAAGTAATCGATTCAGGACGTTTTTATTTTTCTTGGGTGGGGAAGGGAGGGGGGGGAAGGGAGGGAGGGAGGGAGGGGGGGAGGGAGGGAGGGAGGGGGAGGGGGAGGAAGTTGTTACTGGCACAACAGAGAAAGAGAGGGGTTGGAGAGGGAGAGGGTCTCGAGAGGGGGATTTGGGTGTTGGAGGGTGGGGGTTTCTTTGATCTTAGGGTTCGGTCGAGTGTCACGTTGTCGACGTTCAAGCTATATGGTCGAGGTTTGAGATGATTTCAACGTGGAACAACATTAGCAGTCATATTATCCTGATGGTCTCTCTCTCTCTCTCTCTCTCTCTCTCTCTCTCTCTCTCTCTCTCTCTCCATTTGAATATACGTATCAGCATCCTTCTCTCTCCACATATCTTTGGTTTACTGCTCCATATCATTATGAACAAGAATAACTTCTAGTTTTCTTGCTTAACTGCTGTCCTTTTTCTCCTTGTAAGATATATATATATATATATATATATATATATATATATATATATATATATATATATATATATATATATATATATATATATATATATAAAATCATTAAGCTACAAAAGTCCTTTGATATCTAGTTTGCTCTAGCTCGAAATAATATATTTTCATGTATGTTACCCGAAGGGGAATTTTTTCTGTTGATAATAAGTTCGTCGTCTCGTGGGCTTGAACCACGGAAGACAGAATTTAGGACTACAGTGACGCGCATTAAACCACACGGCCAACAAAGGAGGTTTAATGTGCGTCACTGTAGTCCTGAGTTCTTGTCTTCCGTGGGCTCAATTTGTAGCTTAATGCTTGTATATGAATCACGGTGATGCAATAAATATATATATATATATATATATATATATATATATATATATATATATATATATATATATATATATATATATATATATATATATATATATATATATATATATATATATATATATATATATATATATATATATATATATATATATATATATATATATATATATATATATATATATATATATATATATATATATATATATATATATATATATATATATATATATATATATATATATATATATATATATATATATATATATATATATATATGTATATATATATATATATATATATATATATATATATATATATAATATATATATATATATAGTACAAACAGGAAGACGAAAAGGAGATGATGCATATTTCGACTTTATTTCCAGCTAAAGTTTCAAGGCAAGCTTCAACACCAGGGATAAGATACAAAAGTAACAACAATTAAATTCATTACATAAGACTTAGTAAAAACCATTAATGTTAAAGTATAGATATTAAAACCGAAACATAAACGTTAAAACCAACCTACTATCCATTTCAGGGGCCGCGAGTCATCGTTTTTCTTAAATATCTTTCAAACTAATTATTTGATCGAAATGGTACTTTGACACAGTGTACAAGGCACCTCCCGCTAATTTTTAGTAATATATCGCATTGTTAAAAGGTTTTAGTTAAGGCTTTACTCTTGACTTACATGGTGTTGCCAAGCATCACCAAACTATGCATTGGAATGTCCTTTTATCCCCATCCCCTTCTCCTCCTCATCCCTCCCTCAACCCACTTTCCTCGCCTCCCCACCTCTGCGGCCCCTTTCCTGTCTATGGGGGATATCAGACGTTCGATTGCTTAGATTAATCCTGCTGACTCACGCGACTTTGCCTTTAAAAATCAAGAGTAAACGCCATTTGGCAATATAGTGCATTTGACAATGCACTATATCACCAAAAATATACGGAGGTGTCTTGTACTCTGTGTCAAAGTACCATTTCGATCAAATAATTAGTTTTAAAGATATTTGAGAAAAACGATGATTCGCGATCCCTGAAATGGATAGTAGCACCTCAAAATAAGAAAACTGAGTGACCAAGAAGGGCAACAAAATGACGAAGAAACATCTTAAGCTTTCAACAGAGGGCGCAGAAGAAGACTAACTGTTCAAAGATGGAACCAGTTGTTTGAAGGTTAACGATTCGAGGAAATGGAAAGAGGTTTCATCAGCAGCTTGCTCTACGATTTCAAAATCGTCATGGGAAATGAAAGATTTACACTATTTATGATGTTCCCTCAGGGTAGAAAACTACTTGCTCCAAGTACACCCCGTTCTATGGCTAACGCCAAGGTGCGAGTTGATTCGCACTTTCAGCACTCTTTCGGTGGATCCGACTTAAGTCCCGAGGTTATATCTCAGGCAAGTATACTTATAAACCACCAAAGAACGCATATGGTTGGGTACAGTGTCTATAAATCTAAAAAAAGAGATCCAGTTTTTCTTGGATTCCTTAGGAAAAATTTGGGATTAATGTAGTTAAAAATTTGTCATCATTCACAAGGGGCAAATAAACATAAACATTACGTTTAAGTAGTGTAGGTGCAGTAATTTTTGGCTTATATTTATTATTCAAGAATTTTATTGAGATATTTCCCAAACAGAAGTTTTGTGTAGCAGTTATTCTGAAAATATTTTCTAGGGAACTCAACCTCATTATGAAAAGAAAGCCAATCTGAAGAGAGAAAAGGCTCTGTGCAATAGCGTAACAATACTATTAGACTTAAAATTGTAAAAATATTAACTATAAAAATTTGAACAAAAAACAGTATACGCTTTCTTCCGGAAGACAAAAGTGGAGAAGTGCTGGTTGGATCTGGTGATTACCACGTCTAGGAAAGGAAGGCACTCATTGTTTTCATGTTCTATGGTAAATGTAATATTAGGATGGAAATTATCAGCGACTTCTAAAAACTGTTCAGCAGCACCTTTACTTTGAAAAATTAGAAAAGTATCATCAACATATTCGTCTATAATATAAAGGGCAAAAAGAGGATGAACAGTGGCTAAAAAGCATCCCTTCCAAATGACACGCAAAAACATTTTCCATAACTGGACCCAACGGAGACGCCATGGAAATATATATATATATATATATATATATATATATATATATATATATATATATATATATATATATATATATATATATATATATATATATATATATATATATATATATATATATATATATATATGTATATATATATACATATGTGTGTGTGTTTATAATATATATATATATATATATATATATAATTATTTATATATATACACACATTTATACATGCATACACATATATATATAAGTATCTGTATATGTGTATATATAATATATATATACACATATATATAAATATATATATAATTAATATATATATAAATATATATATATATATATATACATATATATATATATATATATATATATATATATATATATATATATATATATATA
>NC_089750.1:15322552-15325052 GCF_040412425.1 Macrobrachium rosenbergii
AACCACTTTGGATTTTCTAAATACACAGTGGCTGACCTCCAGCCACAATCTGCAGGTTAGACATCTTAGATTTTCCAGCTGGAGAGTAGCCATCTTGGATTTTCCAGTTGCAGAGTAGCCATTTTGGGTTTTCCAGCTGCAGAGCAGCCATCTTGGATTTTCCAGATGCATAGTAGCCATCTTGGATTTTCCGAGATTTTATCTCCACTCGGCCATCTCGAATTTCCCCAAACAAGGCTACCAGCCTACATGCATTTTCTGCCATCATAAAAATCTGAGCTCTTCTGGAACTTTGGTTTACAAAGTTAGGCTATATTGTCAAATTCAGTTAGTTATACTTCGACAACCCCTCATCTCTTTCTGGATAATTTCTGTATGATTTAGGAACGCTAACATACGGAGATGATCTCATACAGAAATTAACAATAGAAGAAAAAATCTAAAGGAACTCCCAAAATATACCGGATGTTTCGAAATTGGAGGCCCCCCCTCCACAGAACAAATGGAAAGTTATGAAGTTTTCTGCTATAGCCTATCTCCAAGTACATTATTTTAAGTTTCTATTAAGCTATTTTTCATTTTACATTTCTTGTATTTTCAGACTGAGTGACGGAGTTAGATACAGCCATGGCTAACGACTCGCAGGAAATCAGATGGATTGACTGAATCCGGGCTATAACCTTCAGAGAGGCCAGGGATGCTGGCGCATCCTTCATTTCAGGTTCCTGGATAGCTAAATACATTAAAAGAGATGAATCCTTTGTTAAAAGAAACTGGAACAAAAATCCATATGACTGTCATCGCGAAAAGAGTGAGAATCTTGGAAGGCCTGAAGTCCTTTCTCAGGAGCCAAAAGACATCATAGCTGAAGCAGTGGGTAGACCAAGAAAGTCTTTAAGTAAACTGGCGCTTGAACTAGAAACAGAAAGGGGAAAGATGAGAAGTTATAGTGCTATATATCATGATTTGAAAAAATCTGGTATCAAGCCATTTCATGTTATCAGCAAGACCAACATCACTCAGCAACAGAGAGTAGACCGTGCATGGTTTTGTGGTTCATTTCTTAAAGATTGGCATGAAACTGACTTTCTCCATGTTGCCGCATCAGATGAATTCTTCATTTACACAGTCAGGAAGCCAAATCATAAAAATGACATCATTTGGGCTGCAAAGTTGGATGATATCAGCAATTACGTGCGCTATCGCCAAGTTGTGAAATTTCCTGAATGTTTGAGAGTTTTTCTCTGTTTCACAGCCAAATGGTTAATGTGGAGCATCAAAGAAAAAGGACAGTCATGGAATGGCGAATACTTCAGAGAAAATGTGCTTACTGGTGGAGTATTTCCTTTCCTCAATGATCCTGAAAAAGTGTTATCTGTTATCTATTGAAGAAGTCACATTTTTGCATGATAAGGCACCATGTTTCAAGGCTCTTCAGACACAGGAGCTGCTTCGAAACAGTGGTATCGATTTCTTCTCGTCAAGTGAATTTCCAGGTAGCTCCCCTGACCTTAATGTGTGTGAAAACATTGGTAGTATCTTAAAGGATTGTGTTGAAGCGTGCACAGTGAACTATGATGGTATACCAAGCCTCGACGACCTGCGATGACAGGTGACCGAAGTACTCAGGGAAATGGAGTTTGAGTCTCAGCTTTTTTGCGATTTGCTGAAATCATACCCCTCAAGAATGCAGGCTGTGGTACAGGCAGATGGAGGCCATACAAAATATTAACTACTCAGAGAGAAACCTAAATAAATACCTGTTCTGAATTAATTTTGTTTTTGTCCATATCAATTTTAGTTTATGCTGTAAAGGGGGGGGGGGGGCTTTTATTTCGAAACACCCTGTACAGATGTAGATGCACTTCAAAATGATACAGTACCTCAAGTATATGCACAGTCCTATTCAAGACATATTTATGACAGTTACTGACCCTGACCGAATTATTTTTACTGATCATTGCTTTTAGCCTTTTACCACTTCTATCCACCTGAAACAGGTTGAAATGATCACCATGGATGAATAAGAAATCGTGGAAGCAAAAGACCAACCTCTTAAAAGACGGAAATCAAGAGCCAACGTGGGCTTACGAAGAAAAAATAAAAACCAATTCGCTTGTCGAGAAAAGGGTATGATGAACTGGATGTAAATTAACGGAAGTAATTCTACTAAACAAATATTTAATGTGTTCTAAATATTTAATTACGATACTTGCAAAAAATCAGTTATTCAAAGTACAACAAAAATAAATCTATGTAAATTCAAATAAATGAAAACCGCACAAATCTATGTAAATTCAAACAAAATGAAAACCATACAATCAGATTATACGTAAGGTCTTCTCAACAAATAAAACGACAAATAAACGCAACTCATTGAAATCCAGCAAGAAATGTCGCGAGTTCTTTGTTCCTTTCTTGTAATTCGTCTCCCCTTCATCCATACCCAGTGGCACCATCCGCCCTCTTCTCTGTCATATCAAATACCCTACGCTACCTA
>NC_089750.1:15327552-15335052 GCF_040412425.1 Macrobrachium rosenbergii
TCCCCAAGATTACAGCATAATGAAAAGGGAAAGACAAAAAGAAAAAAAAATACGTGGGCCATCCGAAAACCCACTAAAACCCAACAAGACAATTAGGCTAAGTAGGGTACATATTTTACGGGGGCCCTGCTCAAGGAAGACAATTGCCTGTATTCGCAGGTCGTTCGGAAGGCTATCAAAAGATATGTCCCGAGACAAGACGCATGGACTTATCTCGGGCCACAGAGGCAGGGAGATCTATGAAGACCTCTTAGAGGCAATTAGTTTCGCCGGGAGTTTCTGAAGGTGATATTAATGCGCCTCTCCTCATTTCTCCTCTATTCCTTTTGTTTCTGAATTACGCGTTGAATTATGTTGAAGGGGTAACCACTGCTTCGAATAGCTGTACCACATGGGAATGACTGGTTCATTTAAATAAGAACAATTATTATTATTTATTATTATTATTATTATTATTAGTAGTAGTAGTAGTAGTAGTAGTAGTAGTAGTAGTAGTAGTAGTACAGACAATAATAAGCACGGTAATCACGGTACAAAATTTACTGCCATAGAAAATCAATTCAATGAAAATAATAACAGATTTATTAGTAGCATTACATCTAATGAACATCAATATTGAAAGGGACGAACTTCATACCCGAATTCCCTTTGCTAATGAATAAAATAATTAAGCAAATTTTTACAAAAAGTGCCTTTCAAAAACACTCCAAGTGTGTGTGTGTGTGTGTGTGTGTGTGTGAAAGAATGGAAAGTCTTTGTTAAACAAAGATTTTTCAAGATTAAAAAGAAAATGTAAAATTACCACCTCCAGTGATGGAGGATGAGTAACGCTGGAATACTTATTAAAAATAGGACGGCATTTTATCGCAAATGAATAGGATTCACGAGCACTAAAAGACAGGATAATGGCCAGAAAAGAAGCGACGAAAACAAGTTATAAAATCTAATCTCTGATCAAAGGAGATCACATTAATTGATCTTCTTTGTTATAGGGCGACGCAACTCTCAGAAATCAAAATAAACTTGAATAATTGAGATATCAACATTTGATGCATTACGACTGAATAAATACAAATGCCATTCAAAATGAATTTTTACTCATATTCATCGTATACATATTCTTAATAATAAAGTTCTCATTCGTTTCGTTGACTGAGTTGACAAATAAACAAATGTGTTTTTGTTTAAAATTTATTTTCGTTGCATATATGCATATTTCATCTACTCCTTTTGTTTACGAGTTAGTTTGGGTGTGTGCCGAAGTTACTTAATATCAATTTTTAAATACACACCGAAGTTACTTAATATCAATTTTTTAACATCATAAATTACTGAATCTAGCTTTACCCTGCAAAGAGAAAATATGTGTACGAAGGGAAAGGCTACAAGCATCTTGTAACAGCTACAGGCAATGTGAATCATGCAATATATACATACATATATATTTATATATATACTATATGTATGCGTACGTATGTGTATATACACACACACACATATATATATATAATATATATATAGATATATTATATGTGTATATATATATATATATATAAATATATATATATGTTATATAAATTATATGTGTATATAGAGTATAAGGCCAAGAGGAAAGTAAAACAGAGATACAGCGAGAGAGAGAGAGAGAGAGAGAGAGAGAGAGAGAGAGAGAGAGAGAGAAATGTAAGTCATATCATTCACTTCTGTCGGTAATGATTAACTTAATTAAAATGTCAAAAAGATATATAAATATGCTGTAACTGTTTTGTATAGTTAAAATGTGCCTGACAATATTCCAAAAATATAAAAATAACGAAACTAATCTAAAAGTAAGTAATCTCACAAACCTATAACCAACCACGACACTGAGAAATAAATCTGCACTGATTAAAGGCGCCCCTCTACGTATTCAAGGTCCACCTCGACCATGAGGTTAATTGAAAGGTAATGGGCACACGAAGTGTATACAAGTAGCCTAACCTTGCTACCCCAATAGACAACCTTGGGCTAAATTGGCAATTTGAAATGAAAGGTACAGAGCTCTTGCATACATTCGGAAAACGTTTGCGGAGAAATAACAATGATTGTAAGACTTCAGCCTCTATGCAGAATAAAACAAACAACTCACTAATATTTTATGTATAAAAAAGAAGCCATTCCATCATACAGAAGGGCTCTGGACATCTCTGATACTAATTAATGCCGAGCATGACCTACTTCTGAGGCGATGGCAATGCCCAAGGATTGCGTCAATCGTGAAGTTTGCTTGCTTGCTTGCTTGCACACACGCACGCAGGCAGCAGCAGAAGCAACACTGAAAGGGGAATAATACATGAAGGAACCCAGTTCGTTAATCTACGGCATCAATTCGGATAGCATATCTATTTACGAAATTTTATCCGGCCGGCGCCATGAATTTTGCATGAAGAGGGGACGCCATCAAAGTCAAAAATAAAGGGGGAAACATAAAAGGAAAAATTGGGGCGAGCATGGAAATAAAAATAACAGAAATGAAAGTGGAGAGAGTTTCTCATAAAAAGAGTAAACTGGAGCGAAATGCTACGTTATGTTATATATATATATATATATATATATATATATATATATATATATATATATATATATATATATATATATATATATATATGACTATTTATCACATCACCGTGATTCATATACAACCAGAAAGCTACAAACGTCCTTTAATATCAATACTCTATCGGAAATAATATATTTTCATATATGTTACCGAAGGATTTTTTTTTGTTGATAATAATCCACCGTCCCGTGGGGTCGAACCAGCGACGGACGAGGAATCAGGGACGGTGGACTTATTATATATATATATAGAAAATATATATATATATATATATATATATAAATCATATATATATGCGACAAACGCACTACGGTCAACATGGCAGAGGTGGGTGGATATCGTCTCCAAACGCAAAACATGAGTTCGACGGGTGAGTTGATGGGAGATGTTATTCATTACCTCTCTTGTGGCCGATTTCGTTAGTGCGTCACTGTAGTCCTGATTCCTCGTCCGTCGCTGGTTACCCCACGGGACGGTGGACTTATATAAAAAAAAAAAAAAAAAAATTCCCCTTCGGTAACATATATGAAAATATATTAGAGGTAGAGTGAATTGGATATTAAAAAGGACGTTTGTAGCTTTCTGATTATATATATATATATATATATATATATATATATATATATATATATATATATATATATATATATATATACATATATATATAATATATATATATATATATGTATATATAGTATATAAATATAGTATATATATACACATATATATTTACATATGTAAACATATAGATATATATACATATATATAAATATATATATATATATATATATATATATATATATATATATATATATATATATATATATATATATATATATATATATATAAACATATACTAGAGCTATACGTCTTGTGAAAAAGAACATAACCATAAACGCTATAGAATGCGGTAGCAACACATCGTAAAAAAATCCAGAGTTACTTCTCAGTTTCCTCAGATTAACATGTGACTCTTTTTCTTAAGAACAAACTATCTAAATGGAACCAAAACAAAATAATTATTTTTTTTCAGTATGAAAGACCAAATGCTATTTGCCAGGCCATGAGTTATTATAGGAGCAAAGTCATTCATACCGACATAAGCGTTATACAGCATCTTACGTTAAGTCTGATCAAGATGAAGGAAAAATCTATCTGTTGGTCTGTGTATGTATGTATGTATGTATGTATGTATGTATGTATATATATATATATATATATATATATATATATATATATATATATATATATATATATATATACATATATATATATATATATGTGTATGTAAATATATAGATAGATATATATATATATATATATATATATATATATATATATGTGTGTGTGTGTATACAGTATATATATATATATATATATATATATATATATATATATATATATATATATATGTGTAGATAGATATATCCCCATATATATATGTAAGTCAAAAGTTCCAGGAAAAATTCAATATTCTCTTTATTTAAGGAAATTCAAACATCATTTTCTACATATCTACCATCTAACTCTATACACTTTTTGCTGTTTCCACCTCTGCAACCCTTCTTTGTAGAAATTTATTAAACCATGTTGAAACTGCATGTTTAGCAGCATCCAAAGATTCAAACCGGACTCCTCTTAAGTGTTCCTTGAGTTTGGGAACAGGAAAAAATCTGAAGGAGCAAGATCAGGACTATAAGGAGGATGTGGAAGAGTTTCCCACCTAAATTTATAGGACTTCTCTTGCAACC
Source organism: Macrobrachium rosenbergii (assembly GCF_040412425.1). NCBI lineage: Eukaryota > Metazoa > Arthropoda > Malacostraca > Decapoda > Palaemonidae > Macrobrachium > Macrobrachium rosenbergii. Next base: position 15,331,903 of record NC_089750.1, read on the forward strand.
CTTGATGAACTGGAGCGTTATCATGATGGAACAAAACGGTGCACCTTTCCTCGACGTTTTTAGCCAATGCAGTCTTCAGTTTTTGCAAAACACCTTTGTAGTAGTTCCCGGTGATTGTTTTTGTCCTTCAAGGAAATCAATCAAAATCACTCCTTTGGAGTCCCAAAACACTGTTGCCATAACCTTCTGGGCAGATCTCGCCACTTTGAACTTCACTGGTGCAGTTGAACCTCTTGGTAACCATTTTTGATTGAATTTTACTTTCTGGGTCATATTGATGGATCAAGTTTCATCTCCAGTAACAATCGGTCAAAAAACTCTGATCCATTTGATTCAATCTTCGTTAAAACTGCAAAAAGAAAGTTCAGCTCTTTGATGCATAACCTTTTGGGACCCAACGTGCTGGTTTAGTCAAACCAAGATTTTCATTTAAAATTGAAAATGCGGAACAGAGACCCAGTTTCATTAGCTATCATATCGATAGTAATCCGACGATCTTCAACCACTAGATTCTGCACCAAAGCCACAATTCTTTCATTTTTGCAGTCGATGGTCTTCCCTCTCTTGGGTTGTCTTTGAGGTCCTCCCGACCATTCCTTTATCAATCATAAACAACTGATTTAGATGGAGAAGACCTCATCTCAAAATTTTTATTTTCCATGGGTTAAGTTACTTTGAAGCAGATGTTAACACCACGGTAGCAAAGAGGATGACTGAGTAACAAGTCTATATGATCACTACATCACAGATAATTGTTTACCAAGTATTTGTTGTTTCAGGGATCATTCAACAATTTTCCTGGAACTTTTGGATCTACCCTCATATATACAATATATATATATATATATATATATATATATATATATATATATATATATATATATATATATATATATATATATATATATATACTCTACACACACACACACACACATATATATATATATATATATATACATATATACATATATATATATATATATATATATATATACTAAAATGTATGTGTATAAGGGTACACTGACATATATGACTAATACATTGTGTACTGTGTATACATATATATGTATATATATATATATATATACACACACAAACACACACTATATTCGTCGTATATGTCAATGTACCCTTATCTCTGTGTCTCACCTACGGTCTATACGTCTGTTTGATTTTCAGTCAATTTCTCTCTCTCTCTCTCTCTCTCTCTCTCTCTCTCTCTCTCTCTCTGTGTTGACCATATCCTTAGCAGGTAGTAAAATGTCTTGGCAGAGACCCGTTATAATGCGGCATCGCCCCTTCACTTTCCCGAAATATGCCCATACCTCCTCGTCCCTCCCATTCCCTCCCTTGACCATACTTCTAAGATATGAAGAAAATTAAAAAAAAGAGAAGAGACGGAGAGAAAGAAGGGGACAGCGAAGGGAAGAGAGATGGAGGGAATCGAAAGAATTATCACCTCGTATAACAAATGTTCCTCTTACCTTCTCTGGATACTAAAAGGGTCGATGAAGAAATAGAGGACTATTATTCTCCTTTCAAAATTCCACCGCCTTCTCCCTCCAATACAGAAGACCTGGATCGAATAGGAATGTACAAGAGATGTGCTAGCTGTGAGTGAGTATAATATTTTATATATATATATATATATATATATATATATATATATATATATATATATATATATATATATATATATATATATATATATATATATATATATATATATATATATATATATATATATATATATATATATATATATATATATATATAAAAAGTAGCACAGTGTAGTGTAAGAAAAACGAGTCCCTTAAAACAATGCGCATTACTTCAACATTCCAACCACTTCACTAGATTTAAAACAACTTTATTTTTTCTTCATCAAAGGAAGGTTAAGTAGTCAAGTACTGGTGGCGCCAAATGCTTACTTAACCAGGCCACCCACCCAGTCGTAAGTGCCCCTGGGCATCAGCAATTACTTCTCTCCCGATAATCTGCGGCTGTTGAGACGTGAAATTGCACCTTGCCTCCCATTTTCTATGCCCCACTGAGACTCAAAGAGACGATGAATGAATTTTTTATCAGAATGGGACAAAATGTGAGGCTACGTTCTTTAGGTTCTGTAGCAATAACGTCATTTCTTTACATGCTGGTCCAGAGGCGCATACATACATACATACATACATACATACACACACACACACACACACACACACATATATATATATATATATATATATATATATATATATATATATATATATATATATATATATATATATATATATATATATATTTATATATTATATACATAGTATGGTAAATATATATATATATATATATATATATATTGCCTCCCAGGTATAGTAAATTTCTTTTAGTGAAAAACCATAACAACATGTCCACCCAAGACTAGCTTGGTTACTGCATAGGGAAAATGTCAATGAGGTTTTCTTCTATGATATAAAGAATAAGCCTTTAAAAGGCAATTTAAATAATCATGAAGTACAGGATACAGAGAATGGCAAAGTGTTCTGCACTCTTGAAAGAAAATGTATGAACTGAAATAATATATCAAAATTTGAGTCCACAAATGCCTTTTTTTATGATACCTAAACACTAGAAGCTGTTTACATCTAGAATGCTATTTATTCCAGCTTTTGATTGATTCATTTACGAGAGAAGTTGATTCGAATGAACTTCAAGTGTATTTTAGGTAGTGCATCATCAACAAATTCACCCTCTGTTCCTCCTGCAGATGAGACTCTCACCCTGGATGCCAGCATTCCTCTGGCTCTACTTTCCGTTGACAACATGCGTTAGTCATCACGTGCCTTTGTCGCTATCATATGACGTATTTTTTTGTCATTGTGAAGTCGCTCATCAGTGAAACAGTCAGAAACGAGGTGACTTGTAGCGACATAACGGCTTGATCAGAGTGGAGTGAAGTCATAACATGTAGATCCGATGTTTCTAGTTGAGATCCAAGAATATGCAAACGACCCTCCAAGACAGACACCATTTCTCTCTCTCTCTCTCTCTCTCTCTCTCTCTCTCTCTCTCTCTCTCTCTCTCTCTCTCTCTCTCTCTCTCTCTCTCTCTCGTAACAATGCCTTAGAATCTGCAGACCTTCCACAAAAGCGACTA
>NC_089750.1:15345052-15352552 GCF_040412425.1 Macrobrachium rosenbergii
CCGGTCATTCTATAAAATTTCGGAAATAGTTTGGTGGCCACATTTGAAGCCTTTTTTCCACTTCCTGAATAAAGTCATACATGCATGGATCTCGTCTTCCTGACCTAGGTTTATTTTACTAGCCATTAGTGAATATAGCCTATATCACTGTACTCTGGAAAGTATGAATTGTGTAATGAGAGAGAGAGAGAGAGAGAGAGAGAGAGAGAGAGAGAGAGAGAGAGAGAGAGAGAGAGAGAATTGTGGTTATTACAATTATATACATTCATATATACTGACATACATATATACATACATACACAGACGTACATGTATATATATATATATATATATATATATATATATATATATATGTATGTATACATGTATATATATGTATATACATCACTAAGTCCACGTCGGAAGGTGAGTGAAAACCGGGACTTAGTGGACTTAGTGATATTCTCAAGCACGCGCTCCTTCGTGCTGTATTGATATATATATATATATATATATATATATATATATATATATATATATATATATATATATATATATATATATATATATACATATACATATATATACATATATATACATATATATGTAATATATATATACATACACACACACACACACACATATATATATATATATTATATATATATATATATATATATATATATATATATATATATATATATATATATATATATATATATATGCAGCAGGAGGAGGAAGAGTAATGGCTATGAACTACAAGTTACCTTTTTTTTTTTACCTTTCCACTTACTTAAAAACACAAACCCAACACAGGTAATCTTAAAAACCCCACCTACTCTCTCTCTCTCTCTCTCTCTCTCTCTCTCTCTCTCTCTCTCTCTCTCTCTCTCTCCATTGGTGAAGAAAACTCCTTTTGCAGCATCAGCCTCAGGCCAAGGATATGTCAATAACAGTAATAAGAGACCGCCCAGTTGTGATCAGCGGCGCCCTGCCATAATCTCACTTTTTCCTTCGGTCAACACGCGACATCGAAGCTCCTGTTTGTGTTTGATTGCTTAACCTGCCCCCTACCCCCATCCCAGAACCCCTTAAGCCCCAATCGCCCTCCTGCACCAAACCCTCCCACCCTGATCCCCTCCTTAAAGGGATACGAGCGTCAAGTTAAGTTGCGAATATTTTTTATGATAACTTTGTCCCTGTTCTGGAATTCTAACTTAGCCCTCAAAACCCCTAACCCCTTGTTTGGCTGACTGGGGTTACGTTGAAAAGGGGGTTATTTGATGTGTAGTACATCTTTTCATGAAAAACGCCTTAAATTTCACAACTCAATGATTAATTAAGCAAAGGATTACCAGTAACTTAAAAAATCACTCAGAAAAATTTGTCCTTGTGACGTGGCGTCCATCATACAAGTGTATTTCACGTTTAATTGCACTTTAATAACAACCAAGGCAAACAATTCTGGCCATCACGTACAACAGCACCTGGTCAAACCTGAACTGATGCTGTTTGGTCACTGGAGAACTGACGAGACTGAGATCAACCACATACAAACAACACAAAATAAATGCTCGCAGAGAAAGATGGAAATGATGTTTAACTGCCGACTGAAATCTTGATAGATGAGTTACTGTTATGGATGGAGAATATGCCGTAACAAATGTTACGCTAAAGGATATCGATATTCAACAAAAGAACGGCAAATTTCCTGAAGATAATTCGTGTATTAAAACGATGAGAGAGAGAGAGAGAGAGAGAGAGAGAGAGAGAGAGAGAGAGAGAGAGAGAGAGAGAGAGAGAGAGAGGAGCAAATAATTATTGCCCATAAATACATAAGTATCTTCTGACCAAACTTTCTTATTAATTAATATCCAGGACTTTTTCCTTAACCGTAGACTGGAGCACACGCCCTCGCTATTACTACCGCTTTCTCATCTAATTTTGTGAATTTGTCATTTACGGTATAATAGCATTTATTGGGACTTGAACACCGCAGCACAAGAAAGACCAGCCCCCCCTCTCTCTCTCTCTCTCTCTCTCTTATATATATATATATATATATATATATATATATATATATATATATATATATATATATATATATATATAGAAATCATCAACACACAATCACGTGTGGAACAGAAATAAATTTCTGACTCACGTCGGGATCGAACCCAGGTCTCTCAGGTGGAAAGCAAGGGCGTTATCCACTCGGCCATACAAGTCTAAAGAAGCTGGAACCTGAGAGCAACTGCACCCAAGGAATTACCTGGGCAAGCTAACTGCTTGCATACCAGCGAGTTTTCCCCAACTTCCCGACTCAGCAATGACCCAATGGACAACATTTCATTCGAATTATCCCTTCTGAGTGAATAAGATAGAAATCATCAACACACAATCACGTGTGGAACAGAAATAAATTTCTGACTCACGTCGGGATCGAACCCAGGTCTCTCAGGTGGAAAGCAAGGGCGTTATCCACTCGGGGAAAACTCGCTGGTATGCAAGCAGTTAGCTTGCCCAGGTAATTGAAAGGGTGCAGTTGCTCTCAGGTTCCAGCTTCTTTTAGACTTGTATGGCCGAGTGGATAACGCCCTTGCTTTCCACCTGAGAGACCTGGGTTCGATCCCGATAGTCAGAAATTTATATATATATATATATATATATATATATATATATATATATATATATATATATATATATATATATATATATATGGATGTGTGTGTATGTGTATATTTACACATTTTCCAATAAATTCAAAACCGCCTATAATTTTTCGCAATCTTCTCGAAATACTAAATGCATTGTACGCAAAACATAAGGATTCGGAGTACATCGTAAAATTTCCTTATTGAGCACCTCAGCACATGAAAGAACCCCTCTCTCTCTCTCTCTCTCTCTCTCTCTCTCTCTCTCTCTCTCTCTATATATATATATATATATATATATATATATATATATATGTGTGTGTGTGTGTGTGTGTGTGTCAAAATCGTGTGTATCTATGTGTATATTTACACAATTTCCAATAAATTCAAAATCGTCTATCATCTTTCGTAATCTTCCCGAATTACTAAATGCATTGTGTACAAAACATAAGGATTCGGGGTACAACGTAAAATTTCCTTATTGATTAAATAAACAAAACTACACTAGTTCCCATTCAGAATGTTACAGTCACCTAAAAAAAAAAATCATACAAAGCCCATATAAAAAAAAAAATCTTTAAAAATTCATGACAACTTTACCGTGAGATTTGAAAACAGTAATATTTATTCTCACAAGGAAAGCGAAAAAGAGTGTCTTCAAGAGAAGGCAACTAAATAACAAATGAGAACAATAAAAGAACAAAATATCAGATGAGACGAGATAATGGGAAATAAATATTTCCCGATCTTGAAGTTCAAGTCACTTCCCGCCCGAGTAATTAGACACGAAGCCTTCATTCTCGTGAGGAGGAAAACATGATTTATTCAGCGTCAGCTTTAGATGTCAATTCTTGGCCTTCCGAGTTGAAGACACTCCTCACGGTGGTTTCTTCGATCGCTTACTCCATAATAAACAAGAAATTGATTATATAGGCTATTTTAAAAATTATATGTATATATAAGCAGTAAAACAAGTAAGCGATCATAAACATGGAATTGAATATTCATGAGTAAATATGGATATTGTTTTTATGAATATCTACAAACGCTTTATTACAGATACAGCACTGATGATACATAAAAAAATGCTGTCTTGTTATCAAGAACAAAGAAATACACTCTTTTCAAATACAGAAGTAGAGGCACTGAAAACTGTTTGAGATTTTTTTTCATCCACATTACAATTAAATTATTTCCATGCATTTCCGTCAAAACTTACACATTCACACATTTGAAAGACATCTGTGATCATTTTAGTTTGATAGATAAAAGATCAATCTTTCTCAAGGGCAAAACATCTGCCGCTGACATTAAATAATAAGATTCTAATCTTCATTCTAAATGAGAGTACATTACCGAACCAAACGCAATGATAAATTTCTCAATTCTCTCTCTCTCTCTCTCTCTCTCTCTCTCTCTCTCTCTCTCTCTCTCTCTCTCTCTCTCTTCTCAACAATCATAAATACTCTCTCATATATGTTATGTGTGTGTGATAACTGTTCAATATCACACATGCTAAATTTTATAAATTCAAATATTAAGTCATAAATAACCCATTCATATTGAAATTCTTTTAACTTGGGAACAACTTACGTCCAAAGGTAATTATAAATGATAACCAAGTCTACCCTGGCCAAGATTCGAACCTGTGTTCTGATGGGTAGATATGTAGATGATAATGACATTATTCATTCAGCTACCAAGAGAGAGAGAGAGAGAGAGAAGAATTCAAGTCCTGAATTTAGAATCGAAAACAACCCACTTCCAGCAAGAAAAAGCCTAGTAAGTAATTTTTGCTTGTCAATTATAATTCATTTTGTGTAAATTCTTCCTGAGATAAATTCAATTAGATGTTACTGAGTTATTAGATGTTAATGACTTACTTGATATATATATATATATATATATATATATATATATATATGTGTGTGTGTGTGTGTGTGTGTGTGTGTGTGTATACCTACAGACCTTTCTCCAGTGGGTGGTTCTATTAATACAGTTCACTTCTGGAAGCGTGTAGCCCCAAAGGATATCGGAGGGGGACACACATACACACATATGTATGTATGTATATATATATATATATATATATATATATATATATATATATATATATATATATATATATATATATATATATATATATATATATATAAACATACGGTATGTATATGGAGAGAGAGAGAGAGTACTTGCACTTGCAAAGGTCTCTCTCCCCTTTGTCTATTCATTTTATACTTTGAACCAATGCTCTTACCAAAGAATAAACAGAGTGAACAGGGGTAAACAAAGCATGAATGAAAAAATGTCATTGGAAATGAAAGACAGAAGAATGTCTCGAGTAGCTTTGCTTTCCATGGAGAGGACGTGACATCTGAACACTTCCCTGGATTTTGTGGGAATTATGCAACACAATTTTTTTTTCTTATAGCAGTCGACTGGTGTAAATAAGTCTTTTACCTCACTTGCGTCTTTATTTTTGGCATGATTCTGTGGTAATAACATTTTTTTTCATAAAAGTAAATAGCTGTAACTAAGTCTTTTATCTCATTTGGTACGAAATTCTTTTCAAGATTCTAGGCAATTAAACGAGAATTTTTGTAACTACGTCTTTTAGTGTACCATACAGTTTCATTTTTGATCCTGTCAATTTAATATAAATCAGGTCTTTTATATGCATTATATATATATATATATATATATATATATATATATATATATATATATATATATATATATATATATATATATATATATATATATATAGCATATAATAGTATATTTCTGGTAGTTTCTTAAACAACTGTCACCATTTATTAACCAAGCGCTGCTGAGTTTGACAGTAATAGTAGTTTCTGGTAGTTTCTTAAACAAACACCATTTATTAGGCAAGCGCTGCTGAGTTTGACTTTACGAAATATACTCTCTCTCCCTTATACACATGAGCGCGCGCACACGCACACACACACAGTAAACCATGTTTATTTACCATCTGTTGCAATACTGAATTCTTTTAACTGGAAATTATTTAGAGACAGAAGGACGGATACATTTACAAACTGCCGCCCCCCCCCCTTATCCTCCTGTTTTACTTTTTCAGCTATCCGTTTTCATTTTCTCTCCCTCTTTTTCCTCAACCAAGCGTGTTCTTTTGTTAACTATTTCAACACTGATATTTTTTATACGAAACAAAGCTGGAAGGAAAATTTTCCCTCTCTCTCTCTCTCTCTCTCTCTCTCTCTCTCTCTCTCTCTCTCTCTCTCTCTCTCTCTCTCTCAAACCTTTTCATTTCTGCTAACACTGTAACACTTGCCTCCTCTGAAATGTTTGTCGGCAAACAAACCACTAGCATCGCTTTGTAAGAATGTGGACGTGATACAGCGGCGAAGAACCATTTTCCTTTCTGGCTCCTTTTGTATCTCTTTACAAAGGAGGAATCCCGGCTGGAAAATCTTCGCCTTTATGTCTCTGGGCGAGTCCCTGCCATCCTAAGGCCTGCAGCAGCTACGTAGTTACGCGTATAAATTTGTAAAATGATGATAAGTCGATCAGTGCTTGCAGTAAGCAAATTTACATGAAACAGGACACCAACGGTCACAATTGCATACATACGAGTAAGAGAATTGTAAACTCACAGGCCTTCAATGGCCACACTTACTTAAATAAACACGAGAATAACAGAGAAATCGTAGGCGTAAATGGTCACCATTACGTTCCTACACATAAAAAGTTATTAAAAATCAAAGGAGACAATTACGTAGACGTCACAGGCTCTTAAACTCATGGTATATGGTCACAGTTACGCAAATACACTTTGCATATGATCCCAATTACGTAAATGCGCATGAGCTTTAAAGGGACCCTCTACTATCAAATAAAAAAAAATATATAAACCATCAAAGACCACAAATGGTTACAATTGCATTAACACACAAAAATAGAATAAAAAAATATTCAGTATCTCACAATGGTCTCACCCACGTAACTAGACCCAAAAAGAATTCTACAAAATCAATTTCGGTATGGTCCCATTCCAAAATCAGTTTTGCAACGGTCACAGAGAAGTAAATATGTATAAAAAAGGTCTGAAAACCAAAACCTTTATTGGCGAGAAAGAGAAATTATAATGGGTCTGACTTGTTCTCCGTCCTTCTACTGCACCCATTTTCCCCCCCTTTTATCTTTCAACTCTTGCGCAGAAAAGTTAGAGCACCTTTTCATCAAGCCTTTCGACTGGTAATATTCTACGTTAAGATTCCACTTACAATACCCAGCAAGATCTCCAGCCATTGCAATAAAAAGCTTAAGAACCAAAAGCCGTCAACGGTCAAACAGTGAAAACCAGTAGTCTGGAGTTGATTTTGCCACTTTTATACTTTTCTACTATCCTCAGTTCTCAATCTTTTTCTTATAATAATTCTAATTTTTAATTTGTACATATTTTGCACTTCTACAGTGGCAACGATTTCATTCAACCCGTCGTCCAGTTATAATCGGCTAAAGAAAAAACAAGCAACGCCCAAAGCCATCATTATAGGGAGGGACCATTTCGTGCCATTCGTTCTCTGACCCACATTAACCCTTGGCTGTCAAACGAGACTAAGAGAAGCCCGACGAGTTCAATCACATCTGAAAGGGATATTCGCGAGGCTGGGGAAAACCTCTGGCATAGTCGTTCGTTTGCCATCGATTAGGGGGGACAGTACGTGATAATGGATCACTAGACGGATTTAATTTGAAATTTTAACTTCCCAGCCCACCACGTCCAATTACGGCGTGGGGAAGAGTAGGGAAGTCTGCAGACTGCTTTGAATGGCGAGTAGAAATGGTTTGTCCAGATATCGCCTATGCAACGCTAGTTCTTTTC
>NC_089750.1:15357552-15377552 GCF_040412425.1 Macrobrachium rosenbergii
GGAGAGGGTAAATTGCGGCCATAATGCCGTACCAAAGGAGTACCTTTAGAGACGCTTCAGTGCCCGAGATGAAAAGAAGGGGGTGCAACCCTTCTCGTTGGAAGAAGGAAAAAAAGAGTGTGTGAAGGGCTAAAAGAGCTTGAGGAACGAGGGAAGGGGTACTTGTCGGAAAAAGAAAATAAAACTGGAGAAAGTGAGAGGGGGAGAGCCAAAACAAGAGAATCAAGTGATCTAGAGAATAGGAAAGACTAAAGGCGACGAATAAAAAGAAACTGGTGGAAGAACATCAATTTCACAGAGAGAGAGAGAGAGAGAGAGAGAGAGAGAGAGAGAGAGAGAGAGAGAGAGAGAGCTCTGAAACAATGGAGAGAGGGGTGGACCGTGGCATTATGACACCAGCAAATGCTAATTGAAAAAGGCACACGAATATCACAAGGATCCTCCTCATGAAGAAAAGAGCTAAAAAAAATACATCAAAAAAGGATATAAAATCGTGTTTTACGTCGACGTGGCTTACGAAGACTGATATTTATTTATTTATTTATTTAAAGTCCCAAAATTTAACTTTATCGTCTTCAGGTAAGTGCATACGGAAAATTAATCCAGAAGAAGCCTTTAATTTCATAATATGTTTGAAAACTTAACCAAAAAGGGGTTTTGAAAAATCGTCAGTTTAACCAGCTTATTGAAAATTAAGTCACTTTAAAAAATTTAAATCGTACAGAAGCAAACTCTCTGTTATTAATTATTGAAGGCAACTATAGAATACTTTTTCTAAACATAGTGTTGACAAATGACATATTTGTTGCTATAATTATACTAATATTTATAGGAACAATTATTTTAACAATTATTGTTATAATAAGTGATACTGCTTCAACCAGCATTATCGTACTAATAATCGTGTATCATTATAAATAATATTATTGCCGTGGTCAGCATTCGTAGGCTACAATCCAGCCATGAAATTTAAAAAGAGAAAAAAATGTGAATCGTGGGACCAAATAACAGATGATATCGAGACGTAAAATTTTCTGATCTCAGCATCTGACCCACATCCCCAACCCCCCTTCTTCCCACCCCCTCCCCCCAAAAAAGTGAGAAGGCCCGAAGACCGAAAAGATGGTGTGAAATCTCTCGAAATAATCGCTGAGACGGGCAATACAGATTCTTATTGGTCTTCTGCTCTTGGGAAAAAAATAAGAGGGGGAAAAAAAAGAGACAGAAGAATAAGAGGTTTAGTAATGGCATTCTGGAGGAAAAAGATATCTCAAATTTTATTTCAAATTCCAGAAGAGAAGGATCTGGTAATTTTAATAATAATAATAATAATAATAATAATAATAATAATAATAATAATAATAATAAGAAGAAGAAAGAAGAAGAAGAAGAAGAAGAAGAAGAAGAAGAAGAAGAAGAAGAAGAAGAAGAAGAAGAAGAAGAAGAAGAAGAAGAAGAATGGGAGGTTAGTTATAAGTCCTGGTGGGAAAGCGATATTTTATTTCATTTTAATTTCAGTTCATTTGGAACAGAAAATAATAATAATAATAATAATAATAATAATAATAATAATAATAATAATAATAATAATAATAATAATAACTCATTACTATTATCATTATTATTACTATTATTGCTGACTGAATATACTTAAATTATTACATAACAGGCAAACAACAGCTGACTAGTAAAAAATACCTGTTAAAATAATAATTTTTTTAAAGTAAAAGTACTCAATAACGCATAACTCTTTTTCATCAAAGAAATGTAATGAATGAAAAGGATCCAATTAATTAACAACAGTATTGGTGAAAATCTCCAAACAGCTAAGAGAACTCTAAATACCAAACAATACAAAATACAACTCTGAAAAACTGGCATTAACCTGACGAGAGAGAGAGAGAGAGAGAGAGAGAGAGAGAGAGAGAATCAAATGAGGTGGTAAACCAAGGAACATCCTTATATTCCATTCAACCTTTTCAGCAGAAAGTAGAACACTGAATACAGTAGCTTTCCCAACAGAGAAAACCTGTAGATAAAAATTACTTCGCAACTTCCAGATAAGCATTGCTAAACAACATCAGGAAACACCTAGCGAGTCCCAACAACCGGTGATCCAGCCATGTAACTTCTTCCTTTCCCCTGGACTTTCCGTTTCTCTCGAAGGCCGTACGAAACTTGGGAATGCGCCGTAAAACAACTACCGTAGAGGGGAAAAGAGGGGAGAGAAAAGGCGACATTGACATTCAAGAGGTGTCCCTCGACGGATCAAGTCACACGAGTTGTGCGTCTGTCACGGCCAAGATAACGTTTACAAGGGAGATCAAGAGAGAAGTGGAGATGTCTCGGGATGTCCGAGGTAAAAAGGGAGGGAAAGGTGTAGTATTTGAGATCGAGCCCAGCCTTAACACCCAGAGAAAACTACTTTTTCTTTTTCTTCCTTATACGAGGAGCGAACTTTATTATTGAAGCTTCTATGCCTCTGGGTTCCTCTGCTGACTTTCATCGAGGTGAATTTAAGATACTTTGTTCGATTCTGCATTTATAATAATAATAATAATAATAATAATAATAATAATAATAATAATAATAATAATAATAATAATAATAATAATAATCATCCCACCACCCTGATTCAAATTTGCAATGAGTAGTAAGTTCACACCCTGACAATTTCCTTTTTTGTGTACGAGGGGCAAACTTCATTAGTAAAGCTTCAATGTTTTGATATTCATTTGCTAACTGTAATCGAGCTGAGTTTTAGCTGATCGATTCTTCATTGACAATAATAATAATCGCATAATTTCAATTCAAATTTGCACATTTCTAGCTTCCTTTGCTAAACGAGCTGAATTTTATCTGATCGATTTCCAATCCCAGCATTTAATTCAATTTTGCCAAAAGTAATAACAACACAGTTTAAGAATAAAAGGTTCTCGTCATAAGAACTCGGCCTGTAATATAAAAAAACCTTCCTATTATTAAAAGGAAAAAAAGATGTTATTTCATAATAAAACAACTCTTAAAACTTATAGCACGTCATATGTTGCAAGTTGCAACTCAAGTACAAGGCGGTTACAAGAGAATTATAAATATGAGAGATATATGACACAGGTAATACAGACACCTTCAGTAATACAGATACGAAACAATGATTGAGTATGTTTCTAAATTATTGCTTCCTGGACTAAAGGTTTTGTGCGAAGTACAAACAAATGTAGCCTCTAAAACGAAAACATATAAAGAAAGACTATATAAATAGAGAAGAAACTTTTTTTAATAAACACGCACCAATAAATCAGTGAAGATGATTTTGGTCAAAAAGAAAAGTCTTTACACTTATCAGGAGAAATTAACATTTAATACTTGAATACCTGCTAACATATTTGATGAGCATTTACAATTCTATTACCACTTTAAATATCCTATTACTCTGTCTACCTATCTATCTTGTAAGATCGGTAAAACTCTCATTCCTTTCAAAGTTGTATGACAAGATCTTATAATGAAGAAGTCAACTATGCACAGATATAATTAAGTTGGTTGCATTCTCAACTCGCTTGCAAAAAATGAAGTACCACAGTTCAGGAGATAAAGTCAAATACACACACAAACCTCCATTTTCACGAAGACGTGTTATGATTTATGCACGCCGGTCTGAAACACGCGTTAGCTTATTTACATAGCAAACGGGTGATCTGTTTAAGAAGCGCGACAGGCCTTCAAAATGCTTTCGCTGTCTGCTTTCAGTCGCTCAAGTGTCTTCAACAGCGAATGCTCTGCCAGGCACTTTAAACTCGTGATTTAAGTGAATTTAAGAGCATGAAAATAAGCTGGACGTGCTCGAGTTAAACACGTCGGCTGACGCATGATTTTACTCCTTGTCGGTATTGTTGGGAAGTGAATGAATATTCAAGACTTTCGGCACCTCGACTTAAGCTTGTTCGCTTCATACCATTCCGTTTTGTGGTCTAATGCAAGAAAATCCTCTCCTTCCAACTGAATCACCTCCACAAAATGACTGAATAGCGTAAAAAGACTTGACTCTGCATAGCTTCTGTCACATCTTCATGGTTTGCATTAAGTGAGTGAGCACAATTTTATTTGTTTCTAGTGAACGTTATTTGCAACTATTTCCAATTCTACTTGAATTGGAATAAAGATTTGGATTCCATTACGTTACATTCCAGTATCTGTTTTGCACTTTCGTTTGACGTCACATACTGGAACTCCATTTATTTTCCAAATAAATTAAAATCACTATTCTAAGTTACTCTATAAAAGGGCGATAGTAATTTCCCGGCTACTTTTGGTTTTGTTTCAAGTTAGTACCTAATTTTATTAGCCTCTATATGTTCATCTTTTATTATTTCATTCCAAGTCCACTACATGAAAACCTTCTTCGGGCCTGATTACCTTTAAAGAGGATGCGCACTCACCTGTCAGCTGGTGCCCTACGCTAAGTAAGTTGTTCAAAGAAAGTTATTTTTAACAATATCTTTTTTTTTCTTAGACGATCCATCATGCGCACTCTCCTCCCAAGTATTCAAGTCAGAATCTCTACAAGCATCCCAGTTTATATGAATGAAACTGAATATTGTACATAAAGGTCATGTTTATTTTCCAAGCAGGTCCTTTTTAAGCTCTTACTTGACAGATACTCCTTCTACTAGACTGGTTATGTCGGTATAAATGTCATCCTGTCAACATCAATGATACGAGTAGACGTCCATCTAAACTCTCTCTCTCTCTCTCTCTCTCTCTCTCTCTCTCTCTCTCTCTCTCTCTCTCTCTCTCTCTCTCGTACTCACATACACACACACATATATATATATATATATATATATATATATATATATATATATATATATATATATATATATATATATGTATATATATGTATATATATGTATGTATATATATATATATATATATATATATATATATATATATATATATATATATATATATATAACATGTATGGTTCTTCTTACTACTGTATAACTTTTTGGATGCCGCTACCTAAAAATATGTAGCACGTATTCTCTTCTTGGCCCTGAGGAAAATATCTTTTTATAAATCTTGATCTTTTTCGCGGACACCATTCAAGCCATCAAGCCAGCCTTGCAGCAGCAGTTCCTCCACGGTCTTCCCTTCCTTTCACCGTGTCTTCAGGAGACCCTTTCCTCTCCTCTGGTCCCCTCGTGCCTTTCCCCTCTGTTTGTGTATCTGTGCGTGCGTGGAAGCGTTAGGTCCTCGGGAGCTACAAAACATAATTAACTGCGGAGAACAGTTGACAGGCGGTAGTTAACTAGCTTCAACGACTCATTCCCACACAACCACTTTTTCTCCTTCAATTTACAACCACTCTCAAAAATACAGACGAATTACCCTTGGCTCAAGACGAATGGCGTAGGGCGGTTAGGAGTAAAAAGTAGGATAAATGTAAGATATAGGAATTCATTAGGGTCTCAAAAACTGGGCATAGTGGCTTCATAACCATAAAGTCGAGGTATGGAAGGGGAGAGGACAACGTCCTACCCAGCCCCTACCCACTTCCGCAGCCCCCTCTCTCTCTCTCTCTCTCTCTCTCTCTCTCTCTCCCTCCTACAAGCGATTATGCAAGACACCAGCCAGAGGGAGATGGAGTTGAAATGGCCTTCGGTATATCCTCTTTACACGAGAGAGCTCGGCCCACCTTGATGGCTCGATTACTTGGAAGTGGCATCAGAAGAAGAAGAGGAAAAAAGAAGCAACAGAAGTAGAAAAAAAAAAAAGAAGGATAAGGGGAGATTTTAAGTGATAAAAATATAGTATAGTTGTGCCTCTACAACCTCCTCACTCCCTATTGAAAACATTTCTATGGAAATATTTCCCTATTTAGAGATATTTTCTATGCAGGCATTTTCCTCTTTCACGGGCTATTTTCCACAATTTGGCCGAATAAAGATTTTCTGTAAGGTTATTTTTCCCATTCAGTGATATTTTCTATGGTTATATCTTTAATTCTGCAAGAATTTCTAGAATCATTTCCCCATAATGTAACACCTCCTACATAAGTTTTTTTTTATCATAATATATGTTTTCTTTGGGACTGTAGATGCATTTCAGCCAACAGGAAACATTTTTGTGGTAACAGGTGGATATGACGAAATATTTTTGTGGAAGCAATAGTAAGGAAATATTTGCCGCACTTAGTTATAACGTCTTCAAAGTCACATCCTTGTAAAACAATGTTATGGAAGGATTTTTCTTATATATAAACATTTTCCCTTAAGGTATTCATCTTACACAGAAACATTTCTATTACTTTATTTCCTTCTAGAACAATAACTTCCATTGAAGTATTTGTCCATAATGGAAATATTTTTATGCAAGCATATTTCTTGCGTCGGAACATTTTCAATACAGGAACGATTCTCCGTACACACATTTCTATGAATGCATTTTCCCAATATAGAATGTTTCTATGAAGGTATCATCAACATACAAAAACATTTCAATGGATGTCGTTTCACAACACAAACACGTTTTCCATTAAGGTAATTTCTTGCGTATGGTTAGTTGAAGCAATTCTAAACGGGCATTTCTCCACCACTGAGGCAATTTCTACGAAAGAATTTTCCCCATATAAAAAGTTTTCTATGTAGGTATTTAAACAGACTCCCTTATGCCAAGTACGTTGCTTCTGACATTTATTTATAAAGTTTCGCCCAGTTACCAATTGCACTGCGACTAACAAACTCCTTCAAAGAGGAAGGAGACCTCCTCTCTCCAGACTGCTCAATTCAGGTGAATTCAGAGAAGTGAATTCAGAGAACTTAATTCAGTCAGATTATTCACACTATAAATTTATGGTGCTTTTACATATTTCAGCGGACACCCCAGCACACATTAACTATCAGGTAGGACAGTCGTGCATTTAAAGATTAAAACCTGAAGATATTCGCTAAATAGTGCTTTTAAGGTCCTAACTCACAATGCTCTTGGTTTCGATGTATTGGTTTAAAAAGTAATTGCTTATGACTATCTGAGCTCGCGCACAAACATATACTTAAATGTCAGGTTGGACAAGAGTGCTTTTAAGGACATACATATTAATGCTTTCAAGGTTTTTAACACCCTTGACATATTGCTTATCGAAGTAATGGTCAGATGAGCTGTGTTTACCATGAGCTGAAATTACAGTCTTTTCATGACAACTCAAAAAGATAATTTATAAATAAGATGTGTCCGCATTTCATAGTTACCAGTATGGGGAGAAAGGGACTTTGGATGGGCCTCTTTCCCTACATAAAATATGCAGCTTACCTAAGTGCGCTGATTAGAAACAGAATTGGGAGATGCCAAGGGAGAATAGGCATGTAATGCGATAATAACAGAACTATCTAAAGTTTTCCGTTTGTTTCTTTCTTTTCGACTTCTTCCGAAAAAATGATTTTTCACGACTATCTGCTTTTTTTACTGCGACCAGTCACTGAATTCCTATTATACCAATTACATCACAACTGGTGTACGCACTCAAACAGAAGAGAAAGGATTATTTGACAAAAACCCCTGTTAGAACAAATACTACATAACACTTCTCATGATGTGAAAAATAAAACAGACAACAAAATATCTCAGAAAATTAATTCTGGAAGATGAGGGAAAATAAACTTGTTACCACATAAAGTGGTAGCTTTTTGATTTTCTAGCCAAAAAAAAAAAGTGACTTTCTCAGAAGCAATAATTGCGATTTTTTTTTTCCCCTTTAGCTGAAAGACACAATCTTGATATCAGCAACGGCCAACGGATCTCTGAGATCGGAGGTCAACATCAACATCGAAATGATTTTGACACAATCAGGTAATAAGGTGTGAACCGGCATCGTCTTGGTT
Organism: Macrobrachium rosenbergii; assembly: GCF_040412425.1. Taxonomy (NCBI): domain Eukaryota; kingdom Metazoa; phylum Arthropoda; class Malacostraca; order Decapoda; family Palaemonidae; genus Macrobrachium; species Macrobrachium rosenbergii. Next base: position 15,365,433 of record NC_089750.1, read on the forward strand.
TACAAGCAACCAGGTCTGTAGTCCTAACATGCCAGGGGCAGTGGATAAACACCAAAGTTTTACATACACAGACAGTAGAAGGGTATAAAAAGAATTCAAAAAATCAAAACTACAAACCATACATGTATACATATCTCTCTCTCTCTCTCTCTCTCTCTCTCTCTCTCTCTCTCTCTCTCTCTCTCTCTCTCTCTCTCTCTCTCTCACTACCTCGTCTTTGTCTACATCCCTCTGAATGAGAGTGCCTTTTCCCCTTACCTTTACACGTGAAAAGCCCCAAACAAAATTTGTATTCAGGTTAAGTTCCCATTCCCCTCGGAGTGGTGCTAGAGAGTCAATTTAAAGCTTTTCAATATAAAATGGACAAAAGCTTGAAGAGAAGAGAGAAAAATCACTCATTACTTCTCGCCTCTAGCTCCGAGTCCTTCAAAGGCCCCCCTCTAGGAATTTTGATAAAATTCCATTCTGTGTTTGTTGGACGATTTTTATTTCCGTTCTTATCTTTATTTTCGTAAAATTTCATTTCGCTATGGACATTGTACGAGGTCGAGTGGTCCTGGCTTTCTGGAGTTATCAGAACAGACCATCGGCCGTTTCCCTTTTTCTTCTCGCCGTGGGCCAATGGATAAAGTTTTGTGCTAAAAACGCCAGGGGTGCCCATTGATTTTAATGGAAAACTATAGTACTAGCAATACAAACTGAGTGACTGATTGATTTTATGAAATTTAAGCTGTCAAGCCTGGCACTGGCGCACTTCCGGCCGTTCAGCGTTTAAGACAGTGGAAAGGAGTTGGAGTAGTTGGACAGCAAGACGAAGAGATGAAGAGATTCAGAATATAAAGGAGATAGAGTACAAGGATCTAAAGGTGAAACTGGGAGACAACCCCACAGATGCACCAGGGAGCAACAGTCAGAGAGATTGGGGAACAGGACAAACAGAAAGGAAGAAGGAACGAAACTAGCAATACAGAGATTCAGTTCGTAAAACGATTAACTTACGCCATGCCACATTGTCCTAAGACAATAAACACAACACTACACAGATTCCGTGCAACGTACATTAAAACTTTTATCTATATATATTTCATGGCTTTCCTTATATATTCGGCAGTTATATTACTGACTAGCTGCTTCATATAGTTCACATAGAATTTCCACGCTTTTAACTAATAACTTTAATAATTTGCAATTTCATTTCATTCCCCCGGAAAAAGAAATGCGATAAAATGAATGAACTAAAAATCGAAAAACTGTTATCAGTAATCTCTCATGAGTTGGCTAACATTGCTATAATACGTTTATGCAATCATCTTTTTTGTTGGTTCATCTTTTTCTCTCCTGATACTGCTAAGTTTTAGAATAAAAATCTCTCTCTCTCTCTCTCTCTCTCTCTCTCTCTCTCTCTCTCTCTCTCTCTCTCTCTCTCTCTCTCTCTCTCTCTCTCTCTCATCATTGATAAGTTTTAATATTATTTTTTGTATGTTTTAATGTTCCTGTTTCCTGTAATCTCACTTCTTTCTATCTGAGCTTATATTTTTTAGTCTCAGGATAAATAAGCTTTATAATCTTATGATGCTTAAAAATATACTTCATCCATAGAGAACGCTTGAATGATAATTATTTAATGAAGGAAACTTCAAAATTTCGTTTAAAACTAACATGTTCGCTAAAACTTGTAAATGGTTTTTTCAGCAACTGGCAACAACACCTGAACTTATTTGCGTAATTCTGCAACCAGACTTCTAAAAAGAAATATCTAATTAAATAATGCCATCCTGCTTTATTGTAATAGGTCTGTATACATTCATTTTTGCTATGTTTAATTTAAATAACTTAAGGGTAATGCACTCCAGTGTCTCCTGCAGTGGTTCTAAACCGGGAGGGGGGATTTTTTAAAAGGGGGGCGCAATTCGAGAATGTTCAAGGTCATAGATTAAAAAAATCGAGTTTTGGGTTCAAATGACGAATTTTTTTTCTCCAATTTTCTGTTAGGAAAACATGTCAACTTTGCCAGACGGACGATGTTTCGCGTCTTACGCAATGCTTTGGCCCTTTAAATCGGGTATTTCAAGGGACTGCGATGCTGCCACACCCTCTTTATGAGGTTAATCTTTACCGTCGGTGTTTAATTTCATTTATTAACGCAAATATTTAGAAATTCTAACTTTTAGTTGCCATGTACGATACTTCATTCATTACCAGGTTGTTTGTAAACAACCTCACGTGTCGGCGTATGTTACGTTAGTTCTTTTGAAAATGTTGTTTACACGGACTTACGCGTTTGTGCGTGATTTTATGAAGAATTACTCGTTATTAACAAAACATTTTTCAATAATACCGAGTTAGTAAGAGATACAGATATTTGCAAGAATGTGGACGAAGGCTTGGTAAAAAGAAGTGCAAATTTTCTCATAAAAATCGAAATAATGACCAGCCAGCCTCTTCAATTTGCGTAGGAAGAGAGAGAGAGAGAGAGAGAGAGAGAGAGAGAGAGAGAGAGAGAGAGAGAAGAGAGAGAGAGAGAGAGAGAGAGACAGAGACAGAGAGAGAGAGAGAGACAGAGAGAGAGAGAGAGAGAGAGAGAGAGAGAGAGAGAGAGATGAGCCACGTGTGGTTAGTGAAGATCCGCGTGGTGATAGTGGAATGAGTTGAAACCATTGTCCACCGTGTTATTTTGTAAAATGCTTATGAAGAGGAGTGACTGAACATTCTGAAGTGCAATACACTCAACTCGTAATACCTCATGTACATAATTTACAGTTCCCAATTCATTGTTCCACAAGCAATGATACATCTTATATACAAAGTGTATGGAGATCTTCCAAACACAAGTCAACTATTAAAACTGTAAAGAGGCCAAATGCAAAATAGGAATGAAGCTTTCTGTTCAAAATTGTGGAAGAATTGTGGAAGAAGTGCATCAAAGAAACGTTTCATGGATATACTACAGTTACCTGTGCACTACACATGAGTGTTGTAGAGCACAAACTTGGGTATGTGTGTGTGTCTATTATAAATGGCATAGGTAGCATTCATATTAATTTAATTACTCAGGAAAAAGAGCGACCAATAACAAGGTCATCTCTACTACCCAAAACGCGGAAGAGGAGAGCAAAGCAACAAGATGATAGGACATAAAAGGCAGGAGCTTTTTAGGCTGGCACTCATCATCGGCACTCAGTGCCGCCTAATATCGAAGTTTAGAGGATGCTGAGTCCCTGCATAAATGGAGACTAAATCTGTTTGTGAAAAGCCATTGTAAATTTTAAAAAGAAGTCCCCAGAGATAACCCTGGGATGGTTTGGAAAGTCTTTTGCTGAAGAAGAAAGGTAAGCTAGAATAGGAAAATTTCGTTTTTAGGCATAGGGCAGATTTTTTCCCCAGCTCAAGATGCTTTTAATATGCAGAATATGCGTCCAAGATAGTATGTTTTTCTCTTAAAAAAGATATACATAAAGAATATCTCCCATAAGTGAGGTGTTTTTTCTCAAAATCAATATTTTATGAAGTTAGCTACATTCAAATGTCTATAAAATAAAGGATTTTCAAAATAACTGAAAAAGGTGATAAGGTATTAATTCTACAGGAAATTTGGAAACTTGTGTACTTAAAAGTTCATTTTGCTCTGTCCTCTTACATGCAGTGCTAAATTTTCAAAATTAAAAGAAAATTTTGAATTTTCCAATTTTTTAAAAATTGAGATTTTATACTTTTTTTTATTTAAAGAACATAGATTGTATGACTTTGCAATTTTCTTCAAAACTAAGCAAAAAATAATACCTAAAAGTTGGAATTCAATAAAGTTATTGAACTTTTTTTTTTTAAAAAAGCTTTTTTAAAAATTCATATAAAAAACTTTTCGTCCACTTTACATCAAATTTTCAGTTAAATCATGTTTTACCATGCCAGATAACCCTCAGGGGCCATGAGGATGAAAAAAAAAATTATTAGCTGGGGCATGGCCAAAAAAAAAAACCTGGGAACCACTGGTCTACTGTCATAACATCTTGGTACACAAATATGCAGAACTAATTGATGCATTATAAATACGAGGCGACCGCAAAATTGTGAAATAATGCCATCTTTTTTCAATATACAGATATACTCTTAGCACATAATGCCCGAAGTAATAATTCAACTGGAAGTTCTAGGAAAGCCTGACGAAGTCTAACCCCTCGGTTACCTTTTTTTTTATATATATTTTCTGCGCATTTCAAAATACTCGTTGTATTTCTGACCGATTACTTCCTAGCAACATTCTGTGATCCACAATGATGAAACCGTTAATTAATCTAGTCTTATCATCGTTGTCAGGTGGTTGCTGATAAGGGCACCGCTGAAATGTTTTCTAATGAAAGAATCACTTTGATTCTGATATTTCAAAGGCTTGAGCGAAACAGACTAAGCAAAGTAAAAGAAAAAGAAATACGTATCCCTCATTGTAAGCGTAATATCTATTGAAAAATTCGGTCATTCCAACTTCTGATTCGTAATACCAAGGTAGGACAGTGAATGATGTTGCAAATAGTTAAATATAAGATATAACGTCTGATATTTCATTATCAGAAGTAGAACCTTGACTTTCACCCCTACTCAAACACATCCTTGGCCAATCAGACGGAAGATAACGACTTCTATTTCCCTTTAAACCAGTCATGGAGGAACCAGCGGCATGACAATGAAACCTCTAAAAACTAAGCCTACCTAAACCCAATCACGGCAGAGAACCCTTCATTTAGACAACCAACCTGACCCATTCGTCACACGCGGCTCTGTAATCATAACTGAATAAACACACACTAGGCCTACCTTTCAACACGAATAGCGAGAATGTGATACCTTCAGGCCTGCCGAGTACATAATGCGAAACATGAAACATGATCTACTGAGCCTCCAGCAGATTACAAATACGTGCAATTTGCCTCTAGGCCTATGGAGTGGAATGAAGCAAAGTCACATTTCACGCACCAACTTGTCATGGACGCCAGGCCGTAAGGGCGAAACTGTCCGGTCCCGGGCTTTAAAAAGGAACTTTATGCGCGCTGATTATAGGGTGTTTTCGTGATCAAAGGCGTTCTTAATTGACTCGAACAAGCCCTACAAATTCTGCCGTGAATGACTGCTCCGCACACGAGCTGTTTACGAGTGCATGAATGCCCCCGGTCCGACTTAACACAGAGGGACCATCACACCCTCACGCAATGGCGTGGCCTAGCCCAATACCAGAACAAGAATCGTGACGGAACGCACTTTCCAAACATACCGAATAAAGGAAGACAGGACGAGCCGAGGATGGAGGTAGGGGAGAAGGGTCAAGGAGCAGACTGATTGTCCTGTATAATGGGGGTCGAGGAAAGCTATGGATAAAATATTCTTACACATTATGGTCTTGATACAGTTATTGTACGACATTCTTTGAGACGCTGGGATGTACAGTCATAAGTTATAATGATTAAAATGGCAATAGCGACGTTCATGACATTTGTCATTTCGACACTTGTTTATGATTTAAATCACAATTATTTTAATAAAAAAATCAAGTTGCTACATATTTGAAGCAGTAATTATTGTTTCAAAGGATTAACTCATATGAAATGCATCTGTGTCAAAATGATTTAATGTTAGATTAACGACGGACCTCATCTATTTTATATCCAGATCACACTGATACCTCTGATTCAACAATGAATAAAAAAGATGCAGAAATATCAAGTAAAGCCAATTTATCGACCTTTGAGTATGAGAGTGTAAAAGATCACAGAATACATGGAGAGAGAGAGACAAGTCCACAAACGAACGAATTATGATGTGATACACGATCTGAAAGATTTGCATCGTGTAACAATAAGCGCTAACATGGAACTAGTTCGCATTGTCTGATTTGATGTGTGTGTGTGTGTGTGTGTGTGTGTGTGTGTGTGTGTGTGTGTGTGTGTGTGTGTGTGTATCGGAGCAAGACGTGCTCTCCATCTTGATGTATATAATTTGTGAGAACTTCACAGCACATTCAGGAGATTCAGGGGGCACAAGTTATCATTCGTATATCATTGCTGGGTCAAGTCGCGATTTCTCATGCTTCTGTAAACGCTATAGCTGGTCAGGTTGTTTCATAAGACGATTATTTTTGAAAAAAAAAAATCATTCGAGAAATCACCTTGTTTTGTTGTACGACCATAAACAACAATCTGTAAATTATGTAATGTTAACTCAGAAGAACCAATCGTAGAATGTGTGTGTGTGTGTGTCTTCGAACGGGGCAGGGGGGATGGGAAGGGGGGGGGAGGTTGCTCTTAGGAAAGGGCAAAAGGATACATACAAATTATATTACATACTCTGTCAGGTCTCAAACCGTGCAGATTATGTGTAAGGTATCACCAAGAATCTACGAATTTTCCACTGCCTAACTATTTACTGTTAGTCTTTGGAAAAGCAAACAAATAGATGCAGTACTTATGTAGAGTACCAGACGCCTAAACAGCTGTTCTCGGATTTCAGATCAATACCGTGACTTTCATTAAAACAAAATGAATAAAAAAAAACCCTCTTTTTCCTTTATAGCAAAGTCCTGAGTAGAGAGAGGTTTTCACGTGACTCACAGCAATGAACGGACTTTGTATATACGACAGAGAATCGTCTGCTCTAGCAGAGCAATTACTTTAAATAATAAAAGTAACGTGCACCGATGACATTACTCCATAATTAATTCCGTAGATAAGTTACATCAAAATCTCATGACATACAAGGCTCAAAATATAATATGGTTGGAATTTAGAAACAATGAGAGAAAAAAGTCAAGACATCTGGAGATTATTTGATCTAGCGATTAAAACTTCCAAAATCAATAATGCCAAGTACATAAATAAATAAATAAACAAAATAAATAAATAAATAGCAGTGGCCAACTAATAACTTCTCTCTGGATTATATCTCAATTTGAAGTGGTATATGTAGATCAATTTACATTCTAAATAAAGTACAATAACTAAAATATGACCTAAAAAAACTATAAAATTTCCTAATGGTAAATCTAAAAACAAACTCAAATGACCTGAGATAATAATATCAACAAAACAAAATAAATAAAAGATTAGTGGTATAATTTCTACCTATGAACACGAGTCATTACATAGAAGCATATAATTTAGGGATCACGTCTAAAACATGATAGATGGCCAAGTGGCAAAACAATCACTTGAACATTAGAAATACAATATTAAGGTGCAAAAATACCCAAACTTAAAAAAACCACTTGCATAAAAACCTCCATCGCTGTTCGTAAGAGACGCCACTTCACCTAACAGGCCCATTAAAATTGAAGCTGATAATCTCTCCACTGAAGTCGGTTTCGGCTTCAACAATAACCGGCCCGAGCCGCAGTGACTAAGAGGGCCAAAAGCTTTTATTGGGACAATCAGATTAAATTTGATTGAATGATTGATTGCAATATAAAACTCGCGGATTCGTTGCCCAAGTGGAGCCAAGCACCGGCTATGAGGTTCAGAGAAATACGTCGTACTGCTGTGTCGAATGCGTATCTTCAAACATCCAGCTATACGTATAAAAAAAATAATGCCTTCGAAGCCTGCTGAAGGATTCGAAGTAGCAGGTTATAATGGAGAGTATCGCTTTTAAAACATACACCTTGAAAACGCCAACAAACGTGTAAAATTTTGTGACTGTTTATCTTTGCCATCGGGATTCTTTCCTGAAGGGTCCTTGGCGGTTTGGGTCTTCAGTAATCCAAATTTTGAAATATTCTAATAAACTCTTCACTTGGTTCCTTACTTCAGTCTCCTTTTCGTGGACTGACACCTCTATGCCCAGTACTACGGTATTTCTTCTCATTTACTGGGGTTAACACACCACTAAAACTCTGTCATTAACCGTCTCATTTGTAGCAGAATCCTCTATTCATCTTTATACTAGATCAAACTACGTTTTAAAAAACTATCATTTCTCTCTAGGTACAGAGGAAAACCAGAACATAATATTGAACATTCCTTGAAAATCTCCATTGAAACTTGTGCTAAAACCTGATTGCTTCAACAGATATACTTCCAAAAAATTCAAATTTCCCAATTTCTTTACTTTCCCTATTATCTTCTCTCATCCGCTGACCTTCGAACCTCACCTCTCTTTTTCATATATTATTTTTTCGACGGTTATTTTGCATTGCTTTGCGTTTGGTTTACTGTGGCAATTTCCGAGTCACACAATCTTTACAACCTATCATCTACTTTCAACCATTCTTCCATGGCTTCTCTCATTATTCTCTCGTTATCCAAGAGGGGTAACAAATGATAAGGATTTATCTTACGTCTCCTACAGCGTTAAAATAAATGATTTTCAGAATTCATGAGTCTCACCATCCAACGAAGATAACAGAATTCATCTACCTCTCGCCATCCACAAGAGATGACAACAGGTAGACAACTAGTGTATATTACGTCTCCTACGTCTCCGGCAATTTCAAATAACAAGGCAAGTAAAACTCTCTTAAAATCCATCGTGTCATTAAATCAACATGTTTTTTGTGTTTTTCACTCGCATATGTTCCAGACACCTCAAAAACATTACTTTCGTCATCATCATCATCATCGCCTCCAAAGGTGAGTGACGCGAAGGGCCCCGTGAAATTTCGCCAGTCATGTCTTTTCTGTTCATTCTTTCTCATAAATCGCCACTCATCTTCAGCTTTCCGTCTCATACTCCTCATAAATGTAGGTCTGGGCCGCCCAGACCTACTTGGATGAGATCTACAAGGCGTGTCATAGCTAAAACAAGCCTATGTTTTCCACTAGTAAATCATGTTTTTTCCACAACCTTTTATTTATTACTCGGCGCCCAGTCGAAAAAAACTTTACAGCCTATCTAATTCAAGGCAAAGTATGTGCGGTTCAACAACAAAGTATGAACAAAGTGAAAACATCAAAACACACACACGAACCCACCCACACATACACACACACACACATACATATACATATATATACTCATACATATATATATATATATATATATATATATATATATATATATATATATATATATATTATACAGATAGAGATAGATAGATAGATAGACAGATATACTGCATGTATAATCAGCATATTTCATAAGATATTTATTAATTAATTACTACATACAAGAGCAGGGACATACACTTACTACCACTCACCGTCGTGATAAGTATCATCAATGTAATCATTACTGGCATCTCTGGTATTTCCAATTTATATATGGAGAGAGAGAGAGAGAGAGAGAGAGAGAGAGAGAGAGAGAGAGAGAGAGAGAGAGAGAGAGCACAGGCCTATATAGGCCTAACCTGGCGTGGCGGCCACATAGCATTCCTCTCACGTTTCGATTAAAATCATCTGACGATGCTCATTACGGGAACCCTCTTCCTCCTCAAACAGAACCACATCTCCACCAATAGAATCTCTTACGCGCCCTAAGTGTGGATCAAGTCGAGTGCCTCTGTCAGGTTCTTCTCTAGCCACCAGTTTATGTTTTAAAAGCCAGTATATGCTGGTCGATTATGTTGTGGGAATGTAACTACACACGTTAAAAGAGAGAGAGAGAGAGAGAGAGAGAGAGAGAGAGAGAGAGAGAGAGAGAGAGAGAGAGAAGTAGTATATCAGAGAAAATATGTCTAGTTAATAAGAGCATGAGCATAGTTCAACAGGCCAGTTGTTTCTCAGTTTTCGTTACCCAAAGAACTTGCAATAATAATAATAATAAGTATTACGTAATCAACAAAACCCAACTTAAAAGTCATTTTAGCCAATAGAGCATAACATTCTACGACAAGCGATACGTGCAATAAGACAAACACAAAAAGAAAAAAAAAACAGGAAATGAGCTGGGAAGGAAAATGTTTAATATATTCTGCGTTAACCCAAGCCGATGTGGCTGCACATGAGAGAGAGAGAGAGAGAGAGAGAGAGAGAGAGAGAGAGAGAGAGAGACAGAGAGAGCCGATCAACTGATTTATCGATTATTTCATCTAGCGTAAAGAGATCTGGGATCCTTTGGCAAATCAGTCACACCAGCAACAATGGCTAAAAACAACGGTGCGATCTAACAGGAAGTTTCGTTCAATGGAGGCCATTTTTATAAACGTTTGAACGGCAGTATTTCTATGCGTTCTTCAAAACTGGTCGGATCCCGTGAGAAGGGGTGATACCCTCGGAATGCAGTGAGGGGGTTATAAAGACTGTTGGGGTTTGAGGAAGGGTGGGCCTTGTCCTGTTGGGGGGCGAAGGTGCTTCGATAGCGTTGGGGTTACGCTGCTGAGAGCGGTGTGGGTGCGAGGGATATGCTAATGGGGTGGAGTTGGGGAAAAGGATTACTCTGAAGGAATTGGAAAATGCTGGAGTTTACTCCTTGGGTTTGAAGTGAGTGGAATTGGAAAAGGAGTGATGGTTACAATTTGCTTGCAGTGGGTTAAGACATTACTCCTTTGGGCGTGGAGTGAGTGACAAGGCCACGGACAAGAATTGGAATGCTGGGGAAGGGGACGGTTGCTTTGCTATAGTTGCCGAGGTGGTAGGGGACAGTATCCTGGGGCAGGAGGAGGGGCGTGTCTCAGTACCTGGGAGGTTAGGGAACCTAGGAGTTTACTCTAATGGGGCTGGACAGCGTGGAGCCAGGTACACGGTAAACCGTTCAGTTTTTTAGGTGGAATTCACTCTGAGGTTACTTCGGGATCTAGATATGACATTATAATTTATTTACTTTTGTAGCCAAGCTATGTCCCACACCTAACTGAGGTCCACTGCGTTTATCGACACGAATAAATATTTAGGAGAGAGCTAAATCCTTTCAAAGAAAGCGGATCTTCCTTGCTCTGCTGAATAATGGCACTGCGACACATTCTTGAGATGTCGTAATGCACTTAAAATAGAAATAAAAGTAAAGACCAGTAAAATGGCTTCGTTGTTTCAATCACCAATGGAGAGAGGGAGAGGGAGAGATGGGTAACACGTCATGACCTTGATCGTTAATAAAACAAATTTCATTCGCATACAAGAAGAGAAAATGTTCCTCTTTAAAAGATGGCAGGAAAAAATTCCCGTAGAAAAATAACGGCCTTTGACGCAATATGTTAAACAGACGTCACACAATCACGAAGACCATGCTATGTGCCGGACGACGCATGAAACAGTTATTACTGCGAAATGCTAAAGGCCACGCATGCACAAACATACACAGACACACACACACACACGCACACACCATATGACCCTCGAGCAGCCTCAACTGATTAAGTTCATCCTGAGCCAATGCCGGATACATGATTCATGCCCATCTAAGTTTATTTACTCTTACGCTGTAAAAATATATTCTTAAAACTAAAAGTCTTAACCAAACGACAGTCTGGACTTCCATCTCATAAAACAAGTTATCTTCACGGCGCTCAAGGTGATGTCATGATGAATAACCAGTAAGTATTGTGGCAAAACTGACGGACAATACAACTCAAGGATGTTGTGGACACCAAGTGGTTTTGAGTTGCCAGTTTGGTGAGATTTTGGCAGCATTATCATTCACTTTTTTCGCAATGCAGCTGCACACTCCTAACAAACCGACTGTCTTCTTTACGTTACTACTGTAAAATACAGTATTACAACTGGCAGATGGTAAAAAATGAGGCTTCTGCTAACCACTATGGTTTTCTGATACTAATTAAGTCTAATAATTCTACTTTTCTGTTACTGCCGCTTCATAACGTAAATGTAAAGCCAGCAATTTCTGGATGGGGGAGGGGCGGCAAAGGAGCACTTATATATCCTTATCTTAAGACTACTATTCCTAATGGTAAATAAATAAGTATACCTTAGTTTTACCAGACCACTGAGCTGATTAGCAGCTCTCCTAGGGCTGGCCCGAAGGATTAGACTTATTTTACGTGGCTAAGAACCAGTTGGTTACTTAGCAACGGGACCTACAGCTTATTGTGGAATCCGAACCATATTATAGCGAGAAATGAATTTCTATCACCAGAAATAAATTCCTCTAACTCTTCATCAGCCGGCCGCGGGAATTGAACTCCGGCCCATCGAATGACAGTCTGAAGCTCAACCGAGTCGTAACTACTATCAAAACTATTTATATTAC
>NC_089750.1:15382552-15402552 GCF_040412425.1 Macrobrachium rosenbergii
ATTCATTGTAAATTTTGTATTTGTTGTAAATATTCTATGACGAACAGATAAAAATGCACACGTAAATATACGTTAATCCATTTACATTTTGACTATATGGCAATGCACATACACGTATATACATACTTTTACGTATTAGCGAAAAACTGGAAGCCAACATTTAATTTCAAAATCTGTTACCATCAGTCGACGCCACAATATGACACCGAACCCCAGCATTTAGAATTTACGCAACTTTACAATAACTAATCATTAAAATAATATGGCCCAAATCGGGCCAAATTCATTTCACAGAGCAGCGAATCCCGGATTCCCGGAGCATGACATACGACCGAGGTCAAATAAAGGTTTGCCCGGAGTGAATTCAGCCAGGAATTTTAATTTCGAACATTTAAATTTCAGCAACTTTCAGATTTGGCAACTTTAATATTCAACAAATTTTCGCCGCATCCTGAAACGGGGACTTTTCTCTCTCTTTTGTCAGCCGTGACCGCGACTGTCCTTACAAATGGCTGCCGAAATACAAGCAGTTCCAGGGATGGGGAAAGAACGGGAAAAGAACGGATTGGAATAACTTTAGAAATCACAGAGGATTCCTATTCAATCAGCATTGAAGGGTTCGAAGAGAAAGCCCAGACTTCCAGAGGAATTAGCTCAGGAATTTCAGGGTTTTGAAGGATATTTTGAAGGGCTGCAGTTAAATAAAAGCTGGGACATGGCGGAAAGGCTGTCATATGTGTCCTCCACAATATTTTATGACCTGCATATTGCATGCCGGATTTAGCAGCCATATAAATATATATTTTCATACGAATTCATTTTTTTTTTATTTTATTAAGCTGGTTTATACCAGCAATAGCCCTTGCCTACAGGTTGCCTGTATGTGTGGTAGAGTGCTGATGGGTATACGAGGCATAGCTATACATATCCAGGTAAGTTATGCGAAAAATGCATATTGACAGAGACTCGAAATGAACAATGAGTTTGTCGTGTAAAATAAAATTTATGAAGATCAGAATATTTTTTTATTACTTTAACGGAAATAGTTTTCTGGATTAATTTTTTTTTTGTCCTCTGATACACTGTTTTCTTAATATTTGCATGCAAAATAAGTTACTTTCCTATTTTCGACAAAGATCGCAAGCATAAATCATAAACAAATATGTCACACAACTTAACTAGTTAGAAGACATCATCTAACAACTGCCGAGAAATCATTTACACCTACAACCTTGATATCTAAACTAGCCCTAGCCAACGACCTTCAGCAAGTGGACAATTATCATTCCGATAAAAGTTTGGTTGCCGAGGTTTGGTTGTCAGCGCCAGCCAAGATTAGCTACTTTGGTGTGCCACCAAATTCACCGAGTGAAACAGCAACATTCACCCCGTAGGAGAGGTAGTGCCATCAGTACACCTCATGTGATGCACTTTATGCATTATTTAAGGTTCTTTGTAGCGTCCCCTCGGCCCCTAGCTGCAACTTTCATTCCTTTTACTACACCTCCGTTCACATTCTCTTTCTTCCATCTTACTTTCCACCCTCTCCTAACAATTTTGTTTCATAGTGCAACTGCGAGGTTTTCCTCCTATTACACCTGTAAAGCTATTTTACTCTCAATTTCCCTTTCAGCAATGAATGACTCATAAGTCCCAGCGCTTCGCCTTTGGCCTATAAATTTTATATTCCAATTCCAACAGCAACATTCGAAACTGCATCCTACCGAGTTGGAGTTATGGTAGTCCAGTTTAGCAAAGATTACCTACTTAGGGTCACTAAATTTAACAAGTGAGACAGCATCTTACCGAGCTGCGCAATTGTTTGTCGAGTTTTGGTTATTATCTACAGCCAAGGATTGCTACTTTACTGCACCAGATTCAACTTGTGAAACACCATCAAACCAAGCTAGAGACTTGGTTGTCGAGTTTCCGTTGCTTAGATGTCCAAGGTTAGCTAAATCATGCCGAGCTGGAAACTTGGCTGTCATGGCTACCTGAGGTTAGCTACTTGGGTGTGCTATACAGCAAGATTAAAAGAAGCATACCCAGCTAGATTTATGGTTGGCGAGTTTGACGGCCGAGAAGACTGGCGTAATACGACGAAATGTAGCCCCGGACCGGACAGAGGAATCACAAACCTCGCCCACTTCCTTAGGTCAGTAAAACAAAAGATGAAAAAGAGGAGGGAAAGCTGAACATCCCAAATTATCCTTGAGCATTCTGAATAATAAATCATTCACTCAACATAACTAAATAATGCGCCGAAGTGTCTTCGGCGCAATCGAGTTTTCTGTACAGCGTAAAATGCTGTATGAACCGTGGCCCAAGAAACTTTCAGCCACGCCCCTGTGGTGGCCTGTCCTATAGCGTTGCCAGACGCTGATCATGGCTAACTTTAACCAAAAATAAAATAAAAACTACTGAGGCTAGAGGGCTGCAATTTGTATACTTGATGATTGGAGAGTGGAAAATCAACATACTAATTTGCAGCCATCTAGCCTCACTAGTTTTAAGATCTGATGGCGGACAGACAAAGTGCGGACGGACAGACAAATAGCCATCTCAATAGTTTTCTTTTACAGAAAACTAAAAAATGGAATTTGACAATAGAAAGTTAACTGTATGGTAACAAATTTTAAGAAAACGTGGTTCTGAAGTTCGTGTGACAGATTATAGTGATGTTCTTTCTTAATATATAAAACTTTTGTTGACTTCATTGAGCTACGACCAGAACACGAATTGAACATCGAGAAGATGTTTATTCCCCAATGAAATGAAAAATGCTACAAAATGAACAAAATGAGCACAAACACAAGTGTAATAAACGTGGACGGTGCAAGGGACCAGGTGTCATATTCAGAATGTGTAAAGAGAACGGAGTGGATTGAAATATATCTTGAGAGAGATTTAAGAAATTCTTTCAAGTCTGCTGACATTTCCACGCATTAATTAGACGTCGTTAATGATGAAGACAGCAAATACGAGTGCCCAAGTAGTTTTAAATCTTGTGTATTACATCAGCTGGGGGAATATGAGAGCCCTCATTAACCCTCTCCGAAGGCTATTGGGTATTCATCAAGGTGTTTAAAGGATCATGCGGGTGATATTATATGTCTCTTAACACAACACAACCAGTCTCTTGATTGCAAGCTCTACTCCATTGTTTCTGGGGTCCCTCACTTAGGAAAACCAAAAAGGTTTCGTCAGTTAAAATTTCAATTTTCGGGGAATTTCACTGCTGTGGTTGCTTGCAGCTCAATTTATTAACTTTTTTAAAATGAACAAAACTGAGCATACCACGATAAGGTCTTATATATATATATATATATATATATATATATATATATATATATATATATATATATATATATATATATATATATATATATATATATACATATATATACATATATATTATATATATATAATATATATATATATATTATATATATATGTATATATATATATATATATATATATATATATATATATATATATATATATATATATATATATATATATATATATATATATATATATATATATATATGATAGTATAATGCCCACCCATTACCAATACCCATAAGGAAACCTTTACTTTGCTTGAATGCACATACACACACACATTATATATATTATATATATATATATATATATATATATATATATATCTACATCTATATATATATCTATATATATATATATATCTATATATATATATATATATATATATATATATATATATATATATATATATAATATATATATATATATACTAATATCTATATATCTATATATATAAGGAAATATATATATATATTTATATTGATATCTATATATATATATATATCTATATATATATATATATATATATATATATATATATATATATATATATATATATATATATTTGTGTGCGTGTGAGTGAGAGAGAGAGAAAGAGGGTGGGGAATAATCAAGTCATTCTCAAAAGGTGAATATTTATTACAACCTTAACTCCGATTCTGCTTAAAGAAATGATTCCATAATTCAATCGTAATTCGAACGTTAACCGCAAGATAATTTCTGCTATCTCCCTCTGAAAAATACAAAGTAGTAAATCAGCCCTCAAGTGCGGGTAAACATCAGCAAAACCGCAAAATGATTCAGCTGTCACAAAAAAAAAAGAGAAAAAGGGAAAGATAAGAGAATAGAAAAAGGAAACACAAAAAAGGGTTAACAATAGAACACTCATAAAAAACCCTATTAGACCAATAGATCACTTCTCACAGCCTCCCCTTTTTTCTCCTCTCGCTGCGTTTCCCCTCGTTCCTTTTGCCCCCGCCCCCTAGACCCTGATTGTAGGGGCTGGGGGTAAGGGAGGGTGGGGTGGGACTTGTGGAAAGAAAGAGGGCCATCCATAGCCTGCTAGCCTGCCGTCCTCTATCATATCTTGCAGACCAACGTGCAGGTTAAGCCGAGCCTGGGTGTCCGAGGGTCGACGGTAAGGCGCTTTACTCGAGGCAAAATTGAAAGAGACGATCTGGATCTCCAGTCAGCGTTTTTTATCCCCACTTCCAGAAAGAGAGAAATAGAATCGCTTTATATTTTGTATCTGAGAATGCCTTTTCTCTCCTCTTTCCCACCCATACTCTCTCTCTCTCTCTCTCTCTCTCTCTCTCTCTCTCTCGATCTGAGGTTGTGAGTATAACCGTCGACGGCAGTTTATTCTCTATTTTTCTGTATGTAGCCAATTCTGGTGTTAGTGTGTGTAATGCCTGAGAGTAGTTTGTTAAAACATTTCCTTTAAAATCATCTCTCTCTCTCTCTCTCTCTCTCTCTCTCTCTCTCTCTATATATATATATATATATATATGTGTGTGTGTGTGTGTGTGTATATATGTATACGTATATGTATAACATATATAATATATATTTATGTAAGTATATATAAATATATATATAATGTATATATATATTTATATATATGTACATATATACATAATCTGTGTATGTGTGATAGTTTGTCACTTAAATTCATATCATTTTAATACATTTTAATATATATTTAGCCACTACTGACCCATTAATCGATATCGAATTCACTGTACTTTTGAGACAATTTACACCCATACAGAATTATACATGGAACTTGGCAGACAATGACTTATGTACTTAGCCATCACTGACTTCCATCTACCTCATAACAATATCTGGGTCTGAATTCGGCCAGGGTATGTGCATTTATATTAGAAAATGCCATCTGGTTGAAATCTACTCCTAGAGAATACTGAAACTGGTATTAATGGACTATCTGACTTGACAATTAAATAAAAATCTCTCTCTCTCTCTCCCTCTCCACACATACACATATATATGTATGTATGTATGTATGTATGTATGTATGTATGTATGTATGTATGTATGTATGTATGTATGTATATATATATATATATATATATATATATATATATATATATATATATATATACGAGATACATACATGATATACATATACATATATATATACATATACATACATATATATATATATATATATATATATATATATATATATATATATATATATATATATATATATATATGTGTGTATATAATTACACCAAACAATCATAAAGTATGCATTTCTTTGAGTAGTAGTTGCTGCTCAATTATAAAAAAATTCTTATATGGCAATCAACAAACATTTGCACTTAACTCACGCCCTACGCCACATAGCCTATCACCACATGGTAACACTTTTCGCGGGGCCACAGTCAACCTAAAAAGTATTCACGTGAAAAAAAACAGATATCCGAAAAATATATGAAATACGAAATATTTGCGTACTCGGAAAAAAAAATTCAATCGCGCCCTGATCTTTGATTGGCTGTCAAAAATCATTAAAATTCCGCGCCATGTTCAGATGTTCCAAACAATGCATTTGTTACAGTTTGTTCTCTGTAGTGTGGCTATAGCGATAAACTGGGCTAAAATTGGCAACAACAAACTGACCTTGACTGACTTAGGGGTTTTTGAAAGACTGATTAATAAATGACACACAAACACAAATAACTGTCGGGTGATGCATGGAAAAAAATGTTTTCTAGACATTAAAATACAAAGAAAATCGGACTTTTCATTCTTTATCGCCTGGATGACAGGATCCTCTCGCTGAGAGAGAGAGAGAGAGAGAGAGAGAGAGAGAGAGAGAGAGAGAGAGAGAGAGAAATATATGGAATATGAGACAGCGAGAGTGAAGAGGGACTCACACATACAATAGTCTGACAGAGACAGAAAGAGAGAGAAATTCATGTTAAAATTTTTGCTAAATAAAAATGCCTATTTTGAAGACCTCAAAGAAAAGGAGAAGCGTAGGGGGTGAGATTCCTAGGGGCCATACACGCAGATATCATGAGAGAGAGAGAGAGAGAGAGAGAGAGAGAGAGAGAGAGAGAGAGAGAGAGAGAGAGAGAGAGAGAGAATCCCTTACATATAACTAAATTGCCTATTTTGAAGATAGCAAGAGCATAAAGAGTAAGAGACCAAATTTTCCATGGGTAAATAAGAGAGAGAGAGAGAGAGAGAGAGAGAGAGAGAGAGAGAGAGAGAGAGAGAGAGAGAGAGAGAGAGAATTCCCTTACATAATTAACACTGCCTAGTTTGAAGATATTAAGAACAGGAGGAGTAGGAGACAGAGTTTTCCATTGGTAATTAACAGAGAGAGAGAGAGTAATCAAAGTTACCACTACAGTCGCCCATAGAGTCACAGAGAAAGCCCTGTGCGATTGCATCAAAGTCGCGTCGCCTCCCACTCAAACTTCCATTAGATGAACCTGGCAGGTCCTAGTCCCCACCCCTTTCCCACCCCCTACTCATTCCCTCTCCCCCCGTCGCAATGACCCCAATTATATTGGCGAATGATGAAAATATCTGTTAATAAGCATGACGCTATTTATTCCAGCACGGGACAGAGCAGGTTGATTATTCAGGATCTGCTGAAATGAGCAAAGTCGTTTCGTTCATGACTCGGATGTTGCTACATTTCAATATCGGTGTAATCTAGGCCGGTCGATAAACATAACAGCGTTACTATTGTGAAAGTAACGAACAGAAAAACTGAACAGGAAAACCTGAAGAGAAGCTTGTACGGAAAGAAAGAAGTTCAGTTGTGAAAATAAAACTTGGATTCATGACTTCAAAATGACCTGTACATAATGAGGACGAAAATTAATAGCAAAACAAAATTTTTTTTTATAGTGATGGATTACAAATTCGAATCGCGCTTTCTCTCTCTCTCTCTCTCTCTCTCTCTCTCTCTCTCTCTCTCTCTCTCTCGGGGACGTGACAGGGATGGACATTTTATCCTGGCTACGATTCTCGGGGAGGAGTGTAATACAGAACAGTAATGTATCTTTGTAAGGGAGGCGGGCCTCCTCAACAAAATTTAGATCATGTACGTGTATAGTATGTGAGTATGTATGAACAGCATATATGTATTTTCGGCGTCAATAACCTACATGTTGCGATGCTAGCTTTAGTAACCATACATCAAATAAAATATGTATTAACATGTATGATGTGTATATGTATGTGTATATATATATGTATGTATATATATATATATATATATATATATATATATATATATATATATATATATATATATATATAATTCTTATATGAAACTTTGCTTTCAAGTATTTTTAGTTCAACTTCCTCACTGCGCCAATAGCCCAGATGTTGTTACGCCAGTCTTAGTGACCATAAATCAATCAGTCAACAGTCAATCTATCACTATCTCCTTCAGACCATAAGCAGAAGTAAACGAGATGACTAGACGGAGTGGAGATGTTTAAGAATCCTACCATGTGGTTAATAATAATAATAATAATAATAATAATAATAATAATAATAATAATAATAATAATAATAATAATATCGACGACACAAAACGCTCATAACTGCAACAGTATCATAAAAAATAAAAATGGTCACGACTGATTATAAAGGGCATCCCTGCGCATAATAATAATAATAATAATAATAATAATAATAATAATAATAATAATAATAATTCTTGCATTAAAAGGAGTAAATGAAATCAGGCGGGAAGAGATCCCTACAACATACATTGCCAATTACAACAGCGGCCGACGGCGGCAACGGATAACCATCGTACTGTAATGCAACACTCGAAAGGTCCATGATGAATCATTTAGCGGCCTTTAATGAGAGCGAATTGCGGCGAGAAGCGCGAAAAAAAATCCTCATTAATTAATTCTCTAAAACAAGGAATTTATGTCACTTGTCGAAATCCGATATGCGTGCGATATTAATGCACCGGTTTTCATATTAACCACACACAACGTACATCCGTATGACCCTCTCTCTCTCTCTCTCTCTCTCTCTCTCTCTCTCTCTCTCTCTCTCTCTCTCTCTCTCTCTCCTGACCACTCATGTGAACATAATTATGTTTGGTCTAATTATTTTCGGCTGCCTGGACTAATGAGCAGTTGTTTTTTCTTTCATTCATATGTCAATAATAACTTCCATCTAATAATACCAGGCCATTTTTAATGATTAAATTTGCGCTTTCTAATAACCCAATACTAAGGCTATCACACTCCTCACGACTGCAGCCTCGTCTAGGAATACGTACTTATAATGAAGCATGAGTGCAGCGTGTACTTCTGCGTGGATGTATGAATATAAGTGTGCCATGGTTCAGTGGTATAGCACTGGGATCTCTGTAGCATGGTCCGTGGTTGTAAGCTGGCCGCCGCCTTGTAGCTGACCCACCTACAACACACCTGAGACTCGCTAAGAAACACATAGCTCTATAGTTCAGGCACCACCCCTAATAAATGGGTAAGTGGTGTGTTTGTGTGCGTATATATATAAAAAATATACATTTATATATATAATATATATACACACATACATGCAAACACACACAAACATAATATATATATATATATATATATATATATATATATATATATATATATATATATATATATATATATATATATATATAAAGCATGAGGCAACCTTTGCTCATGTTGCCATCCTGCCTCATAATGCTGTTGGGGTGGGATGAATGTTGCAGAGGCGGGGAGGGGGTGGAAATGGTCAGGTGATTGTTGATGCTTGTTACATCTTAAAACCCGTTAAAATGTTTTCTTGTCGCTTTCTTATTACTAGAAGTGTTTTAAGTGTTTTAACGTTATTATTATTATATTATTATTATTATTATTATTATTATTATTATTATTATTCACTGCCCAATCGTTGGGAAAGGGGATGATTATTTTAAACTCGATGATTATATATATATATATATATATATATATATATATATATATATATATATATATATATATATATATATATATATATATACATATACAGAAGCACGTCCTATCACATAAAAATGATTCATCTTACGATAATCAGTCATTCGATGTTATTCATATTTAATATTGTTTTACTGAAATAAAGTTTTTGTTATAATCTTCCAGGAATTCTAAAAAAAATGCGTCACCTTCCCCAAAGACTAGCCAGTGAATAATAATAATAATAATAATAATAATAATAATAATAATAATAATAATAATAATAATAATAATAATAATAATAATAATAACTGTATTTAAACCACTACAACGCTAATAAATAGCCAACAATCACCTGACCATTTCTGCCCCCTCTCGATTCCCGCAACATACTCCCCACCCCCAACAACAATATGAGGCAGGGTGGCAACATGAGCAAAGGTCGCTTCGAGTTCCCTGGGTTGTATGCACCGCAAGATTAAAATGAGATCAAGGAAGAGGAGCAACATGAGAAGGCGCACACAAGAAGAACAAAAAGCAGAAACATGGAAGAGAAAGAGTACAGACAAGCAACAAGCAGCCAACCAAGAACATGTATCAGAACAAGTTCATGAATGAATGGGTGAAGAAAAAAAAGAATAATTGAAAAGACGAAGAGGAAGAAATGAATGAATATTAAAAAAGGAAACATGAGAGGCAGTATAAGAAAAAAATGTGAAAATTTATAACACCAGGAAGACTGACTACGACAATCTTCATTTTCAAGGGACGAGATCCTGAGATTGCAGCAAATATTAGCATTTTGTCGGATGTTGCTGAGGCCATGATACGTCATTTCGAGAATCCATAAGTCATTATTCCTCTAAGGCCCCCACACCCCCTAAAATAATATAGGACCACCTCCCCCACCGCCCCATATCACCACCACAGGACCTCTTTAACGCCAGGTAGATAGACAGGCAGACGGACGATCGCGTTAATGACAGGTACTCATTTTTTCCCACCTTTCCCTACGAGGGAGACCACCCCCGTACCCACACGTTGAAAAAAATAAATGTGGGCTTAAAGGAGAGTGATTAAAAGGGGGGATATACATATACAAGTCGGATCCGTCGCTTCACTCGGGAGGAGTAGATTGCAAAAAAGGGAGCATCAATTTTATATGCTATAGTAAGTTGCCGGTCGCCGAAATAAGTGAATTGTACCTTTCGTTCAATACCGAGAGAGAGAGAGAGAGAGAGAGAGAGAGAGAGAGAGAGAGAGAGAGAGAGAGAGTTCTGTATATAGGCTACATTCCATAACATACGTCAAGAGAGAACTGGGTGGGGGGAACCCCCCAACGGCGATAGAACGAAGAAGCACCCGGGGGCGAATAACGAAAGGACACGGAAATGAGAGAACGAGAAAAGGGAGAAATGTATAAACAGGGGTGAGGAGGAGGGAGGTAATAGAAGACAGCAGGAGGAGGAGGAAGAGGAGGAGGAAGAAGAAGAAGAGGAATAGGAGGCGCAGTAGGAGAGGGATGGAGGAGGAGGGAGGAGGCTCCACTGAGTTGTCCGGTGGGGCGGCTTAAAGTCGATGTAGCGTACCCGTTGCAGTGGTGATGTGGATGCGGCAAGGACTCCGGCGGGAGGTGGAGGTGGAGGTGGAGGAGGAGGAGGAGGAGGATGCTGGTAGCTCGGGGACTATACTCCGGCGGGAGGAGGCTGTGGAGGCAGGCTGGTGTGGCACACGGGTGTACGGCGATGATTACTGACATCAGTACACGCTCATGAGGTCATTACGAGTCGTAAAGGCGACCGGGAGATCCGTTGCTTACGTGGATGTCGGCCAAGACACAAGACGGAGGGAGGCTGTGGCACGATTCTCACGCCTCTTTTCGGGATAAGCAAGTATAATACATAAATATTATACATATATATTTATTGTATATATATTGTCTACTGGTTGCAGGCATCAATAAATTGGCAAAAAGCAATAGCAGTTGAAATAAAAACAAAAGGTTTCATATCTTATTGTTTCTGGAGGGCCAAGATACAACTGATGCTCGAAGCGCTAGGTTAAATCAGCATTATATAAGTACACCAAAGGTACACTGATCACTGGCATTGATACATGGCAAACGCTTAAAAATATTAGTAATAAACACACAAGTTTTTAAGATATCCTTATGAACTGAACAACTGACGGCGAGAATATCGAGACTCTAATCTGTCTTTTTTTGTGGTTATAATATATATATATATATATATATATATATATATATATATATATATATATATATATATATATATATATATATATATATATATATATATATATATATATATATAAATAATATAAATATAAATGTCTGTATATATAACTGTCAATAATGAAACAAACACTAATAACAAAAATACAAATCAAACTTTTTTTTTTTTTTTACTCCGGGTACAGAGCGATTTAAAAAGGCAAATCCATCAAGTTGAATGTATTTCTTAAAAGAGAACAGTCCACGATGCAGACTCCACGCACGAACAGAAAACAAAAAGAGGAAATTTTCCGCATATGTATATGGATTCGTTCATTATTTAATTTCTGTTTTAAATTAATGATAATCGATTCATTGGGTCATTTTTATGTCACAAATTAAAAATATGAAATTCATTTCAGCTATCACACACAGTGCTTCATTGATTTTTAGTTTTTTTTTTTTTTTTTGTTCTCATGTACGATATCTGGTGGGTAAAGAATACGCACCTTTCATTCAGACATCATCCATTTTCTCTCTCTCTCTCTCTCTCTCTCTCTCTCTCTCTCTCTCTCTCTCTCTCTCTCTGTCAACCTTTGTACATCATCATACCTTTAAGATTCAATTCTTTTCCTATCAGAAGGATGGAATTTAGACAACTTTACACTCTAAAAAGAAATATTTAATGTACCTTATGATCTTTGACTTGACGTCAGTATACATACAAATAGCAAAAGGGCAACGGAAAATAACAGCAGGGAAAAAGCAGCTCCAACATCGCCGTCGAATGAAAAGTATGGAAATGAAATTTACGCCATATGAATATATGTATAAAATGCGCCCCCGCACCCACATGCACAAAAATAAATCATAAAAAATAAAAATGAAAAATACAGAAAAGGAAGAGACACGAAACCAATCTTGCGGGTTACCCGACAAGTGAAATCGAATTACTCTCTCTCTCTCTCTCTCTCTCTCTCTCTCTCTCTCTCTCTCTCTCTCTCTCTCTCTGGAGAGAGAACTGTTTCCTCAAGAGCATTCCGTGTTATTGATGACGATGTTTATTATCTCGAGCATCTTGTAGCTTCGGAATGAGGCGTTGTATGCTGAGATGCCAGGAGATAAGCATCGTTGTCCATGTTACTAAATTAGCCAGTTCATGAAGACTTAATGTCCTACAAGGGTAATTCTCCCTTACTTATGAGCTGTGAAACGATTAATATTAATGTACTGAAATAAGAAGAAAGGATGAATACATATTTTTCATTTATGAAATGTAAGCTCATAACACTAGCGTAAAAAGCTACAAAAGTACAAAAAACAGTGCAATTTTGAAACATTTTTTAAAATAAGTTGTTTCAAAATATGGCATTCTGAAAGTGTATTTTTTACATCAGGTAAGAGCATATTAATTTTCAGTTATGAACTATTAGTTGATGTTAATAGGTTCCAAAAAATCAATGTGTGATTTTTAAGAGACCTTTTTACCTTAACTATCAATGTTTAAATTCTCTTGGATTATAACATTGCATATGAACAAAAAAGGGTACGTTTCTTATTAATATATTTGCTGAAAGAGTTGATAGTAATGAATTACAAGTATGAAAATTAACAAACTATCTTTATAATACATATTAATGATGTAAAAGCAGGGTAATAGAACGTAAATTAGAAAGTGACTTTCGAAATGACTATTCCAAGGTACAAGAATTCTAATTTTACAGGGTATAAAACCTTAAAAGCGACGTTTTAAATATCAGCTTCATATATTCAATGTTTACCACTATTAAAGTACAATATACGAGAGATGCTAAGCTGAACGTGCCCGGAAAAGCTGCAATGGCTATCAGTTATGGGTAGTTGAACATCAATGATTAACATAAGGTCTATACATATTTTAGCTTTGACAATTTTAATGGGACTGGCCTCTACAGAATTACAAATACATCACGCATAACGTTTTTTGATGAAATTTATTCAAAAACAAATCACAAGCTGTGTATAATTTCATTTCAAGTTAAGTCTTGTATGATTTGTTCCTATTCTACTTGTGAGTCATTTTATTAAAAATCCTTTCACTTCAAATAAATTTTTCTGTCTTTTCTTTAAAAGTCATGTGTTAGATAATGACATGTAAAATTTTGTTATAAATCAAGGTACCGTATATATTATTGTGTTGAGGCGACTAAGCCAAAATTGCAATGAAATGCTATTTCATTATAAATATAAATAGGCTATATATGTGTGTATATGTAAGTATGTATATATGTATGTGTATGTGTCTGTGTGCGTTGAACATTGTGTGAGGAAACTTGATGGAAACCCACTTCCAAATTCCTCCTCAACTGGCTGTCCTACAACACCGATCACACAACACCTGCGAGTGAGCGAGCGAGCGAGCGACGCGACAAAATCACGAAGTCCCGACTGACCGGAATTAAAGCAGCAAACAAACGAAATCCTGAGAAGCGAACTTGCAGAGTCCCAAGACCCGAAACTCTCGCAAGTCCTACGCCACAAACTCCCCAAGCGAAATGGAGACACAAGATGTGCTCTCTCTCTCTCTCTCTCTCTCTCTCTCTCTCTCTCTCTCTCTCTCTCTCTCTCAAATGATCTTAAGGCCTATGATGAGAAGATATGGGTGAGTTTTGTCTAATATAGAGAATATTAGATGACAGTTACAACATTGCCATCTTTTATTTATCTATTCATTTCTTGGGGCGGGGAGGGGGGATGGATGGTATTCAAGACCAGATCCCATGGTACCCTAAGCCGGGAAAGGGAAACGGTGGGGTGGAGGAGAGTGGGGGAAGGAGATGTTAATAATAGTGTCAGCTTATCTATTGGGAATTTAAAATTAAAATCCACCTAAACATACGCAAAATTCTGTAAGATATCTTGAAGAGTCACCACTTTTGTTAGTTTCTAAAGCTGGTAAATTCCTAAACTACAGACAGAGAGCACAATCACTTACAGATAATGATGTAGGATGCTTTGGGATTCAGTAATTAGTTATGCAATCTGTTATGCAATCCTGCACCTCAGGTGTTGCAAACTTTCCACTTCCTAAACTCAACACAATTAAGAGGATGTTTATTTTCATGTCTTCTGTTGAAGAAAATAAATAAGCTCGGAAAAAGCATTGCAAAATGTTGTGGTAAATAAACGTTCATCTAAGGCCATTTGCTATAAACCCGAACTACTTCTATTCCTCGAATATGCAGTATTCTGTGAGCACCTTCTGCTTTACACCAAACGAATTTTACATATAACTCTTAAAACTTAATAAACTGAGGGCCTTTTGCCTAAAACAGGGTTATGTTATTCCTTTAGCTGGAAATTATTTAACTTTTGTCTAATTACTAACCTCATAACAGTCTCAAGTGACGGATTCTAAAAGTTATTTAAGTAATTACGAACACTAAACATACATGCTAGTCAAGTTTGTGTAAACTTTTACGTACAATTCAGATGAACAAATAACCCTCGCTTCTAATGAAGTGTGGATATAAAAATACCCAGTAGCAATTCCAATTTGAACCTAAAAATCTGTTGCAGGAGGCTTTATACACATGAATTCGGAAATATTTACTGAGCAGTTCTTTAAGAAAAAAATAACAAAATACCAGAAATTAATAATAATTAGCCAAATGAAACTTACACGTAAGTTAATAAATATTCTTTAAGCAGTGTCCTCTCAAAAACGCTGCTACATCTTTTAACAATTAAGAACCCCTTGTTTAACAGTAAACAGTCCCGTCCAGAGTCAATATGAATCCCGTTATATCTCTGAAGCATTTTCAAAATACAAGATGGCTGTAGAGTAGCCACTGGGCACTGCAATATAAACATCCAAACGTCTTTTGGAAAGTTCTATATGAATTCCAATAATTTCTTAGAGGCCGCTCTACAGGAAATCCAAAATGCCCAATCAGCCCTATTATTGACATTTAATTTGAAATCCTCACACAATGCAGGGTTTAAAGTTTCTTTTCCTTTTCATCAGCGAGCGTTGAAAAGGCGTTTTGTGGCCGACACGGCTGAATCTTTAATGAACTATAAATACGTGAGAACGCTCATCAGCCGGGCTATAATTGGATTCAGGAGGCTTAGAATTTAACCCTCCAAAGGTTACCCCGGGAGTCAAGATAATGAAAAACAAGGCACTCCTTTGCATCAAGGTCTATCAAGAAAAGATAACTCTCTCTCTCTCTCTCTCTCTCTCTCTCTCTCTCTCTCTCTCTCTCTCTCTCTCTCTCATCACGGCGCAAAGGTATCTCCACCAACCTCCTATATCCTTTAATTAGGAAAGGATTCTTAAGCACCAGCCACAATAGATGAAAGTTGTTGGGTGGGGTGACTAGGTTGGGGGGGGGGGGAGAAGAGGTTGGAGACCAGGAGTTGGTACTCTTCAGTCGAAGAAGAGAAAAAGGAACGGTATTGACTAACCCCAAAAGGGACCTGAAACATTTCCCCCCCCCTCCCCTCCCAGATCCCCAAACCCAAGACTGTGGTATAGAAGACCTCATTATTCCGCAGCATTGTTCCTTGGGTTGATTATTTTGTTCATCAAGTAGGATACTGAGCGTAAGATGGAGGTTGATAAAAAAAATTCACAGAGGATCATGCTCACTTTCTCTTGTTCCTCTCACTGACATAGGCCTTCGTGCTGTTCCTGGCCGGTGGGCTAGGCCTAACTACATAAACACCAGATGGCTACATGAATACCTCATGATGCTATTCAAAAAGCCATGTCAATTAATCTACGCATAATTATTTCCATGAGGTACAAAACGTTAAATATTCCATGTAAGTTATGTTCAAAATTTACTTTCTTGTTGTTTTACTCTTTACTGTGGAGCATCGACATGGATAAAAGTCGCCTGCCACATTAAATGGATAAATAAATAAATAAATATATAAACAACCCTTTCCTGGCTTGTAACACGAAAGCGTAATATTTGAAAGTAAAGTAAAATTTAGACGAAACCCGAAGAAATATCAAATGCAGTCTATAAGCTGCTGAGAGCAACAGCCAAAGCAATATCTACAGTTTAACCACATTACCTCGACTTTACCCACGAAAGTGAAGAGAGCCCAAGCTGTCAGTTCCATAATATCACGGTTCAGACTACTAACTGAGAACATTGAAACTTCACTGTGTATATAAACATGTCAATATTGAGCACTATTTGTGTGCATACGAACAAGAACAAATTTTAATAAGTCAAAGGCTCACTGAGCTCCCAGTCTTCTTCCTCTTCCTAGATGGCATTAACAGTCTATCGCATACATGCTTACATGCATACAGATACAGACAAACGGACATTATATATATATATATATATATATATATATATATATATATATATATATATATATATATATATATATATATATATATATATATATATATATATATATATACACACACACACACACACACACTCTACAAACACACACGTGTGTGTGTGATTGTAACCAAACAAGAGGAACGATAACTAACATTATTTTGCTCGATGCAAAATGATAATGGTTAAGCTACAAGAATTTATCTTAGTTCATATAGATTGCAGATTAACTGCAACCTATACGAACTTTGTTAAATTCTTCTTATAACTTACTCCCCCCTCTCTTCCCTTTCTCTTCTTTTTTTCTCTCCATCGTTTTCGCAATTCCACTTTAACATTGCCTAAACTGTTCTTTTAATTACCTTCTTTTGCTTTGGAAGCCTGCAATCAATAGCCCCCTGGTGGTCAAACAAGCAACATTCTTTTAGGCGGCACTTGCTGTTACAAAGGTTCTCTGGTCTTCTTGGCTTGCTATTCACGTAATGCCTGGCCATTCCTTTTTTTTTCGTTCCTTTCTTTCCTTTCCTTCATTTTTCTCCTTTCCTCAATTGATTTTCTTTCCTTTTCCTTTGCCCGAAGTCTGCTGAATGTGTGGGAAGTCTTCGAGTAACATTCAGCTGATGGCGCCTTTTGTCCTCGATGATAGTGATCACCTCCAGTGATGATTAAGCGTCTTCCTTTTTCAATTCTCTCGTTTTAATTATCCTCTTCCTCCAGCGCCTCCTTCGCATCCGTCAACTTCTTTTTACTCCTGCTATTCTTCTTCTCTTTTGTCTCCAGTTACTGTACTGTTCGATTCCATAATATAAAGGATAATCTGAATATATTTGAAAAAATTCCATTCACACTTCATGAACCTGTGTATTGTTTCATTTTTTATGGGCTTTCTACACTTATAACCATTTACTAATACAAATATACTGTAAATACTTAGCCAGAGGTTTGTATAAACTGTACTTACATATTATAGTGGTGTAAGCTACAACAATAAAGTTTCCTATGGGCCAAAATTTGCCATTGGTGTGTCGCAAATATAACTTCCGGTCAAGGATCCTGGAATGCTGGAACCGTCGTTCAGTATGATTCTTTCTGGGTTCCTCATTTTCCAAATTACTGATCCCGAGTCTTACACACTAAAAGATGGCTAAGAGACCATAGAAAATGGGACACCATTTTTTAACAATATGAAAAAATCTTACAACGTTATAAAGGTTGCACTTACTTCCTCTTACAACCTGGACGAACTCATGAGGATCTAGTAGTGCTGAAGTAAACGAATGTTCTTCAAAGTGATATCGAAATGTACTCCTAGACAGTTAAGTAGCCGTGAACACGAAGGTCGACAGGTAACGCCATTCGTGACGCTATCGATTGATTAAGTGACAATTCATAAATATTTATTGACTTATAAAAATAAAGGTACGCCAAGTACTCTTCTTTTCTCCTCCTTGCGTTTCATTTATTTTTTACACGGATGAATGCAAACTCACATATATGTATAAACATACATTCGACCAATGAGGTCAAAACCCATAAATAAATAAAATAAATAAATAAATATATATACATATATATCAATATATTTACATATACATATATATGCATATTTATATACATACATACACACACATATAATAATATATATAATAATATATATATATATATATATATATATATATATATATATATATATATATATATGTCTGTGTATGTAATGTGAGAGAGAGAGAGAGAGAGAGAGAGAGAGAGAGAGAGAGAGAGAGAGAGAGAGAGAGAGAGAGAGAGAGAGAGAAGGAATTATAAGGATGATAAGGGAAAGACGACTGAGGAAGAGGAAAGAGAGCAGAATCGAGGAAAGAAAAGAGAACAGCCAGGGCAAGAAAAATCTCCGAGGAGAAGACAATCCCACAGTGGAAACGGCGCCTATGGGCGAGCCGTTCCCAAATCCCAAAGCGAATAGACGCTGGAGGAAAAGGCCACTTTATCGCTAAGTCCAAGACATCCTTTGGGCCACTGCTTTAAGAATGTGTTGCCACACTTACCCTAAGTGATAAGTAGGTCTATAAACTGAAGGCGATTTAACCCTTTGGGCTTTTTTGTGAAAGTAATAAAGGAACCAGCTACTCTCTGAGGTCGAGAGGCTACAGACTTTCATGGAAATTTGCTTTAAAATATATTAAAACTGAATTAGTAATAATTCCTATTTTCTGGTTTTGTAAATAGTTTTTGCCTCCATAAATATCAAACTTTTTATATTTGAAACTGAGTCTTATATATCTCATATTTTCTTTTTTTATTTTTCTCCACTCACACACACACAAACGACGACGACTAGGTAATTTAAGGTGCAACTCCTTTAATATCTCAATTATAATAATTACTAGAATTGTTACACTGTCTCGAAGGCACTTATTTACACTATTAATACCAGCGCCTAGAAGACATTTTTCATTTGCCTGCTAAATCTGATATATTAGCATTACAATAATTAACCGATTATGACAATAAGCTTAACTTTATTATTCTTATCATTATTTATGATACTTCAAGAAGTATACTGCTCACTAAACTTAAAAAACAAAATTATACTTTATAATTATTATTGAAAATATAATGTGTGTATATATCATAAATATATTACATACTATATATATATATATATATATATATATATATATATATATATATATATATATATATATATATATATATATATATATATATATATATATATATATATATATATATATATATATATATATATATATATATATATGTGTGTGTATAACATATATTTATGATATATATATACATTATATATTTATATTATACATACATACCTACATATAAATATATACACACACTAGCTGACCAACCCGACGCTGCCCATTAAAACTCTGAATGACAACTGATAAACTCTCTCCAACTCTCCCTCACTCTTTCCCTCTTTCTCCTCCCTAACACCCCCTCTCTCTCTCTCTCTCTCTCTCTCTCTCTCTCTCTCTCTCTCTCTCTCTCTCTCTCTCTCTCTACCTTTCCTGTTAAGATAGTTGCTTCAATTACAACGCCCAACATTTTTAACCTTTTATATTTTATCCC
>NC_089750.1:15407552-15412552 GCF_040412425.1 Macrobrachium rosenbergii
GGGTATTGGGGCACAAATAACTCTAAAGAATTGTATTGTACTGATGATCGTAATCATCAGTACAATACTGTTCTCTCTCTCTCTCTCTCTCTCTCTCTCTTCTCTCTCTCTCTCTCCACACAAGTAGCCTCCAACTCCTGGATAGGTAGAATAAATCGACAGGCAAACATTTTTCATACACAAAATGTTACTAATCATACGAGAAACAAATTTCTGTACTTACTCTCACTTACCAGTGGCGGTCCAGGATGAAAATCAGTACGATGATGTGATAAAAAAATCACAAAACAAAAATTTTGAATGAAAAGAAAAGAAAACCACATCACAAAAATGGCTAAGGGGACTACCACAACAATTAGAATCTACTTCATAAATACAGACCTAAAACGGCTAGAAAAGTATTCTACTTATGCTGTTGGCGACTGAAAGTAGAAGGAAGATAAGGCACTTTCTCTAGAGAGAGCAGATTAAAGATGGTCACCGTCGGAAGTATCTGTAAAAAAGTATATCTATCTATCTATCTATCTATCTATCTATCTATCTATCTAGAGAGAGAGAGAGAGAGAGAGAGAGAGAGATGGTCACCGTCGGAAGTATCTGTAAACAAACGTCTATCTATCTATCTATCTATCTATCTAGAGAGAGAGAGAGAGAGAGAGAGAGAGAGAGAGAGAGAGAGAGAGAGAGAGAGAGGTGGTCACCGTCGGGAGTATCTGTAAACAAACGTCTATCTATCTATCTATCTATCTATCTATCTATCTATCTATCTATCTATCTATCTATCTATCTAGAGAGAGAGAGAGAGAGAGAGAGAGAGAGAGAGAGAGAGAGAGAGAGAGAGAGCTTAGCATCAGCAGCAGAGCCAATCTAAAGGTGGTCAACATCCCAAGAATCCGTAAACAAACGTCTATCTTTTACCAAGGCCGATGCCTAAGCCATACATCCAGTAGGCCTACTCAAATTTCCTCGGCCAATTCTTGTTGGCTACAGCACGATAAATGCACACTACAAGCATAAGCCTACTCATGCGATTCCTTTCGTTGCAGCACTGGCATACACTTGACGAAAAATAAGTAGAAAAACATTATTCTTGTGAATGTAGGTAGACGCCGTAGAAGGGGGGGAGGTTCCCCAAAGAATTGGGGGGGGATTAGGGGCGATGATCCTGAACGAACTGAAATGGTCTTTGCTTCACCCTTTTATTAATTAATTAATTTACTTACTTTGCAGTAACACTCCCACATTATCCCTTATTCAGGTATTTAATGATTTACTCACCCTCTCTTTTCAACTATATATTCATCTCTCCACCTTTATTTTTATCTCTTTCAGATGTGAAATCGCTCAATACAAAAAATTGCCAAAATATTCATAGTGTAGAAAAACGCTTTAAGTAAATTAACCAGGAGGGAATAAGGACTAAATATGAATTATGGTTACGCCGGCCCTATCATTATTTAAAGTCTAATCTTGAGAGAGAGAGAGAGAGAGAGAGAGAGAGAGAGAGAGAGAGAGAGAGAGAGAGAGAGAGAGAGAGAGAGAGAGAGAGAGAATGGTTTTATCATGGAGTGCCTCGTCGAGGCACTCCATTACTGATCTGTTATTTTGTCATGACGGCACACATATTGTAGGAGAGAGAGAGAGAGAGAGAGAGAGAGAGAGAGAGAGAGAGAGAGAGAGAGAGAGAGAGAATGGCGTTGAAGAGGGTGGGTCCTGAAGCAAAGCATATCTGTACCTTCCTCTTCAGCCGTTTTCTAAAAGTGTCCCTTGACAGGTGTCATGCCACGGTGCCAGTGACAGGCAGCGTGGGAATGTCAATAACAATGCGAGAGAGTTGGCTTGCGCGCTCTCTCTCTCTCTCTCTCTCTCTCTCTCTCTCTCTCTCTCTCTCTCTCTCTCTCTCTCTCTCTCTCTCTCTTTGCGTACTACCACAGAATGAATAGCTGTTCAACAGAAAAGTATTTTTTTTTTGTAAGTCAATAAAGGTTTATTTTCCAACCATACGGCAACATTTTCTAAGGATAAAATACCCCTTTAACCGTGACCTACCTCTCTCTCTCTCTCTCTCTCTCTCTCTCTCTCTCTCGGAACATTGTCACTAAAAAAAACTGTCCACTGCTAGAGTTATACTCCAAGGCGAATTAAAAACCGATCACACTTTAAATTGAAAAGCAAAAAGGATTTTCCTTCCAATCATGACGGTGAAGTAGGAAGATCGGAATGCGCTCCCCAGGCAAAGCAACACAACAAATAAGCTTAACTTGTTTCCGCTACGAAGGATGAATTGGCACTGGCTTCGTTTTATGAACAAAGTCTACATTAGATAAAAAAAATTAAAACCTTAACAATAGAGAGGAAAATTCATCCCGCACACAAAAACAACAATAATAACTACGAAAAACATCAATTACAACAAAAAACAATAATAATGATCAATAAACAACAACAATAGCAATAATAATGATCAATAAACAACAACAACAGCAATCACTAAGATTGATGTTACGAAACGCAACAGAGCCCGGTGTATAAAAACATTTCTTGCGCAATCACCCAGGGTGTTATTTCATCCAACCTTCCACCTGGCTTGGGTATTTATAATGACTGAAGACAAATTAGTTCTAGATTATTTTTACTTTAACTGATTTCATCAAGTACCGTTTTCGCTTGAAAGGAACGTTATGTACGAATGTGAATACTCCTTGTACAACATTCAAATATAGAAACATATCTTCCATTATGCAGTGTTAACAGCTTAGTTCTTGTGTACAAAAGCGACAGGATAGTTGCAACACGAGAAACATCAAGTCTCGAGCACGGATGAGTTTCAGCCCACACGCTGTACCCCAGTTGTTTTTTCTGGATCCTCAGTTTGCTGGTAAGCATTTTAAGAGACGAAGCACGAAAGGAAGAGCTTCTTTACTCTGTAGGAGATGGACTTATCAAAACCTCTAGTTTTGACTTAATACTTCACGTCCGTGTACAAAGCTCAGGAATTGCACCAGGCGCTTTGGAGGGTAAACCCTCATCCGTGTACAAAATCAAACCGCTTTCTTGTACAGAGTCCCACCTGAGTAAAATTCCGGCAATAAAGAACGTTTTTGAGACGCAGACACCCTATCCTGTACAAAGTACATGTCGGGAACACTCCTGCCGGTGTTCAAAGCAATACCGGACATTTTGACTGACAAAATCCCACTCCGTGTACAAAACTAGTACCATAACAGAAATTTGGAAGGACAAAACTCCTGGCGGTGTACAAAGCCTCATCAGTTCATAGTATTACAAAGTCGCTACCTCACTGACCGTTGCCAGCTGTGTGGGCGGGTGAGAATTTCTCATGCCAGCTGGTAATAATACCACTGTCTCCTTTCAGCAAGACTGCATTAGAAAGGTACAAACTGCTTAGGCACGATCATTTCTCCCAGACGATTTTCATCGACCGTCAGTAAATGAGAGAGAGAGAGAGAGAGAGAGAGAGAGAGAGAGAGAGAGAGAGAGAGAGAGAGAGAGAATGGGGGGGAAGCACACATAATTCAATCTCTCTGGGCACAAATACACTTAAGAGACGTGAATGTAATCGAAATCTTATCCCTTTGATATGAAATCCATTGTCCCCTAAAATTTGTGGGTCCAAGGGATTAAGTTCGGGAGTTGATCCTAGCCGGCCATTTCCCAAGGGGAGGAGACAGAGCACCACAGAGGGGAAGCAAGCAGTTAACACTGGGGGAAAAGCTTTCGCATAAGGGAGAAGTGGCACTTCCATAAGGCCTGCCGTTAACGAGGCCTAATTTCCATTTGACAGATATCGATCGTTCTATCTATCTATCTATCTATATATATATATATATATATATATATATATATATATATATATATATATATATATATATATATATATATACAGTGTAATGTGTATACATATTCATTTTTTTCTAACTTCAATAGTCTAATGAACTTCACGATGAAATATCACAAAATCTTAAAAAAAAAAACTATCTTCACTAATTCCATTATTGTTACCTTATTGTATCTTTAAATTTCACACTTTTCATCCTGTCTTATCACATGAATTTCAATTTTTTTTTATTCAAGGTAGTTGCCATACTATAAATATAACAATTCAAAAATTACTCATATATTCTTGTCACTTTTTAACAAGATTTGTTCACCAATATACTTAAAAACTCATAACCCCCAACACGTAAAAGCTCAGCAGGAAAAAGAGGATATCATTAACTATTAAATCATGAATGAAACAATAATTAATAATATTTCCACATCGGCCAAATTATGTAGGCTACCTGAACAGAAAGCTTGCCAGAGGTCCACAGATGCACCAACTTCCTACTTAAAACCATTGGGTAACCCACCTGACTTTCGGACACTCATCTTTCTTCCTGAATATCAAGGGCTCTCTACCCCAACGCCAGTATCTCCTTCCTCTAGAAATTTATTATTTGTGCACCCTTTTCGTCAACACCTCGTCCTTAGTTCTCTGTAAAAGTCCAGACCACCTCAAAATGCACTAATGCATACATATCTTCATCAATTCCACCTTATTTTGCATTTCATACTTTTTCAACCTACCTTACTAAACATACTCTAAGTTAACACTTCATCGCAAAATTGTCATATCTTTAAAATTTTCATTTAAAATCCAACCTCACTTACATAATGGAGAGTTGGCATAACAATCCCTTCAAGTGTCCCAATTTTTACCTCTTCTCTCATCCTACCGTCATCCATTTCATTTACTCCCATAGCACTATTGTGTAATAGTCTCCTCCATTCTTGCAAAACTGCTTTATCTTTCTGGCTTCCATCTACCTTCATAACTTTACTCAAACTGTCATTCACTTACAACTTTCCCCTCTGCCAAACAATCTCTATAATCTATTGAGCTTCTCTTCACTATCACCAACTAACTTATACCATTTGTCAATCCACACTCCATGTACGGTTCCTTCTCATGAACCAAAACCTTGCACATGCATCTC
>NC_089750.1:15417552-15457552 GCF_040412425.1 Macrobrachium rosenbergii
TTAAAATTTTTCCATGGTTACCGAAATAATACAAATTCATGCATTACATGTCGTTATTTAAAAGTAAGGGGCAATTATCTAAACACCATACTGGAATACAGTGTTAACTCTCTCTCTCTCTCTCTCTCTCTCTCTCTCTCTCTCTCTCTCTTTCAGATTAATTAGTTTATCTGATGAATCCACTTTATATGTGGCAACGTATCAACACACGCAAGCTAACTGATACTTTGCTGCATAATAAGGCACACAGGCAAACAGGCTAATACTAACACCTCTCTCTCTCTCTCTCTCTCTCTCTCTCTCTCTCTCTCTCTCTCTCTCTCTCTCTCTATATATATATATATATATATATATATATATATATATATATATATATATATATATATATACATAGGCCTATATATGTGTGTGGTGTGTGTTTGTGTTCGTATTCGTTCGCGTGTGCGCATGCCAGATTTTCTGCCTGCATGTCTACCTATCTTGTAAATCTGTGTGCCCCATTAATTAATGGGCCAATTAAAGCTATAGTTAAAGAATACTACCGTTATAGTCAGTGTATGTATGTATGTATGTATGTATGTATGTATGTATGTATGTATTATTATTATTATTATTATTATTATTATTATTATTATTATTAACTTTAACCGTAGCTTCATCCTTGACACGCACACTAATCCTCTCGAGGTGACGACGAAGGAATGCACTCAAAATAGAGAAAAGCAGACCTAACGAAAAACTAATTGGAAAAAGGAGAGAGAACGATGAATAAAAGCATTGTTCTGCCGAGTGACTACAACCGCACACGCACGAACAAACACACACGAACACACACACTAAGCTACGTAAGTTTGATAGGGAGCTTTTCAAAAGGTCAAGGCCTCTTCACCTTTTTGAACTTGGAAACCCGCTCAGAACACCTCCATTGAAGCGTCGCTGTTTCTAGGTTCCTGATTTTCTATTTATTCCCGGCTTCGTCGACCTCCAGCGGCTCGTCCAAAGGATTCGACTATGTGCCAAAAGTGGAACAGCAGTTATCGTGAATAACAAAGCAAAATCGATTAAGCACCATAAGTGGAACTGCAGTTATGAATAACATCGCCAAATCGATTACGCACCATAAATGGAACTGGGGTTATCGCGAATAACTTCAAAACGATTATGCACCATAAGTGTACCGGCAGTTATCACTGATGATGAAAACATACCTTCGGTTTACCTAAACAAGTTTGTTTAAGCAAGAATATCTCTTTATTCACCTTGTAATGATTTCAGAAACAAAGAGAAGAGGAAAGAAGTAATATATAAAGTGGATGGATAATAAAACTCAGGAGTCTTGCTGCTAGTTGGCAATAAACACAAAGGCTGAAACTCTTACATACTTTAGTCGCATGAAATCCCACTTTTCAAGACACATTCTTATTTATGCGCAACAAACGATTGGCCTATTGTAAAGGGATTGCAGCAATACTCAGAATAAAGTACAGTGGCGGTCCTCGGAATCCGACATTTCCAGTAGACCATCGCAGAAAAATATATAAGTAGTTCTTTGTCAGACCGGGTAATTTTAAAAACCGTCAAACCAGGACAAACTTTATGTTAGCCATTTGTTAACTTAAAATAAAATGCTGTTGTCGTAAGTCAAAGAGGAGAAAACTTGTTAGCCAACCAGTTGAAACCGTAGCTTTTTTTTTTCCTTTTACACCTTGACAACATTAGGCTACTCTTATTGTAAAGAACATGTAACAATAATTTCTCTTTTACTAGAGTACGATATCGATCTTTGTTAAATTAGTCAAATCATACTCGGATACTAACTTCTCGTCTGACCGAAGGAAGCCGCATACCTTTGTCCTTCTCGTCAACCCAAACCAGGCCGCAAATCTTTTTAAGAGAGAACAAACAAAAATGTCTTATAGCTCTTAGTTCAGTCTGCAAAACTCATATATCTCAATATGAGAATAACCAATGGTTCTCAGACAATCGAAAGTTTTCCAAAATTCTCCTCCTTATAAGCATAACCCTTACCATGGCCGTCAAACTAAGATAGCAGGCTACAACTCTGTAATAAAAAGAAAGCTATTCTGGAAAATTTATGAATCGTTGTCTAAAAATAATATTCAGTGACTTCATAAATACGAAAAAACTAACAACTGAACAAAGAAGAAAAAAACTAAATTCTCATTTTAATTGAGATTAGGCATAACTCCACCCAGAGTCACACAAGAGTATGTAATGATTGAGGTAACAAGATAATTCACAGGACTCCAATCATGAGAAATGGCTAAATACAGCTCTCAGTTACAACAAAATAAACCGTACCTCTTTGTCACTCTACTACGCTGTCTCTCGATATCCAAATATGTTACACCAAATCTTGTCTAAACGTAATGCGCCAAGTCTCCACTAAATCATATGAACATCTCATACAAACCGTATTAATCAACACCACTTTGCAAACTCAAAAAGAATAACAAAAACGTAGTCTCGACAGACCGTAATTCCCTGGAGAATGCAGTCCAAAAAGGACAAGTCTGGGTACATATTAATCAAAATCTCAAAGAAAATATAGTTATAATAAAATAGTAACTGAAAGCATGGAGAGAGAGAGAGAGAGAGAGAGAGAGAGAGAGAGAGAGAGAGAGAGAGAGAGAGAGAGAGAGAGATTCCCATGGAATATCTGAAACTACACATGTTTGTAATGATAAGCTTCGTAACTCTACTCGTGGAGGAAGCGCAGCACCCGGCATCTTGCACTTGTAAATGTCACTCAAGGTTCTCAGAGCAACTTGAAGTGAGTTTCTATTATCGTGATTACAATTAATACTGATAATACTACAGCTTCTACAAATGCTACTTCACATCCAAACTACTACTACTACTACTGACATTACCGCTGGTCTTGTGTATAACCGAAAGAATAAGACAATATTCATATTCAGTTAGAAGTATCATTATCACAAACGAGAACATATTAATTTCAATATTACTGTCATTTCAAACTACAAGAAAAATAAGTAGCACAAACTACAAAGCCACACATTCAGACAACCATCAACAACTACCACTGCGCGGCCCTCAGGACAAACAAGAACAGAAATAACTGAAAACAATACCCGCAGACGTTTAAAATGCATCTGGCATACACCCCCTTCAACACACGGTCCTACGCGCTGTAATGAGAGAGTATTAAAAAGGAGGTGGTTTACATATTACAAAAGGGTAGCTCTTGTTCAATTCTGCCACTTCCATGAAGAGAAAGGAATGACGGACGGCGCTTGACTTTCTCGTACAGTCGCCTTTTGTAATTAGAGAGGCATCTTTAAATAACAGATGAGGCTCCTTCCTTCTGCGCTGGGACAAATGGAAAATTGCTGACAGTGTTAGTTGACTTGTATAAAGACGGAGTAGCTCCGGGTTGAATTGCGCTTGTAGTTATTCATAAATTTGTATTTGTAAGCTTTATGTATGTTCATGCACATATATATATATATATATATATATATATATATATATATATATATATATATATATATATATATATTTATATATATATATATATATATATATATATATATATATATATATATATATATATATATATATATATATATATATATATATATACATATACATATACTGTAAGGTGTAAAATTTAGACCTCACTGTCCCTCCTGTTATTGACACCCATTTTATGTTTTACTTGATTACAGTCGTCGATAGCATTCTGTAAACACGGGCATGCACATATTACAGAAAAATTCCTTTAGCAGTTTGCCGTCAATCACAGGTTCCGCCTGTCATCCAAGACTAATAGACTTAGTCTTCCATCCATTATTCTTCGATTCCCTCGAACAGCCACAAGAAAAAGCAGAAATGCCTTTTACTTAGTGTGTGAATCATCTCCAGTTCGCATATCCTGCATTTTTTACGGCCCAATCACTCTTGACATCTGACAAAGACAACACGCGATTTTACTTTTTGCATTTCTCAATTTTGACTAAAATCCTTTTTCACTTTTTGGCAGGAGATCGCAAGCCTCATAAACTTTAGGACTCCCAACGGATGCTGGTAATCATTCGCATTTGGGTCGACTGGTAGGAGCAGGCTGGGGTCGAACCACAGGCTTTGCAAATGCTAGCAAATCTATCTTTTCACCCTGC
Source organism: Macrobrachium rosenbergii (assembly GCF_040412425.1). Taxonomy (NCBI): domain Eukaryota; kingdom Metazoa; phylum Arthropoda; class Malacostraca; order Decapoda; family Palaemonidae; genus Macrobrachium; species Macrobrachium rosenbergii. The sequence continues at coordinate 15,421,716 of NC_089750.1, forward strand.
TCTGTTCAGGTCAAGTCCATGTCATTTGCATTACAGGAACTTTAAAAAATTATATAAAGCAGTGTATTATATAGCTAGTTGTACTGAGGTGGGGAAACCAAGGTTTAAAAGACAATAGTTACAATTTCATCCCAAAATGGTTTGTTGAGAAGGTTAACAACGTCTTGAGTTTATATATAAATGTGTGTATATATATATAAAATATTATATATATATATATATATATATATATATATATAAATATTATATATATATATATATATATATATATATATATATATATATATATATATATATATATATATATGTTTACTGGAAGTGAATTCAATTAGTTGTTTTTATGTCAGTAGATTTCTTTTACATTGCCTGATGCTCCCGTGACTTGTGATGTACACTATATAAAGGAAAGAAGTTCAAATACATCGTTAATTATTGTATTTCTTCGTTTTTGAATTTGTCAAAAAAGTTTCAAGCTATTTCATCACACTTGATCATATTGAGGGAATCGAAAACTAATATTTTTGTGATTACGGTATCATGTTTCTATTGAATAATTTCTTATCACTTTCAATGTTCTTGCCATTACTATAATTTATCCATCCATTTATACAATTTACTATGAACAGCTAAGTTACAAATTCATTAATACTTTCCTAATTCATTACAAATACAGAAAAATTAAAAACAAAAAATGTGTAACTCGTCCATTATCTAAAGTAATGTAGAAAAGATTATACGTAAAACTAAGGAGTTCTCATTTGTATATAACATTAACAATAAAATAAAGGTTCCGTTTTAACGAGTCTCTAGGCATACGCTAGACTTTCTTAATTCTCTTAATTATATAAGTTATTTTGACTCATCAAGGTTTAACCTAGTTAGGCTATGTTCTTTCTTTTTTGGTGAAAGCAAGAACAATAATAATAATAATAATAATAATAATAATAATAATAATAATAATAATAATAATAATAATAATAATTATGATGACATTAATACAACATCAATTGTAAAAAGTACTATAATAATAATAATAATAATAATAATAGGGCAAAAATTATAGTAATAAAAATAATGAGTTGATGATAAGAAAAAAACGTTAATTGGGGAAATAATGATAAAAACAGGTAAGATGAATAGGATTCCAGTTACAGACGCTCACACGAGCAATGATTAAATTCCACGGACGTTTTATTCAAGCCAGCCTTTACAATTCTCAATCTGCATAAACCTTGATCATTCGCTCTCGAGCATTACGTAGTTGTTTTTTTTTTTTTTTTATTCCTGGAGTTTTTTTTTTTTTTATTCCTGGAGCTTCTGACAAAAGCAAAGGTTAAGCTAATTCTTCAGATTCTTGTGCCTCCCTCTCCCCGTCGGGGGGTTGCTATTTTAAAAGAAGAAAAAAAAAAGTGTTGCTGGAAAGGTCGCTTCCGTATTTGTCGCTGCGTCGCCAATCGCCGAACGGCTTATTTCCAGAAGATTTGGTTCATTCATGGAAAAGGCGAGACCGGAGCCACCTGTGTTTTCCAGAGACTCCCACAGACGGAAATAGGGATTTTATCTTTTATCTGAGCCTTGCGAGAGGTTCTATTTTCGTATGTTTTGCATTAACGCTGTACTACTTTGGAACGGGGTACTGCTTTATTCACTGAAATTTTATGCACACACACACACATGTGTGTGTATAAAATATACTATTTATATATATAAATATATATATATATATATATATATATAATAATATATGTATATATATATATTTATATATATAAATATATATATATATATATAAAATTATATAGGCTATATGATATATAGGCTATATATATATGTGTACATATACATGTGTGTACATATATATATATATATATATATATATATATATATATATATATATATATATATATATATACTGTATATACATTACAATAAAAGGGTTATATATATATATATATAAATACAATACAATAAAAGGGTTATGAAAGCAATGTAGCCTATATCTCCTCCGGTCTTATTCAGCACGCAAATGTAATTTTTATTTCAAAGTATAATGTTAAATCCTAAAACAGACATACTGTAGTTATTATTATTTGGCTTCCAAGATAATGAAATATTATCAATATTATAAAATAACAAAAATGCAATGCATAAAACTATGGCTATATTAAACAAAGCAGTATATGACTATGCATTACAAAATCAAACTTTACCCCAAATAGCCTACAGGCAAGCTGTACCTATTCATTGTCTATAGGCTATCCTGCAAGTACTAACAAAGGTTTGTAGTCATATTCTGAGATATAATTCTAAAAGATTTATGTAGAACTGTCTTTAGATTGAAACCTTTTTCATGTGTAACGAACTGACGCGGCTGAAGGATATGAAGAAGATCTGATCTTATTATCTCCTTTCCGTATATACCTTTATCTATATATCGACTTACCTAAGTATATACAAACATGTATGTATGTATGCACATAGGCTATATATATATATATATATATATATATATATATATATATATATATATATATATATATATATATATATATATATATATATATTATACATACATATATATATATATATATAATGGCTATATATATATATATATATATATATAAATCAGACAAATCAGACATCAGTGCATTGACTCTCCCTAAATACAGGTATCCCCTATGCAACAGACAAGCATTCTTCGGAGAACTAAGTCATGGGGTGTTCATTCGCACACGGTGTGACATGTAAGTACGTAAATACCTATCCCCAACCGCCCCAAACCCTCCCGACTCCAAATAAAAAATATAAATAAATAAAAATCGTACAACACAGTAAACAAAACTTTTGGGAAATACACTAGATCCGTTTGAACAGCATTACAAGACAAGGTACATGTCATTCCGTATTGTTGTCGCATTGTTGTCGCACTCGAGGCGACAGAGAGGAGACATTGCAAAAAGAAACGCTTCTTAGGCCTAACATAAGCAACGAGAAACAGGTGAAGGTAGGATCGTTCTCTCTCTCTCTCTCTCTCTCTCTCTCTCTCTCTCTCTCTCTCTCTCTCTCTCTTTGTCCGTCTTCTGTCTGATACTTTTATCCAGTATTGGGAAGAAACTCTCTCTCTCTCTCTCTCTCTCTCTCTCTCTCTCTCTCTTTGTCCGTCTTCTGTCTGATACTTTTATCCAGTATTGGGAAGAACAGGTGAAGGTATCTCCCTCTCTCTCTCTCTCTCTCTCTCTCTCTAATGTTTTGTCTTATCAGTTGCCGGATACACACATCGAAATGCCGGTGAAGTGGTGAATGGAATCAAAGACGGGTCAAGACAGCAAAATCTCCCATCATGTAGTATTTGTAATAATCTTAATAACTAACCGTTATTTCACTATACAAAGAGTTCTTCTAAGAAAGATAGTAACACGTTAAATACTATGTTCTTTTACAGACCTCTTATATTTCATGTTAGTCATAACATTTTAATAAATGAAACAAAGGCACAACGTTAAATAGTATGCTCTCTTACATATCTAATTTATTACAGCTTAATCTTAACATTTTAATGAAAGAAACGAACACAATCGCACCAATATATAATATATATATATATATATATATATATATATATATATATATATATATATATATATATATATTATATATATATATATCAAAGCAAAAAGTATCCGACTCAATTTAGACGACATGCAGAGAGAGAGAGAGAGAGAGAGAGAGAGAGAGAGAGAGAGAGAGAGAGAGAGAGAGAGAGAGGGGGCTTGCACATATTCATTTTCAAGAATCATTAAGGTATCCAAATTTTCTCATGTTAATTTATATGGAAATATGATTTACTTCATGGCATCTGCCACTAGCAACGCCTCTATACATACTATCACGTGTACGAAAAACACAATGAACAATCCTGTCAGTTTTACGTATTGATTAATCTAAAGCATTCTTTGATTTCCAAACCACCTCGGCCTTTATCACGGCTCCCCAATTACATCCCCCCTTCATCAATTGGCCAGACGCATCTGAACGGCACGTGGATCAAAATGGAGAGCACCTCATTGACACATATTTCATCTTGATAGCACATGAAAGCCCTCATTCTCCTGCATGGACCACCTCTAAGCCCCATCCACACGCTAATTGCGTGGGAAACCCCTCGGCGCTGAGAGAGAAGTCATTCTGAAATTCTAAATGCTTGTGCTCACGACCGGTACATTCCTCGTCATTTTTCTCTACGGAAGCAAAAATGCTGGGTTTGTGAATTAGTCCAGTTTTCTCGCGTATTGTTCATCTTCATGACTTTTTTTTTCTTCTTTATGAATCGTTGGAGATGAGAGGTGGAAAAATCGTTCTTCTTGCTCTCTTATTTTCCCTCCTCCTACTCCTCCTCCAGCCCCTTCTTTTTCTTAATCTTCTCAATCTTCTTCTTTTTCTCCCTTTCTCTTGCAGTCCTTAAAGGCGATCGCCTCCTCTTAACCCCTTGGACTCTGCTGACCTTTATAGCTATCATCAGGAAGATACGTTTTTGCTTGCCGGCAGATTTGCCATTCAGATCATCTCGTGTGACTCTCTCCCTTCTGCATCATCTTAGTCGTCATTAAATATACATAGCGCCTCTATACGCTTGAAGAGAGAGAGAGAGAGAGAGAGAGAGAGAGAGAGAGAGAGAGAGAGAGAGAGAGAGAACGTTACTTCATCACATATGCTCCCAGAGGGACGCAAATGACATAACGCATTACATATTTCCCGAAGCGATTGCGAGACCATTCATGACGCAAGCAGCCCGGAGCATAAACGAGGTCTGGTTTATAAGCTTAGAGGATTGGCTGGTTTTTAAAACAACTTGCTTCAAAAACTACGTGTCATTGTTTTCTACTTTTGTTATTGTGTCCAGGGATTTCTTGCAACAATCTTCGCTTGTAATGACATTACTAATTATAAACACAGACTATCTAGGGACAATATGCTATAATTTCGGACAAAATATCTAAACAACTGTACACTACAGAGCCTCGAACGCCAAAACTATTTTGGCCTACACACTAGGATATGACAGCGTTAAACTAGGCCTATTGCCATCTGATTTTGCACTAAACACGGTTCTAAACACCCATCTTCTTACGTACTCAGCAAACCCAGGAAGCGACAGTAACCTAAAAATTGGAAATGGAAAAGGCAGACTCACCATTTTGAGGGTATGCGGCGGACCCATGACGGGAGAAAACGTCTTTTTTCTTCCGTTTATTCTTGCTTTCCTCCCTTTCTCTAGATATCTGGAGATCTGTCCCAAATATTTTTGACGGTCGCACTTAAATTGATTTCAAGTCGTTCACCACGTCACGGGTATGATAAACAAAACAGACGTAATCTTCGAATGATAACTATGACCAGTTGTTTTTTTTAATCTGATTTTCGAAAGGAAAATTCACACCACCAGCCAGAAAGAAGTCACCATGAAATCACACCAAGACTGGTTTAATATATAAATATATATATATTATGTATTTCCGTCCGGGTCAACTGACAGAAAACATCACACAGCGAATTGATTTACGACTGACGAACACTTTCTTATTTTTTTTCCTTTAGACTTAAATCACCACTCAAGTGACACAGCGATTAGTACACAACACACCCGAACGCTGTTCCGAATCAAATGGTTGATAACATTAACAAAAAAGAAAAAAAAACTAAGGTTTGGCTCATTCAAGGCGAGATGTTTTTCCCCTTATACTGAATAGTCGTCGACTGACCAATGGAAGTGAGGGCGTTTACGCCACCAATGACCAACGAGAGATTCGGAAGGGGGTTCAGTAAGGGTCACATACACAACAGGGAAGAAACGGTTTCCTCTCGCGACCGAGATGGACTCACTCTCTCCCAACGCGACAAACTACACTGAGATGACATGGGGCATCGCCACAGTATAAAACCCAGTCGTGTTGCGCACCACTCGCCTCCTCCACGCAACTCTCTCGCTCTCGCTCTCTCTCTCTTTCTCTCTCAAGCCTTCTATTGATAATTTCGCCTCAACGACACATACAGACAGAGCAATTCAGACCCGATTTTCGAAGCTCTGTTTACTGTCACCAGCTCTTAGAAGGTGGGGAGGAGGGCGGGGGTGAGAAGTCATGGAGACCTGTTATGGGAATTTTATCTATGTCTTGTTTTCTCATCAGATGCGCCGACGACACTTTAACTTTAGCACGGTCGTGTACATATGTAAGTTTTTGCGGACAACTTTACGCCACGAACGCAGCGATTTTTTATCACTTTCTGCAGTTCGTCGGCGCACACTTAAAACGTGACGAGAAAAGGCCTCTCAAGACCGAATTTGACAGAACAAATCAGTTATTTAAATCTCATGGTGAACGGACTTTATCGGGAGGTGCTGGGTGACGGGCCTGCCTGCCGTACGACGAACTCCTGCTGGCCCTGAGGAGGTAGGTCAGGGGTGGGTCCACCCTTCCCCCGGGAGAGAGGGGGTGGGACGGATAATGGAAGAGAGAAGGTGGAAAGGGAACTTCAAAAAAAGCGGGTATGGAAACAACGAACGAAGGGTAAGTACGGTGAAGGGAAGTAAATGAAGGCGATAGGAAAAAACGAACAACAGGAAAGAGGTGGAGAAACTTTGAGTTGGAAACAGATGGAAAAGTACATCCGACAAGAAGGGACCGTCGTGGCAACACCATTTAGCAACTGCTCTTGACAGGAATCGCAAGATTACAGTTGTAGTTTTATTCAGGTCCGATCAGTGACTTATAAGAATTACATTCCGCAATTTGTATGCGTGTAAAAATATATATATATATATATATATATATATATATATATATATATATATATATATATATATATATATATATATATATATATATATATATATAGTATATCGTGAGATAAGAAACATGAGATGGCCAAAGAATGCTTACGTATAGTTTTACGAGTTAAGAAAATATCATAGTTTCACATTTATATATATATATATATATATATATATATATATATATATATATATATATATATATATATATATATATATATATATCGTGAGATAAGAAACATGAGATGACCGAAGAATAGAAATATGCTTACTTATAGTTTTAAGAATTAAGAAAATATCATAGTTACATGCACACACACACACAAACACACACACACATATATATTTTTTATATATATATATATATATATATATATATATATATATATATATATATATATATATATATATATATATATATATAATTCACAATATGCCTTTTCTACCCTAGAACAAGAGCAGACAGATAATATTACAATTCCAGTTTTAATCAAGAGTCAATGGCTTGAGGCAGCAGGCCTAACAGCCCGCGCCATGGATGGTAAAGAAGCTTATGTAACTGCAGCGCCGGAGCTTTTGGTGGTCACCCATCCGAGTATTAAGCAGAACAACGTTGTAGTGTTTCGATCATCGAACGACCAGTAGCACAGAGAACGTGCTACTATTTTACAGATAACACTGATCAAGTCGCTGAAATATCTGCATTTGAGATTATATATTTTTGCTTACGCATTAGTCATTGCAATTTTTGCGTTATCACATTATGAATCAATTATGTTCAGCTCGGTCTTCTCTTTATAATGCATCAGGAAATAATATCTTATTGTAATGAAGAACGGCAACTCCGTACAGTTGAAGCATTAGAATATACTCTTCGCTGCGGAATTTCTCACCATTACACCTTTTCTTTATCCTCGCATTTCAGGAATATTCCAAAGTATTATAGAACCACAATTCCGAATTAAGAGAATTATTTGGAGCTTTTGATCTAGTGTAATGTTTCTGCTGAAAATCTCCCTTTTATATCCAGTAATATCCACGGAGATAGAAATTGCCACATTCCCACATAAATTCTATAAATTCTACTGCAAAATATAATATCAATAGATTGCGCCATCTACTTGCTCCGGTTTCATTACTTTAATCTGTACTTTTTGTGGAACATTTGCTGTTTTGCTATATAGCTATCTAGAAGTATAAATAATGTCAGTTAAAAAATGTATAAAGAGTATGATTTGCCTTGTAATTCCTGTCTAATTTCACGTAATTATGTTCTCAAGAGCACTACTTCTCCAGATTGTATGTATGAAGGAACCACGACTGTTCCAAGGATATGACGCTTGTTCCGTAATTCAAGTATTTACATAGCGGGTGTCTCGGGTTGATAATTGCGCTGAACGATTTGAAACCATTTTTGTTACGCCAGAAAAGATTAACATTGTTAGCGAAGTCAATTTAAATTATATCTATCAAATGTAATTAAGTTGAATTTGTTTCGATATGGCTTTTCTTTGAGCATGGCCAACATAAAGAATATATGTATATATATAAATATACGGTATATATACAGTATATATATATTATATATATTTACTAACAGGAGGATACTTGAGAATGAGGACTGTTTGTCCTAGAAAGCTTGTAACTTTTTTTAAATAAATGTCTCCGCTAGATACCATCCAGTTTGAATGAGTTCCTGTTAGTAATTGTACTAATGCACAGAACAATTGTGTATGTGATAAAGTTAATATTATATATATATATATATATATATATATATATATATATATATATATATATATATATATATATATATATATAAATAAATGGGTATAAAAGCACGTTAAAACGAAGAAGAAGATGATATATATATATATATATATATATATATATATATATATATATATATATATATATATGTATATATATAAAACTGACATAGTTACTAAAACCAAACGTGGCGCCAAGAAACTCATTTATTTCAGAGACAATGAATGTTTTATGCTTCAGTGCCCTGAACAGACTACCATACATACAGTGAGAATATTTAAGGCTGCACGACGTGATATTTCATCGGAACTGGATTTGATAAAGTAAGATAGTAGTCGTCACAATTACCTTTAAGTCTGTCGGATCAAGAAATGCATGGTTGAGTTTGAAAGACGATTTGAGAGGTGCCGAAAATAACACAGACGTGCGTCATCAAGCGAGCTTAGGTTTCTGATTGAACAATGGGGAAAAATCCGCCGTGGAGTAATTGGACAGTGTTTGCAATCAGCTGACAAGGACACGTAGCACTGTCTTTTAATCTCCTGGAAATCGGAGCTCTTTTATTTCCAAAGACAAGCACTACGCCAAGAAATGGGTTAGCAGAGGGAAGGGATGGGATGCCAATGACAAGAGAGGGGTTACATACGACCATGGAAAACAGACTATATCTCCTCCACTAGTTAATTCAGTAGTCTCACTTACTGGAGGTGATGATGCTGTTAGCTTTCGTGAAATTTAAATAGTAAATGCTAAAACAAAATACGTTAGGATGGTTAGGATAGCTGTGGTAAAATGTGCCTGAATTTTACAGATATCGCGTGAACTGAACAATTTTTATTCAGTATATGCCTCAGTATTGGTGTGCCAGTATGTCGCTGCTAGAACCTCACATGTATGGGGTCGAACCCTGCCACTGAAAGTAAAATTTTAATTTATTTCCCGTTCGGATTTAGGCAAGCAGTGATTAGCCTCTGTAAAAATGCACGAATTAATCGATAAGTTGGGACGTCGATTAATTCGTGGCTATTATGAAATATATTTTCAAGATGTTGAAATCATCAAGCTTTATATCACCTTCCTAGTGCATTAAATGCTAAAGGTAGTGAAATGTAGTATTTTCGTTTCAGTTCACATTTAAACAAGACTGTTTCTTATTGTGAATGGTGTTAATGAAAATAAAATACGAAGAAAACCTTTACACATACCAAAAAAGTTCCTGAAAATAGAAATTTAACTTTAATTAATAATCAACAAATGAAAATCAGTACAGCTGCCTAACTTTCACACTAAAAACATGTTTTCAACTGCCTCTGTATTAGGTGAGTAATAAAATGATTCCTATTTTTATACAAAGATGCAAGGAAACAATGATTCATCATTGCTGCTTCAGTAGTTGAATATTGTATTTAATATATGGTCTATATCTTTTAATTCTGCCCAAATGCTTTAAAAAAACCGTTTTATGGAAATCCTGCACCTATCCTATCTAGAAAGTTGTCTGAGAAAAACTATTATGGGAAAATATTGCAATTACCATCATGTTCTGAAATATTCTGCGAGAAATTAATTCTGGGATGTTATCAAATCATTTAATAACGAAGCTGAAAGACAGCTATGTTTTCACGCGTGTCTGTTTGTATGAGTGTTTGCATTTGTGTCTATTTATAAGATATATCAGACTTAGAATTGGAACTGAAATATAAAATCTAGGCCAAGGCCAAGCCCTTGGGACCTATGAGGTCATTCAACGCTATGAAACAATTATGAGGAGAGGGTGGAAAATAAGATGGGGGCCAGATAATATGAACGGAGATACAGTAAAAAGGATGCAAGGGGCTGCAGCTATGGGCCGAAGGTACGCTGCAAAGAGCATTAAGTGATGCCTACACTGCACCGCGTGAGGTGTACTGATGGCACTAACCCCCTAAGGAGGAATATATCAGACCGATATTGATTACTCTCAATCACATTTCATGGCTTAGAATGCGATCCAAGGGTTTGCTTTTCTGTCCTTCGGTCGAATCCTAGGAAACTTAAAACCTTTGCGGCGTCACTGAAGATTTAGTAACCATGCCTAATTACTACCTTCACTAACAAAAGTATCATAGAGAATACGCCTTCTTAACATATAGGACTGAATCAACTGGCCTGATCTATTTGGTAAAAACACGCTGATGTCAGATGCCAAAGGGGGTGGTGTGATCTCTTAAGCTACCATCCTATGATTATATTCTTTACCGGACATTTCATGGAATTCTGTACCTCATACCGAAGTTTTATGAGTGATCTTTATCTCTTCCCAGCACTGACTTTGTGTGGATGTTGTTACTCTCGAAGAGCAGTATAATTTGCGTCATGATATATCACATCAGACTAAAAGAGTTGTCTGTGCATGAATCAAAACATCAAACCTAATGTTTTATTTTTGCCATATGAGTAATACTGCCAGATACTACACTCATTACTGCATCTTCATGCTAAAGCCAACATAGTTCACTATGAATGCTTTATTCTTCGGCTCAAATGAATAATAATAACAATTATGTGCAATAAAAATCCATAATTATATATTAAACTTTATTACTATGAAAAATATGGTTTACTATATACTGTAATTGTGGATTTTTATTACGCATTGTTTTTCACGAGATTGTGAATTTCTTAGCAATAATAATAATAATAATAATAATAATAATAATAATAATAATAATAATAATAATAATAATTATTATTATTATTATTATTATTATTATTATTATTATTATTATTATTATTATTATTATACATTTTTTCTCTCTCAGTCATCCTATTCGACTGGGTGCTATTTATATTTTGGGGTTCGGGGTTGCAAACTGCATCCTTAGGAATCCATCACTTTTCTCACTATGTGTGCTGTTTCTAATAGCACACTCTTCTGCATGAGTCCTAGAGCTACTTTGGCATCTAGTTTTTCCAGATTCTTTTCAGGGATCTTGGGATCGCGCTTAGTGTTCCAATGATTATGGGTACAATTTCCACTGGCATGTCCCATGTCCTTCTTATTTCTATTTTCAGGTCTTGATACTTATAAATTTTTTCTCCTCTTCTCCTCTCCTCAGGTGTCCGATGGTATTGCGACATAAATGAGTGATACTTTCTTCTTGACTTTGTCAATCGTCGCCAAGTCTGGTCAACTGGCACGTATCACCCTATCTGTTCTGATACCATAGTTCCAGAGGATCTTTGCCAATCGTTTTCTATCACTCCCTCAGGTTGGTGTTCGTACCACTTATTTCCGCAAGCTAGCTGGTGTTTCTTGCACAGGCTGCAGTGGAGGGCTTTTGCTACTGAATCATGACTCTTTTTGTACTAGTTCTGTGCAAGCGCCGGACATTCTCTTGCTATGTGGTTTATTGTCTCGTCTTTCATATTGCATATGGACGAGATGTTATTTCCATCTATTGTTCTTTGGGCATATCTGGTTCTTTGGGGCCTGATCTCGTGCCGCTTTTAGCATTCCTTCTGTTTCCTTCTTGAGTTCTCCCCTCTGTAGCCGGTACATTGATGGCCAGTTCTTTAGTCTGTCTCATGTACTGTCAGTGCAATGGTTTGCTGTGCCATTCCTCTGTTCTATTTCTCATTCTCCTATCTCTGTATATTTCTGGGTCTTCGTCTAATTTTATCAGTCTTTCTTCCTATGCACTCCTTAGCCATTCGTCTTCACTGGTTTTCACATATTGCCCCAGTGCTCTGTTCGCGATATTGACGCAGTCCTCTATGCTTAGTAAACCTCTCCCTCCTTCCTTTCGTGTTACGTACAGTCTATCTGTATTTGCTCTTGGGTGTAGTGCTTTGTGTATTGTCATGTTTTTCCTAGTTTTTTGGTATATGCTGCAGAGCTCGGCCTTCGTCCACTCCACTACTTCTGCGCTGTATCTGATTACTGGTACTGTCCATGTGTTTATGGCTTTCGTCGAGTTTCCGGCGCTGAGTTTTAACTTGAGTATCGCCTTAAGTCGCTGCATACATTCTTTCCTGGTCGTGTCTTTCATTACTTTGTGTTTTATATCCTCCTCTTCTATTATTCCCAGGTATTTATATCCGTCTCATCTATGTGTTTGATGGTATTCCCATCTGGTAGCTTTATCACTTCAGTCCTTGTCATTTTGCCTTTTTGTATGTTGACCAAGGCGCATTTTTCCTATTCCAAACTCCATCCTGATGTCCCCAGATACAATCCTTACAGTCTGGATTAGGGTGTCTATTTCCTTGATGCTCTTACCATACAGCTTGGTGTTGTCGATGAACATCATATAGTTAATTCTGTTGCCTCCTTTCTCGAGTTGTACCTAGCATCTATCTTCTGCAGCACTTTTGTCATGGGAATCATGGCTACTACGATGAGTAGTGGGGACAGTGAGTCGCCTTGAAAGATCCCTCTCCTGTTGCTAACCTCTGCTAGTCTTATCCCAGAGCCTGTAAGTACTGTATTCCAGTTGCGCATTGTATTTTTTGGGAAGCTGATGATGTTTTCCTCTGCCCCATACATTTTCAGGCGTTCTATTAGCCACGTGTGCGGTATCATGTCGAAGGCTTTCTTGTAAGCAATCCATGCCATGCTGAAGTTCCTCCTCCTCCTCGCTGAAAACAATTTGTCATAAAGAAATAAAAGCACAGTTTCTATCTAAGCTCAGTGAATTCAATCTATTAATTAGAGTACAGCCACAGTTCTTACACCAGAATATCTGAATAAAACTAGTTATTTTCCTGCACTGCAAATTAATTTTCAACGCCTGATCGAACTAAGCTACAAAACAAAATAAAAGTTGCATATCGCAGACAGCTGTATTTTCCACCAGAATTAATTCTGAGTAGCTTCTAGCTCAAGGACATTCGTAAGGGACACTGATACATCACACTTGAAGAAACAGTATCTTGTGCCGTTGGTGGCATCAGATCCTTCTTATTAAGTGCGAGTTTGTAACAGACGAGGCATTAATGAGACAATTTTTTTCGGCATTTCTTGACTTTTATCCGTGAGTGTGTGTATCGTTTATTTGCTTGTCAATTTATTAAAGTGTTTACATTTTATCAAATAAGATAGAATTTATTGTCCTCGTCTTCCCTTAGGTTTTGGTTTTCATTTTCAAATACTGGCTTTATTTTTTTCAAGACTGGCGACCAAATTACTGTCCTTTTTTTGTTTTTTCAATTAAAAAATGTACACATTTTGATTATTACAACTGCTGCTAGTAAGAGTAATTATAATAATAATCAGCAAAATTTAGCATATATAACTGACTTATAAAGTTCGCTGAGCTGTGCTTCCCGAGAAGTAATACAATAAATTTCACGAAGAAATAAGAGCATGGGAGTTTCTTGTCCGTTCCATTAAATCCAATTTATCAATGTAAGCACAGCCATAATTCTCAGATCTGAAAATCTGAATAACATAGTTGTTTTCCTGCATTGCAAATTAATTTTCAATATCTGAAGGAAATAAGTTACTTATTAGAATGAAGATTTCGTTCTAAAGATTTCTAATTATTTTTTTTAAGTCATCTCTAAAAATTACTTTACGGGAATCGAGAGGCACAAATGCAAATTAAGAACAAGTACATAACTATCTGGGCTTTACAGTAGTGAGTCATTTTGTAACCTAAATGTTTTGTCTGAATTACTGCATATTATTAGTACAAGAATAGGCCATTTCATAGTCTTGTGACGGTATATATATATATATATATATATATATATATATATATATATATATATATATATATATATATATATATATATATATATATATATATATATATATATATATATATATATACACACACATATATATATATATATATATATATATATATATATATATATATATATATATACACACACATATATATATATATATATATATATATATATATATATATATATATATATATATATATATATATATATATATATATATATATATATATATATATATATATATATATATATATATATATATATATATACACACACACACACACATATATATATATATATATATATATATATTAATATATATATATATATATATATATATATATATATATATATATATATATATATATATATATTATGTATATATGTATGTATCAGTACACATTCACTCAACAATTATGAACCAGTTCACAACCTCTTGATATTATAATCGAGTCAGTTAATATCACTTGTCACATTGTATTACTTATATTTACTGGTCACTGCGCAGCTTGGAAGATGTGATCTAAATAAGAATCAAATGTCTTGTTTCATTCGAGTCATATAAATCATACTCTTTTTTTTAAACCAACTTCATAAATGTTTTGTTCACTGGGTCATGTTTACCTAAAACCAGACACGCCAACAAGTTTGCCAGAGCAAATAAATAATACTCTTCCACTGCATATTACTTCTCTGTTAAAAGCGTTCACAAGACTAGAATAAGAGGAGTCTTAAGGGAAGCAGCTTAATTTCATGAGAATCAGGTAACTGTAATGATTATTTACTGTCGTGCGAGAAAAATATATTGTCCTTAATAAGGCTTGTTAACATGCTGAGGTAAATCCATTTAATTTCGTTTTAGACTAAATATCGTAAATAATGAATAACAAAAAAAAAAAAAAAAAATAGCAAATGATTATGCTCTGAGTTATAATTTTAATCCTTTGGAAAGCAAGGCGAACAAAGTCACTACACCAGAAATAAATGGAAATGAATTTACATGTCCAAACAAGATACACAAGAATTCTTATAAATCCCCTTTATGCACAGGAAATGAATATCATAACAGTGCTATATGACAGCAATCAACCTATTAGAGCATGCTCTAAGCAACTTCTACTGACTGTGAGAATAGTTTCATCAGAAACTTCAATTGTTAAAAATATGGAATGTATTTATATATATATATATATATATATATATATATATATATATATATATATATATATATATATATATATATATATATATATATATATATATATATATATATATATATATATATATATATATATATATATATACATATACTATATATATATACAGGGTGTTTTGAAATTAGAGGGCGCCCCCTCTACAGCATAAACTAAAATTGATATGGAAAAAACAAAAGTATTTCAGTACAGGTATTTATTTAAGTTTCTCTCTGAGTATTTAATATTTTGTGTGGCCTCCATCTGCCTGTACCACAGCCTGCATTCTTGAGGGGTATGATTTCAGCAAATCACAAAAAAGCTGGGACTCAGACTCCATTTCCCTGAGCACTTCAGTCACCTCTCTTTGCAGGTTGTTGAGGCTTGGTATACCATCATAGTTCACTGTGTGCGCTTCAACACGATCCTTTAAGATACTACCAATGTTTTCACACACATTAAGGTCAGGGGAGCTACCTGGAAATTCACTTGATGAGAAGAAATAGATACCACTGTTTTGAAGCAGCTCCTGTGTCTGAAGAGCCTTGAAACATGATGCCTTATCATGCAAAAATGTGACTTCTTCAACAGATAACACATTTTCAGGATCTTTGAGGAAAGGAAATACTCCACCAGTAAGCACAGTTTCTCCGAAGTATTCGCCATTCCATGACTGCCCTTTTTCTTTGATGATCCACATTAACCGTTTGGCTGTGAAACAGAGAAAAATTCCCAAACATTCAGGAAATTTCACAACTTGGCGATAGTGCACGGCATCGCTGATATCATCCAACTTTGCATCCTAAATGATGTCATTTTTATGATTTGGCTTCTTGACTGTGTAAATGAAGAATTCATCTGATGCGGCAACATGGAGAAAGTCAGCTTCATCCCAATCTTTAAGAAATGAACCACAAAACCACGCACGGTCTTCTCTCTGTTGCCGAGTGATGTTGGGCTTGCTGATAACATGAAATGGCTTGATACCAGATTTTTTCAACTCACAATATACAGCACTATAACTTCTCTTTTTTCCCTTTTTGTTTCTAGTTCAAGTGCCAATTTACATAAAGACTTTCTTGGTCTACCCACTGCCTCAGCTATGATGTCTTTTGACTCCTGAGAACTACTTCAGGCCTTCCAAGATTCTCACTCTTTTCGCGATGACAGTCATATGGATTTTTGTTCCAGTTTCTTTTAACAAAGGATTCATCTCTTTTAATGTATTTAGCTATCCAGGAACGTGAAATGAAGGATGTGCCAACATCCCTGGCCTCTCCGAAGGTTATAGCCCGGATTCAGTCAATCCATCTGATTTCCTGCGAGTCGTTAGCCATGGCTATATCTAACTCCATCACTCAGTCTGAAAATACAAGAAATGTAAAATGAAAAATAGCTTAACAGAAACTTAAAATATGTACTTGGAGATAGGCTATAGCAGAAAGCTTCCTAACTTTCCATTTGTTCTGTGGAGGGGGCCTCTAATTTTGAAACACCCAGTTTATGTATATATATATATATATATATATATATATATATATATATATATATATATATATATATATATATATATGTATGTATATATATATATATATATATATATATATATATATATATATATATATATATATATATATATATATATATATATATATATATATATATATATATATATACATACATATATATATATATATATATATATATATATATATATATATATATATATATATATATATATATATATATATATATATATATATATATATATATATATATATATATATATATATATATATATATATATATATATTCTTCCCTATTTTCAAAAATTTGTCTCTTAGCCATCAGCTTGAATGGGAGATTAGCGGCGGGAAGAGACGCCATGACAACTCCCCAATCTCCTGCTTTTGAGGGGATAATGCCGCTCCTTAGTCCACCCTTCCTCGCCCCCCATCACGTGATTTGGGGTAGAAACATCGTTAACTAACCAGGGTGAATGTCTTTTCAAGGGGGCTACTGTTCTGAACCTTAGGGACTTAGCTATAAGGCCTCTTACTGTATGAATCTATTACTGGCTTTGGGAATTGCTTTCAGATTCGACCTATGCCTTTGTGCTCACCTCAAAAATACCCCAAGATGCCGAGTCGTTTGGGGCAAGCCTACGCCAGCAAAAGCTGTTCTGCCATCAAAGAAGGAACGCACAAACCCAGAGCCTCATTTTTCTCTGTCCATTGGCTGGGGTGCATCCACCCAAGTATCCAGATCTACTTGCAAGAGCTCTGCAATGAACAGGTTAAGGTTTGTCTGGGAACACACTCCCTTGCAAGTTACTATCCCTTCTCGTGAACTTCTCTCCATATTTTCATTATTTCCAAATTTTCACTCTCCTAAACAAAGCCCCTTTGTTAAAGCAAACCTACCAACAAAGCAGCCCATGATTTGCCCCTAAGCTCCAAACAAATTAAAGCAGTGATCAGAATTAGATTACTCCCTCCACAGTGTCACCAAGGGCTAATTAAATTTAATTGATCATTTCATCCATGGTGTTTAGATACATAAGGGTGAGAGAACCTCCTTGTTTGCTACTCACTCCCAAACGGTTGGCCCCAGCCTTGTGAATCAATTCCACTTAGAAGTCTGACAGTTCTGATAAGCAAGAAAGTACCAAATCGCAGTCCCCATTGCGCACAAGATAGTCTGAGCTAAATTCAAGCCATAGCCCCTGGTAGATTCAGAGATTTGCTACACCTTGCCTAATTTATTGATTGCTTCATTTGTAAATAAATTCAGCCTAACGTAACTAGTGACTCATTTCCCATGGCGACCTTCCACTCCCTGATTAATTGCTGATGATTAAGGTAAGTCACACATCATTCCCATCCGTTTATTAAATTCTGGTGCTATCTGTTGGCCCCTGAAATATATATTATATATCTGTATATATATGTGTGTGTATATGTATATATATATATATATATATATATATATATATATATATATATATATATATATATATATATATATATATATATATATATACAGAGAGAGAGAGAGAGAGAGAGAGAGAGAGAGAGAGAGAGAGAGAGAGAGAGAGAGAGAGAGAGAGAGAGAGAGAGTGTTAGCTATGGGTATGAAAACAATAAAAAAAAATTTAATAATTAAAAGATAGAGAATTTACTGACAGTAACTGAAAAAATCCCCTTCAGCACACAATCTGAAAAGGTCAGCATGATGCACAGTTTGCAAAATTCACTCTGTACAGCATTGCCCTCGACAAAGTGAAGTTAACAACATTCTACGTCATTTTGTCTTCAGGTTCAGCGCATAAAGTAGTGAATATCATTATGAGTACAGACATCTTGCAAAATGCTTTTTAAGAGAATATATATATATATATATATATATATATATATATATATATATATATATATATATATATATATGTGTGTGTGTGTGTGTGTGTGTGTGTATAATATATATATATATATATATATATATATATATATATATATATATATATATATATATATATATATATATATATATATATATATATATATATATATATATATATGTATATATATATATTAATATTAAATATATATTATATATATATATATATATATATATATATATATATATATATATTAATAAATATATATATATATATATATATATATATATATATATATATATATATATATATGCATGAGTATATATATGTATGGTTGTCTGTGGACATATGCAATATAAATAATTAAATCAGGAACAGTGTGATTGTAATGAATATGAAATCAATTTGAAGGCTGCCCCTAGTATCTCATGGATGAAGCTCTAGAAAAAAAATACAATAAATAGATATCCTAGTGACTGTATTAACAGAATTGGTTACATATCGTACAGTACACATTGTTTTCATCTGTTGCAAATAAATAAATGTTCTTATAAAATTGTGTCATTTTGTAATAACTACAGTGTTTCTTTCCTTTCAATTTACCAAATCTTACAAAAGTAAAATGAACAATTTTTAATGGAGCGGAAACACTGAAGTAATTATATGTATAATAAAGTATAATACTATTTGGAAAAGCTAACTGTACCCTGAGTAATATGGTATCAATATTATTTGATGTTATCCTAAGACGTCCTGACCAAAAAATATGTATATAACTCTAAACAGCTGTAAGGCGTCGTTTCGAAAATACTTTATTAATTGATTTTAAAGCGATCTCTAAGCTAGAAATATGCCAGTATAATGGCATCGATTTCCTTTTTCACTTTTTTCCCTAGGTAGTTACTTTTAACATCGGGACATCTTGAAAACTTGAAAACGCAATTGAGTTCCAATGTCATCACCTTATGATGTCCTTTTAGTTTGCTATGCATTCGGGATGTTACTGTAAAAAAAGTGTCCTCTTCTGAGTACGATGTTTAAATGCTTGAATGTTTCACAGTTAATCCAATGAGAGAATTGTACTCACAGCAAGTTCAAGAAAAGTGCAAAAGGTTCCATGACTAAGATTATTCTTTGTCTTTTAAATACATTTTAAGATTATTCTTTGTCTTTTAAATACATTTTAAGATTATTCTTTGTCTTTTAAATACATTTTAATCTCAGAGTTTTCATCTCACAATTTATATTATTTTCATTCTGCCCACTACTAAACAATGACACAATTCTTCTCTTCCTCATCAGGTGTACATAGCAAACTACCATGAACCATCACCTAAAATAGAAAGAAATCACCCCAACGAAACAAGAGAGAAAACACGAATCGGATTAGTGAACAAAAAAGGGAAAACGTATTAAGTAAGGTATACATCACAGGAAGAGTTCATTATCTCGAACCTGAGGAATAAACTTGTTTTGCACAGCTCACGCACACAACAGCAGCGCTAATGTGTTTAAAGCCATTATGTACAAACAAAGAGGGCGAACACTAACGCACTGAAGGTTATAATTATATTAAGATGATTCATGTGGTTACAGGTTTCTGGGTGATGTGTCATGTTCTTGTTATCATGAGATTTTTAGGAAAGTTCAAGGCGTTAAAATGTGAATTTTCTCAATGCTGGCATGCACCAAAGTTTTCTAAATGCGTTTATCAAATAATTGTTTGTTTTTTAAATGCCGTACTGATAAGGTACCTTTTCTGCTTATCAATATTTTTACAAGCTTTTATTTAACTTGACTTCTGCATCTGTCTGTCTGTCTGTCTGTCTGTCCTCAAATCTTGTAACTCAATTTTCGACCTGTTCCCTTCATGCAATGGACTTGAAATTTTGCATAGTTTCTCAATCCGAGTGACAATGCAACTTTACATGATCAGTAGGTCAGCAGTGACCTCTAGTGACCCTACAGTGACCTCTCTCAGTATCTCAGGATTTGTATGAAACTCTTAGGATTTTTCACAACTTCTTTGATTCAGTAGAATCTATCTTCTATATAACCCCTCCCCCAGCACACGATCAAGTGTTAATTTAGCTGTGTCGTCCTCATTCCCTTCCCTCTTCCATCTCCTTCCCTCACCCATCCCCCTTCCCTCCCCCTTCCAAAGCACACGATCAAGTGTTAATTTAGCTGTGTCCTCCCCCTCCCCTTCCCTCTTCCATCCCCTTCCCCTCCCCCTCCCCTCCCACTTCTCCCTCCCCCTTCCGGAGCACCTGTGTCATCCCCCTCCTATTCCCTCTCCCTTCCCCCTCCCCTTCCCTTCCCTCTTCCCCTCCCATTCCTCTCCCCTCCCATCCCACCTCCCCCTCCCCTTCCGGAGCACACTATCAAGCGTTAATTTAGCTGTGTTCTCCCGCTCCTCTTCCCTCCCCTTCTCCTCCATCCCCTTCCTCCTCCCTCCCCTGCCTTTCCCCTTCCCCTATATTTCCCTTTCCCTCCCCCTTCCGGAGCACATGATCAAGTGTTAATTTAGCTGTCCTCCCCCTCCCTTCCTTCTTCCATCCCCTCCGCTTCCCCTTCCCCCACCCCATCCACTTCCCATCACCCTCCCCTCCCCTCCCTTCCCACTTCCCTTTCCCTCCCCTACCCCTTCCTCCTCCACCCTTCCCCTTATCATTTTCTTCCCTCCCCATACCTCCTCCCTTCCCCTCCCTTTCCCCTCACCACCTTTCATCTCCCCTCCCCTTCCCTCTTTTCTCCTCACCTTCCATCTTCCCTTCCCTTCCCCTCCCCTCCCCTCCCTCCCCATTCCATCCTCTTCCATCTTCCTTCCCCTTCCCCTCTCCCTCCCCTCCCATTTCCCCCTTCCCCTCACCTTCCTACTCCCTTCCCTATTCCCTCCCGTCCCACTTCCCTCACCCTCCCCCGTAGATGGATATCAGTTTCATTAACTACAATTATAAATCGGTTACAATTTCTGTCAAAACTAAAAAGTATAAAATAAAAAATATAAAGAAAAAGATTTTTTACACATGCTTTCATTAAAATGCACTAAAAAGTAAAAAATAATTTTCTGAGACATGCCAGTATTTTCTTACAATTAATCATGTCTACAAAAATAAAAGCGTGGGCCCCAAACATGGAAGGAAATGCTACAAGAAATAAAAAATCTATTTCTTTTCTTGTAGCATTTCCTTCCATGTTTGGGGCTATCGCTTTTATTTATGTAGACACGGTTAATTGTAAGAAAATCCTGGTGTGTCTCAAAAAATTATTTTTTACTTTTTAGTGCATTTTAATAAAAGCATGTTTAAAAATCTTTTTTAAATTTTTTTCATTGCCAGTTTTTTAACGATGAGGTTATATAAAGTGATGCCTCTTTAATTTTTAAAGGATGAGGTTATATATAGTGATGCCTCATTAATTCTACGATAAAAATAAGCACGATTCAAGGCCATCCGCCGCCCCCCCCTCCCCCAATATTCCCCATGCTTTTTAGAACATGACTATTCCAGTGCAATCACTGACAAATTATGAAGTTATGAAGTATTAATTTATAAACCGGCTTTACTTGCTGGCTTCCCATGCCTTTATCGAACAAAAGAAGAAAAATAACGTCCTGGACACATGACCTTTGAACTGCACGAACCCCTGTGTATCGAAAAGAACGGGACATCGCTAATATGCTTGAAAACAGAGTTCGGAAAATGTATGAGGCAGGAGGAGGAGGAGGAGGAAGGTAGGAAAGCCTCGGTGGACCGACAACCTGCTATGAATTGCAGGGACCTTGTTTACATACCACTGGTTCTCCCCAGGGGCAGACCGAACAAAGATTTGGGAAAGCTTCGGTGACTTTTCATGGAAGCCCGTTGGAGAGCTCCACGTCAGATGCCACTTGGTAGGATGCTAACATGGCCGGGGGTAAAAATCACTTTTCAGCGAATAGAAAATTTAATTTGCGTTAATGTTGCTTTCATATAAGGTTAAGTATTTATTGAGATGCTGAAAGATAGCAAAGGCAGGTTTCCACGAGTAGCGGAATATTATATTGGCAATGCCGAGATGAAATGTTCCGTTAAATACCCCATTGCTTCTATATTATGGGCCTAAAATAATCTTCTTCAATGTAACGGTCCTATTCTTATAAAGTACTGGACAACAGATACTAAACACATTTAGTCTCGTTCGAAAATCTGAACAGAGAACACACTAAATATAGATGCATGCTGAAGACATGTATACTCGTATTTCATAACAATGTAATAAGTACATCACTGCAAATATTGTGAGAAAGCTCACATATAATTGTTAAACCAAATTAGCTTCTGTAGAAGTAAAGATTACGTTTTACAGCACACTTGTACCCTGTTTTCAAAGTTTTCAATGTAATTTAAGAACAAAATTAGTAAAAGAATACGAAAAATTTAACGTGCGCGCGCACACACCCACACACCCACACAATAAATAGATAAAAATGTGAATAAATTATTAACATACAAGATGAAATGACTTTGGGTCGTTATGCACTGCATCTTCGCTTGAACTTTTGAAGCTCTAATTGCACAACATCCTCAGGGAGTCTGTTCCACAGTGCAACGGTGTGAGGGATAAAAGACCTCTGGAACTGAGACGTTCGACAGCGCGGGACATTACTGCATATTGGTGCTGTTGTTCAGCAAATCTGGTCGCTCTTGGCGGAAAAAAAAGGATATGATTTCTGTGTATTTTCTATATATTTTCTTATTCTTTTCCTGACTCTGTTCTTAAACAACATCGAACAATTCGAAAATGGAAAACTGAAATTCACAAAACATGAGGACCACGCAAGGGGAATGAAAGTTCTTAAAGCCTCTCGTATGTCATTGCAACGCTTTCTACAAACGAGCGAAAAGCACACTCTGGTTTAGTAAAAGAAAAATACACACAAAAATAATCGTGAAAAAATATTTTGTCGTGAACATAGAGCCGATTTATTGAGCACCTGAGCTGGGAGATTGCAGTCATTCTGTTACAATTATCATCATAGAAAAAATCATGAAACTCAGGTTTGATTTATCCGCAGTTTTCCGACTTTTCCCGTATATCTCATAATTATTTGTTGGGACAAAAATTTCCAATAAATTACTTCAGTAATTCGAAAATATTCGCAAATTTATTCCAGCATCGCTATAAGTAATCTGTATTTTATATACGAAATAACAGAAATATCTTTCAGATAAGCTTTTGAGGTTTTATTTTTCATTATAATTTCCCCTGAAGATATGTGTAAATGAATGTGTGTGTGTGTGTGTTACAGAGAGAGAGAGAGAGAGAGAGAGAGAGAGAGAGAGAGAGAGAGAGAGAGAGAGAGAGAGAGAGAACGCTCACAAGCTCCTGCTAAACGTGTTTCCAACTTGTGAGTGAGAATAAGTGATAACCAGTGAAATAAACGATAAACAAATAACGAACACAAAGAGTAATAAATAAAAGGACAAATTTTAAGTATAGAAACTTAAAATTAGACATCAGTTGAATTAGATGAAAGGAATCTTTCCTAGATAGTGACCCCCAACAGATTTTAACCCGTTATGTATCCACCTTTGCGGCGTGTTTGGTACAAGCCCGTTGGGGATTACCGTAAAAACATAATCAAGAGGCTCTAAATATCGTAAAGATAATGACCCCCAAGAAATATTAGTCCTCGATAGCGACCCCCGAAAACGCTTGGGGGGTCACTATCTAGGAAAGATCCGTGAAATGTTAATCAGATAGATTTGAAAACACAGGTAACGTACGAGACGGAAATAAAAAAAAAAAATAGGTATTCAAAGAATCTACAAAGTAGGAAGTAAAATATGCAGTGTGCAAAGCAAAACAGCCAAGTACATGTAGCAAAATTGTTTGGGAAATGAATGAAGAATATTGAAAGAATATGAAGCTGAATAGTTACAGAAGGAGAAGCATAACACTAACAGTAGAGAATCCAAAGAGAATATCTCCCAACTCTCTTATCTATACACAAAAGTGCACGAGTATATTTGTGTATCATCACTGATGGCGTACATTTTTTAATACGCTACAAATATGCGGTTAAAATTGTCTGCAACGAGTTAACCTTCATTTATCTGAGTTTCTCATTTACGTAGTAACTCATATATTTGAGTTCTTCATTTACTTAGGCATTCGTTTTTAATTAATATGTAACAGACTAAATATCAAATAGGAAACAGCAACATGGAAATCAGCCTCGGTATCGTGAGATAACGATATACAGACAGGCCAACTTCAGGAGAGTTCCCACTGATTTGGCTTGACCATTTAGCAATAATTCATACATTAATAAGGCTGACAGTGAAATGTCACATGCATCAAAATGAAAAATGTCAAAGTAAAGAATTTGGTATTATGTTAGGTTAGGCCTCTTATCTGAAATATTTTTACCACACTATGGTTAGGCCTCTTATGTGAAATATTTTTACCACATTATTTAAAGTGGCTTTAAAAATATCTGTCTAGTTATATGTAATGATACATGAGCTATAGGGCACGCTTGCATGTACAAGCTCACTCACGGACACGCTCGCACGCATACACTCACACAAACACAAACACACGTACGTACACACACACACACACACACACACACACACACAGCAGTTGGAAACAACTCAATTCAAGGCTGAATATTCGTTCGAGACCAAACTCCTATCATAAAGGATATCCGAAATAAACTCCAGAGTTGTTCGCCTAAATAATAATCATCCCTGTCAGAGAGAGAGAGAGAGAGAGAGAGAGAGAGAGAGAGAGAGAGAGAGAGAGAGAGAGACTCGAGCACATATATCGCTCTGGAGAAACAAATTTCTCTTGTGGTCCATCAGAACAAGAGGGAGAATCAAGACCGTTTGTGGTTGACGCAACGTAAACATATCGGGAACAACGAACGAATGGAGACAAACGAACGGTAAATGGGAAGGGAATGAATGGAGCTGATGAAAAGAGCTATACTGAAGCGTGAAAAAAAAGAAATTCTCAGTGAGATACCCGTGGGCGAAAAAAAGAAAGAAAGAAAGAAAGAAAAAAAAAAAAATATATATATATATATATATATATATATATATATATATATATATATATATATATATATATATATATATATATATATATATATATATATATATATATATATATATATATATATATATATAGATATAGACGAAAACTCGATATAGGCAGGTAGCTACAATGAAAATGATGTCAAACGAAGGATAAATGAGAAGTGAAATAACAGGGCTGATAAGAAAAACTTTACCATCGCAAAGAAAAGCAAAACGTTTAGAATGAGACTCACAATCAAAACGAAACAATAAAAATTATGAATAGTATGGGATGAAACATAACAGGCACAAGGACCACCAATCGCCACCTTTCGGAATAAAACGAAGGACGGTGATAATACACAAGTAAATGAATCTTCAAAAGGAAAACACAATGAATGAATAAGATAGCGCTGGAATTTTACGGAGATAAAAAAAGTAATACATAAACCCAAACAAAACGGAATAAAGGGGAGAATTCAATCGAGACGCAGGCACAAATCTCGCGATAAAATGGCAGTTAGGTTTGTCACAAGAATGAATGATAAAGGTGGAGGACAGATCGAATGGTAGATGTAGCATTAAATAACCAGAGAGGGAAGAGAGGAGGGGAGGAGAGAGGGGAGGAGAGGGGAGAGAAGAGGGGAGGCGAATAGCTCTAAAGGGGAGATAGCTTTGTTACTGTGCGAATGACAAATAGCTGATTGAAAAGGGTTCCGAATGGAGCCATATAAAAAAGGAGAAAAGAGAAAGATAAAAAGAGAGAGAGAGAGAGAGAGAGAGAGAGAGAGAGAGAGAGAGAGAGAGAGAGAGAGAGGGGTCATTCGCTCTCAGCTCGCTCAGTATCCTCAGTCATCGAATGTGATGATAATTAACCCCGACCGGCGGAGACTGTTTATCAGCGTATGAAAGCCGGTAATATCAAAGCAGTTAAACAGCGGGCGTATATACCATAGAGGTTCATCTCAGCGTTTAAGCCCCGACATAACGAAACATTTTAGCAGCCATTTAACAGAAAATTCTTTACCAGCGATTTCGCGATATTTCCTTAGAAGTGATTTACAGAAATTTATTTAGCAGCGATTTAAAGATAGTTCTATAGCAGCAATTTACAGAAATTTATTTAGCAACGATTAAAAGATAATTCTTTAGCAGTGATTTACAGAAAATTCTTTGCCATCGATTTAAAGATAATTCCTTAGCAGCGTTTTGTAGAAAATTCTTTGCCAGTGATTTACATAAAATTCTGTAGGAGCGATTTCCAGAAAATTCTCTGACATCGAGTTACAGAAAACCTGTAGTAACGATGTAGATAAAATCTACAGCGCAGATTTACAGAAAATTCTTTAGCAGCGATTTACAGAAATTTTTTGTCAGCGACTTGGAGAAAAATCTTTAGCAGCGATTTATAGAAAGTAGAAAATTCTGTAGCTAAAATTTATAAAAAAAAATTCTTCAGTTGCTACTTACTAAAAATTCTTTAGTGGCGATTTACAGAAAATTCTTTAGCACCGATTTACAGATATTCTTTAGCTACGATATAGAAGCAATTCTTCAGTTGCAACTTACAAAAAGTTCTTTGGTAGCGATTTAGAGAAGATTCTTTAGCAGCGCTTTGCAAAAAAAATCTTTAGCTACGATTTATAGAAAATTCTTTAACAGCGCTTTAGAGGAAATTCTTTACCTAAGATTTAAAGGAAATTCTTTAGCGGCGATTTTGAGAAAATTCTTTGACAGTGATTTAAAGAATATTCTTTACCGGTGATTGACACAAAAGTCGGCAACAGATTAACACAAAGCTGATAACAGTTTTTTTTTGTTTTTTACTGCACAACTGGCGTTGTATGAATACCCCGAATAAGTGCTTATATATACATTTTTTTCGTTTACCTGGTCACCCGACGACAAGTTACCCACAAATAATTTTCAGAAGCTATTAAGGAATTTCTTATTCAGTGCTGACATTAATATAAATAAATAAATATATATATATATATATATATATATATATATATATATATATATATATATATATATATATATATTACACATGATACACACACACACACACACACATATATATATATATATATATATATATATATATATATATATATATATATACATGGCTAAGTAAAGGACAATAAGTCACACACACACACACTCCGTCGTTTCTCTTTCCTTCATGGCATTATTTATTTATATATATATATATATATATATATATATATATATATATATATATATATATATATATATATATATATTCAAAGTTCATTAGGACAATGATTCAGTCATACATACATACATATATATATATATATATATATATATATTATATATATATATGGCATACATACACACACACACATTTATATATATATATATATATATCAATATATATATATTATTATATATATATTCAGTATATATATATATATATATACATATATATATATATATATATATATATATATATATATATATATATATATATATATATATATATATATATATATGTTGTGTGTGTGTGTGTGTATTTGTTTGTCTTTGTTAGATATATAAAGTATTTTTTTACTGCAACACTGCGGCCGGTTTCCTAGAAATATTATGAATGCCGACTCCCCGAAGTTTAAGAAGTTGCCGTGGTTCTTAAAAAAGCCATGCTTTGTTCTAATTTTGCTGACCTATTTCCTAACTTTTGACTTATTTATTCTTGTAATCATTAACCTGTATGATGACTTGTACACCTTTACTGATTTGTTATTTACAACTGCATTGTACCAATATTCTCTTCTATTTGTTTTAGTCTTAACATACTGGCGAAATTATTGCCAATAGAAAAACTGAATGATTAAGTGCTGCGTGGCAATCTGCCTATTTTACAAGGGAAATATCTAACGTTTAAATGAAAATCCTTTTTCCGTTAGACTTCGATGTAGCAGGCAGCATGGCACTGGTAACATCATGGCCTTATCTACCCCAGTCTCATCAGTAACAAGATGGAAAAAGGGGCGGGACGTCCGCTGACCCTGGGGAAAGCGATAAATTTACCTGGTAAGGGATAGAAAGAAGAAAAAAGTGAAAAAGATTACCTTTGTGTACAGTCTGGTGGAATCCGTTTTCATTTCTGTAAACTAAAGGAAACGCTAAAATACCCAGGATAAAGTCTAATCTCATAATCCGCTGTTAGTCCCGTTTTATTTAAGAATATTATTAACGTCGAGAATATATACCCAGTTTGTGTCGCTAATGATACCAAGTTTGACGTTAGTAATCGATAATCCTATTTTTTATTTCGAGTCTTGAAAGATAAGAAAAAAATATTAAGTTAAGACTTAGCAGAATTTGCCTCTAATGCAGCATAAACAAATACACCATGAATGATTCTTCAGACTGATTTTATACAAATTTTCTTCTCCTCATAATCGCACGATTAAATCTCATTCTGTGATAACCCTTCTGAGCAGCGCCTGTCCGCCGAATTGTTCACCAAGAAAAATGCTAGACTTGAAAATTCCATCCTACAACTGACTCAGCAGTGACCTGCCAAATTCCAAGACTCAGATGCCCCTTTCCTCTTTTCATTCCCCGAAATACTGGGTCATCTTGAACGCTGTCTCGGACCTCAGCCTTTTTCTTTATTTTTTTCGATAGAAATTAGATAAACTTTCTTCGAGAGAACGCACTTTTAAACTTCGGTAAATTTCCTCGTAAAAAACGCTTGAGGCATCGTTCAAATGATGCGGACACTTTTTGGACTACTTTCTTCAAGTCTCGGAGGGAAGGGCTATCCGGCATGACATCAAATCAAGTTTCTTCGTCTCGTAACCCTTGGTAAAACAATGTAGAAATTCTTGAAGCAGCTCAGAATTTGAAGCCTATATAGCGCAAGTATGCACACACACACACACACACACACACATATATATATATATATATATATATATATATATATATATATATATATATATATATATATATATATATATATAATATGTGTGTATGTACATATAATACATATATATAATGAATATATACATTACATTAATAAATAATATATATATATATATATATATATATATATATATATATATATATATATGTGTGTGTGTGTGTGTGTGTGTGTGTGTGTGTGTATTTGTGTGTGTGTGTGTATGTATATATGTATATATATTCATGTGTGACTGAGCGAGTGTTAGTATACTAGTTTTATTAAAACACTCGCAGAAGATAGTTATAGAAGCGTGGTTTTAAAGAGAAAAATACTGATAATAATTTCAACTTTCATTACTCCTCGCCATGACTGAAACACTGGATGCCCGACACTCACCCAGTGTCACTGTGGGAGCGACGGTGACATAAAGCCAAAAAGCTTTTAAGGGCGAAGAAGAATGGAAAAGCTGGGATCTTACGACAGCTTTTTGAAGGTTGTCCATGCCAGAAGTAACAAGTGAATTACTGATGGTGAGAAAGCCTTTGTTGAAACGGAGGCTCTCCTTGGCATGATATTCTAATCGGGAATGAATGGCCTTCGCACTGATCTGGATGAACCAACCAGATGAGAATATCTGTCATATCTAAAAATATCAAGTCTTCTTCCCCTCCGAGAGATTCACCAGGCCTGTAATATGACTATTCAGTAAGATTACATCAAGAGTTAAATTTCCAAATTACCAGTATACTGGCCTAATTTGTACAATTATCTTAGAGCAAAATATATAAAAAAGTATACAATAAAGGGGGGTCTAGGAGTACTGGGCAACACTCAGATATGCGTTAATGGTCTTGGACAAAAGTAAGTGATAATGAGAAGGCGTTTCAATGCACGAAGATGAGAGACCTGAAGATATCTTGTCAAGAGAAGGTCAGTATGCATATACGTCGGTGGGATGGATGTGGCTTGACGAACTGAGAGAGAGAGAGAGAGAGAGAGAGAGAGAGAGAGAGAGAGAGAGAGAGAGAGAGAGAGAGAGAGATTATAATTATAAGGGACAGCTAAAAAAAAAAAAAGATGAAGCATACGTAATATTTGGGTGAAAAAAAAAATCCGGTAAAATTCGAAAATTGTTTATTGAGAGGTAACAAAAATAATTTCGTGCTTCACGCTTTCAAGAGTTATGTCAGCACTTAAATTGCGAGTTCCCAGAAAGCTCCTTAGAGATAGCAAACCTTCACCAGCGGAATGCTAGGTTATCATGCCTTGCGTCAACTAAGGTGACCTTGAGAACGATAAGAATGAAGATTACAACGACATCAAAATAAAATACAGTTTCAGTGTATGCAATTAGAGCCGTCGTCTACAACAAGTCAGAATAAGCAAGTGCAAATAAGATTATGGAATCACAATTTCAAAATCACAAGGCAAGGATATCAGCAAACCTCTTGAATAAATCGAGGAGGAATGCATTCAGATCACTTTGTCATTTTCCTTTGAAAATTACAGACTCAAACCGAAATAATTACGGTGGCAAAGGTTTCGTAACAAGGTGATTAGATGGTAGTCACACTAAAAAGGATTACAGGAAATGTATGTCCAAGTAAGCAAGTTTCTCATCATACATTAATAATATCATTCCGTCACATCTGAATATAAATTTGGGAGTTGGTGTTATTTAAATAAAATTAGACGCCTGCTGAGAAAAAAAGTCATGGCCTCATTTTTTTTTTTACTAATGAGCTCTTCTACCGAGAAATTAGATGTTGTATCCTTTTATTTAGCTGTGAAGCAACAGGTAAAGAAATATAAGGTTTTAGACCACCTTGGTACTACCAAGAGAACTAACACGGATTTCGGCAAAGTTAGAAAAAGAGGAAAATTTAAGCTTACAAGGCCCCAAGCAAGAAGCATCTGTGTGGTGGGAGACGTTTAAAGGTCTTTGTCAAAGGGAATAGAAATATTAACAGCCCCTCCCCCGGGAACTTAATGTATAAATATTCAATTGATCAATATGCCTTACCTTGTGCGCAATATAAGGAATGGGTAAGGAAAGCCCAAAAGGAATGTGGGCCTACAACAGAATGAATTTGGTCAGCACGTAACAGGATGTAAAATACAAAGAGTGCAATGATCCTCTTAATCGTTGTTATTTCCTAATTAAATATATTCTCGTATTTCTTAATATTTTAAAAAAACCGCAGGAAATACAAACATCGATCACTGAAGGGTCTTTTCTTTCAAATCTCAGGATACTGATGCTGTAGAGTCTAAGCTATGATAAAACCTGCGTCTATCAGACGCTCTTCTTCCCAGTTACAAAGTAATGCAAGTAAATAGTATCAACAAAATACTGATTAAACTCTAGAGGTACTCAGGGCCAACATGTACTGTACCTATGAAGTATATACTAGGAGAGTGAGAGTGGGCGCAGGTCATGCGAATGAGGGCCGGGAAAGGGGTTGTGGGCGTGTTACCAGTGAGTCTTCCATATGGGTAAGACTTAGGACCTTGGGTAAGAGTAGTGCTGAAACTAAGGTAAGTGTTATGCACGAGAGGTTCATCCTTGAGCCAGCAGATCAAGGGTGAAACTGACAGGAACTGTTGTCTTGTTTTAGGCAAGAAAAGTAATTTTTACAAATAAATAAATAAATAAATGAATAAATAAAACTAAAAGCAACAAAACCAAACGTAACGGAGGAATATCTATTTCAATTTTCTGATCTAAAGGATTCCTTTTGTTGCGTAACCTTCAACATCTAAATAAATCATGGCAGGTTACCATGTGATGATAATGATTGCACCAAACATAATTTAGAAGCTGCTCTATCACCCTAGACAAATATTGCATATTTTGTCAGGTCAAGTGTTTCGAGAACTAACTAATTGCATTATCTTTACAGAACGCTGTCCGTAATTTTAGCTGCACTGCTCTACAATCATTTATTCTGGTGCTTAAATTTACAGTTAAAAGATACACTCCTAGCGCTCTCTCTCTCTCTCTCTCTCTCTCTCTCTCTCTCTCTCTCTCTCTCTCTCTCTCTCTCTCTCTCTCTCTTTCATTTCTCGCTATAATGTGGTTCGGATTCCACAATAAGCTGTAGGTCCCGTTGCTAAGTAACCAATTGGTTCTTAGCCACGTAAAAATAAGTATAATCCTTCGGGCCAGCCCTAGGAGAGCTGTTAATCAGCTCAGTGGTCTAGTAAAACTAAGCTATACTTACTTTCTCTCTCTCTCTCCCCAAGAGAAAATAAGAAACGCAGATTCTGAGACATGAAAGTCATGTGTTAGTAAAAAAAAAAATACAAAGTTGACTGTCAATCTATTTTTTTCCCATCAGGCGATGACAACACATTATTCTTTTTCAGATAAGGAAAAAGACAGCTAGATCTCTGAAGGACGAGAAAAGTTTACAGTTTATCAGACCTTAAATGTAACATCAGCAAGTCACAAAAAATGAGAAAACCCCCTTTATAACTTTCTTGCCTATATTTTCCTAACAAAAATCTTTCCATTTATTGCAAATCATAATTTACTTCGTTTCTTTTTTTTCGATCCTTACTGGATTTGGTTTATACCTCCTTGTGTATGCTCTACCATCTTTTGCTGCATCAGCCATTCTTGTTGATATCATATCTCTATTATCTACCAGAAAGCCCAGTATAGCGTAAAATCTATCTTCAATAAAAACTAGTTTTTTATGAACAATTTTTCATTCGTTTCAAAATCGAGAAATCCATGTCTTCTTCCGTTTTTCCTCAGCACATTATTCCTCAATTTGAGAAGTATAAAGTACCGTCGCTTCCTGAGAGAACAAGTCCTGCTCAGTATTTTTCTTGAAAGAATGACCCAGACCATCCTGTTTTCATATCCCGGCTGTCGGAGAGAGAGAGAGAGAGAGAGAGAGAGAGAGAGAGAGAGAGAGAGAGAGAGAGAGAGAGAGAGAGACCACAACGTCCTACTGTAAGATAGTAAAAGAGCCTGTATGTCGACCAGATCATCAGACTTCTCTACCGAGGAGAGAGAGAGAGAGAGAGAGAGAGAGAGAGAGAGAGAGAGAGAGAGAGAGAGAGATCAGACCGCAGACACATCCCAAAGCCAAAAAGTGTCGCAGACACCAGACAGCAAACATGCAGTGATTTCTCTCGACAAGGCACATAACCAATCACGAGCGACAAAAATCGTTCTCAAATCGAATTTTGCTTTTCAGCTCTTGACAATTGTGAATACGGTATTAAAGAATAAATGATGGCCTGGTTCTCTGCCTCCTCCTCCTCCTCCTCCTCCTCCTCCTCCTTTGGGGATAGGGAAAGCTTTTTCTGCTTGGGTTTGCCATTTACTTTTAGAAATTGTAATACAAAAATAGCCTTTCGTTAAATGGTTCATATTTAATTTTTTCTTCGGCATGGGAAGGGAATATCGCCTTTATAATCCTCTAATCTTAACGTTATTTTCATTCCAAAGAGCAAATAAAACCATTTGTAAAAATCATAAAGATACTTTAATGATTATGAATGTATTAAAGTCAGAAGTTTACACTGAATAATTAACATTAATAGAAAAACACAATATATAAACAACCGATGTTTTCTTCCTTTCCCTTTGATTATTACTTATTTCTAAGCAAGACATGTTTGTGTAACCTGAACTTCTAACTGCCTCGTTCACAGACGGGAAAAAAAAAATATTTCAGAAGAATTTTTCCCGTGAGGCGATGGCAAGCCTATCATTCTTAATATTCGCATTAAATCTTTTAATAAAGGATTAAACAAATTAAAGATATCACTCAGTCTTTACATTAACCTCTCACATAATCTATTTCCTAGTAAATCTCTCTCTCTCTCTCTCTCTCTCTCTCTCTCTTATACATACAATGTCGTCATTTTACCAGGCAAAAGTATTATTGTTCTAATGGGAAATACTGTTGGAGCAGGCTTTTAACTGGAATAATATCTATTTTTTTATTTTACACAATTTCTCCTCAAGATGCATATTCAGTCATCTCCAGGACGCCTTGATCTACCCATTCCTACGCTGTTGCTAATTCAAAATTCTTTTGATCCAAGCGATTTCTTTTTTGAGCAAGTAATTATATGTAAAGTCAAAAGTCAAGTGTGCCTCCATAATATTTCACTCTGAAGAAATTTGTATCATCATAATTGTTTCGCTTGCTTTTCAGTGAAAATGTCTGTATACTATGTTTATATAGATCACGTCCTGTATTTATCGCTGAGTGTGCATGTGCTCATCATTGGTTTTTCTAAGCTTCGCGTTTACTTATTTATTTTCAGAAAGAAAATTATATTCCCTTTCTGTAGACCACCAATAAAAGAAACACGGGCCTCTTGTAGCCCAAGGGAATGCGACTGAACGGCCCTAATATGCTTCAAATAGTCAATATCAGTTGTAAATTCCCACACGCAGGCATTAAAATGTTTACTAGTATTTACAAGTACGTCTCCCCTTTACAGAACTAATATTATTGACAGTGATTTTACCGTCATTGTTTATTTCAAGAGAACATCTCTTCTTGTTTATTTCTTCCCTATAAGTAATTCTCTTCCTGCTTTTTCCCATGTGATCAGTGCTAAATGCGAAGGGAAGGATACCGTCCTGCAGACCTCTGCATTTAATAAAAAATCTAAAAGTTAAAACATTTCATGTCTAAAACATTCTACATAAACACATTTGTTACCTTAACGTGACTAAAATCAGACAGGAAAAAATGCAACTGGCAAATCAGTGATGTCTGGCTTCACGTATACATCATTTTCAATATGGCCCCCCAAATCTTAATTGCCGTGGTATAATATGGGCTTGCTGACATAAGTCATTTGCCCTTATATGCAAATGGTGTTTTTAGGTTCTAGACATTATTCATCATGGTATAACGTCACATCTGGA
>NC_089750.1:15462552-15470052 GCF_040412425.1 Macrobrachium rosenbergii
ACTGCAAGGATTATTAAAAAAAGCCGAATTAATATGCTAAATAAAGAAGCAAGCTACAAAAAAAATCCAAATTTTTCTATCAAAGTTCTCTTACAATCTTTTGAAATTTAGCTTCACTGCACTGAGAAAGTTAAACAAAGGAATAATAGAACATTGCATTGTGACTGTGACCCGAATGCAATCAATAACCGTGACCAATACAACTATACTGACAGTAACATTATAAGTGGCAGTGACCTATATATATAAACGCATTGTCTGTAAAATTAAGACAGTACAAATGCTCATCTAGTAACGATGACATTCATCATAAAGGGAATGGTGTTGATAATTACGCAGTGCTTAACATAGGTTGTGGGAAGTCATGAGGTACATGCTAATTAGCTTTGATGAGTCCATTTCTATATATAATTACGCTTTTTAACCGTTAATTAATCATCACAATTAAACTTTTTCATAAGGAGTTGTAATTTACGCGAGTCCGTTATACATTGTAAATTGTGTGAAATAAAGAAATTTATAGGTTATATCTACAGTATTAATAAGTAAATATTATGTATATAGATATGAAAGCGGGTCCTGCGAGAATGCTATTGATGTTAATAAAACCTGAAGGTTATGTAACAAAGGGTGATGGAGGAGAAATGCAAAGCCTCTGAAGAGGGAGGAATATTCCCATCGCGCCTCGTTAAATAAAACCAGAAATTAACTGACGAAGGCAGGCAGGATGTAAAGGAAGCCTCGAATAAAACAAAATTGTGTTATAAAGAGAGAGAGAGAGAGAGAGAGAGAGAGAGAGAGAGAGAGAGAGAGAGAGAGAGAGAGAGAGAGAGAGATTCTGAGAAATAAAGCACTGGTTGATGCGTTTCATAAAGCAGAATAAATTACTCTAGGAGCAGAATAGTTGTTTCATTGCTTGAGCTTTTACGATTATCGGACAAAATTACTTGAAGCATATGATAATCATGTTAAACTGATTAAACATGCTAAATTACAATTCTGCAAAATTAAATAGTTATTTCTTCCTGAAGTTATAAGACTATCATACATGATATGGAAAACCTGACGTTATTTAATACGAATTCATTTTATTGCTCCCAATCAACATTTCGCAAAAAATAATTGAAAACGAGAATAACAATTGAACCATAAATACTATACTAGATTTTTCAAAATTCTATCTATATTGAAATATTTAAAAAATAATTTCGCGGAAGGATGAAATGTTATTTGAGAGGCTACCTCTCCACCGTTGCATTCACAAATCCCGCATTTTAAAGCAGCCTCTGAAGCCTCCGTCACGATTAGGCAAGAGGAGGAACTCTTTCATGCACTCTCTCACCCACTTCTTTATACCATACTGTTTTGTGACGCTTGTTTACACATTTAAAGTTGGTATAAATACAGGGTGGTATTATTGCTCTGCGTGTTATTATGCGTTTAAACACTGAAAATGAACGGCATTGTATTTTGTTTATCGTGCAGAAAAGAGAAGGTTGTTGTGCCGGTAAAGCCAGGATTGTAATTAACAGCAGTTCAGTTCAGGGTGACACGCTTTTAGTTCTCTATAAAAGAAAACTATTGTGCCGGCTTTGCCTGTCCGTCCGCACTTTTTCTGTCCGCCCTCAGATCTTAAAAACTACTGAGACTAGAGGGCTGCAAATCGGTATCTTGATCATCCACCCACCAATCAACAAACATACCAAATTGCAGCCCTCTAGCCTCAGAAGTTTTAATTTTATTTAAGGTTAAAGTTAGCTATAATGGTGCGTCTGGCAACGATATACGACAGGCCACCACCGGGCCGTGGTTAAAGTTTCATGAGCCACGGCTCATACACCTATATACCGAAACCACCAACTGAGAGATCTATTTTCAGCGGTCTTGATTATACGCTCTACAGAAAACTCGACTGCGAGAAGAAACTTCGGCGCATTTTTTACTTTTTTCATATTACAAAGTGTCTCCGCGAATAATAATGATTTAGATGTTTGTTGCGATGTTGCGACGAGATGAGCATCTAAATAGCTCATTTATAATCCATATGCTCGTATCTACGTAATATATTAAGGAATTTACTTATCTCTCGACAGACTATTAAGTACATAAGCGGACCCCTAGTGTGAGTTACGGATGGGTCATTGAACATGTAGACTGAATGGTACAGTGCACGGCTAAATATTTTTGGAACTGTGTTTGCTTGCAAGTCCGTCGAAATTAGATGGGTATCAACATATTCCGGCGTCGTGAGAAACGGCGCAGGTTTAGCGACTTCACCCCTGTAGACTTGCCCTATAGACTTGAATTATATGAAAGCATTTTGGGTACGAAAAAACGATTGAAATTGATGTGGTAATCTAGTCAACGTTACTCAGAAGCAACAGACTGACGAGGTTTACTACATGCGCAGAGACGTTTAAGAGAAACACAAAGTTTTCATCATGCCCAAATGATAAAGAGAATGATGAATAGTAAAAGGTTTGTGCTAAACATTTTTTTAGTCTTTTTGCTGATGCTCTGCCGGAGGAATATGACATTAAGCGTTACTGTGCCTCAAAACTGAGGTTCAATGACATTACTGAAATGTATTTTGTTTATTATGCAGGAGAAAAGAGGGTTATTGCACGCGCAGAGGGAGGCGAACATCATATGCTACACTTTAAGATGATGATAATTTCACGATGCTTATTGTATTTGGTAATCAACAGCTGTAGGAACTGATCCAGAACTTTATTACGATGCTTACAATGAAGTGTTATTTGTATTAATAAATTGTTTCACAAGCTTGGATAAATGGATAATCATCACTAAATGTTTATTTATATATATATATATATATATATATATATATATATATATATATATATATATATATATGTGTGTGTGTATATATATAAATATATATATATATATATATATATATATATATATATATATATATATATATAGGGATGAGGTTACCTAACACCACACACCCTTTTTCTTGACCCAGAAAGTACCATGAAGCTCAGTGCTAACCATACACATACACACACACATATATATATATATATATATATATATATATATATATATATATATATATATATATATATATATATATATATATATATATATGCATGTACTATATAATGAAAAATGACATTAATGACATTAATATATGAGATGGTAGCAGAGCCATGCATGCGCAGAGACGTTTAAGAGAAAACCAAGGAACGCTGTGTACCATCCCGAAGCTCAGTGCTAGTGGTAAGATAGGCTAGATCCCGTTTAGAGGACGACGACAACACACACACACACACACACACACACATATATATATATATATATATATATATATATATATATATATATATATATATATATATATATATATATATATATGTTTATGTATGTATATATATATATATATATATATACGTATGTATATATATAATATGTATTATATATATATATGTACATATATATACAGTATATATATATATATATATATATATATATATATATATATATATATATATATATATATATATATATATATATATATATATATAAATGAATGATGCATGTACTGTATAATGAAAAAATTTTTATCACATCACCGTGATTTCATATACGCAAACATTAAGCTATAAATGTCGTTCAATATCCAAATCGCTCTACCTCGGAAATAATACCGAAGGGGAATTATAACTGATAAGTGGATCGTCACCTCACAGGATCGAACTGCCGAACAATAAGAACCAACGACATTCAGCGGACGCTCTAGACCACCCGGCTATCAAGAGAGGTATACTGTAATTTGATACTGACGCATATACTTGGATTTAGCGATGGTATCAACCCACTTCCACCATGCCAGCCGATTGGTGCCTTTGAAACACGTAGCTATTTATGAATTAACTTTGATCACATCACCGTGATTTTATATACACAAACGTTAAGATGCAAATGTCGTTTGATATCCAATTCGCTCTACCTCGGAAACAATACTGAAGGGTATTTATGTGTATGTGTGTTCATATATATATATATATATATATATATATATATATATATATATATATATATATATATATATATACACACACATACATATATGTGTATACATATATATGTGTGTATACATATAAACATTTGCATAACTGATTCACGAAGATATGGAACGTGATGAATGTATAAATAAAGGCAAATGCCACTAAGGAAAACAGAAAAACGGAGTGGATGCCAGGCCGTTGTGTCGAAAGGCCTAGCAACCACTCGGTTGTTTCTTTTTTTTTTTCCTTCGTGGCATTTATATTCATATATTATATATATATATATATATATATATATATATATATATATATATATATATATATATATATATATATATATATATATATATATATATATGTATATATATATGTTGTGTGTGAATCTATAAGTATACTTTTGTGCCTATAAACAAGTAAAATAAAATCCGACTGACGCATTCACTACCGATATTATCTAACTTGTGGCACAAGCACTTCCTTTTTTTATTATAAAAAACACTAGCTTTTCTCAAAAATGGAAACGAACGAATAATACCTTGTCTAATTCGTATTTTGTAAATGAGTGATACGTGGAAAATTGACGCATATAAAATGAAACATTTAATGCAAAACTCTACATTAATATTTAAATGAGATCTTAGTTAGGAAACTGATACATAATTCATCACTCATGTAGTGAGTAAAATTAACAAGTGTTTAACATTTAGCGAGAAATCTTTCAATGGCATACTTTATATTATTCTTGACGGTAAACATGAATCATACGCCGCATTCTTTTCCGAATTGAATTTATCTAGTTCTTTTAGATTTATGTGAATGACTATGAAACTAATTAGTTTTATAACAGAATTAGGGAGAATGCTGTAGTTAATTTTTTTCTTCACATGTTGCTCTATATCTCATGATAAGTAATAAAAACTAGTGTGAATGACAGTAGTATTCACAGCATACGGTAAGGGATAAGCAGAAATACAAGAGAGCGAGAATGTTAAGTTAGACAGGTTAGATTACCTTGAAAAGATGAGATACACTAAGAAGACAACGAGGATTGCAAATAATAAACGAGAGATAGAGAGAGCAGCATCGACAAGAGAGGACAGTCTACCTAACTGGTTATAGTAAGAACAAGACTGACACAGATAATTCACTCTGTTAAAAGAGAGGGTAACATCCTACAAGGTGAATATGTGCGTGATCAGACCATGTTCTGATATTTTGTAATGGGGAAGTAAACAGCCGGAAATACATTTGCATTTTATATGTGGGAAATTAATAGTTGTACAGCTATTACAGCTTTAGAAAGAGGTCTCACATCATATTTCATGTTCAAAGTTAAGTATACCTTAGTTTAACCAGTCCACTGAGCTGATTAACAGCTGTCCTATGGCTGGCCCGAAGGATTAGACTTATTTTACGTGGCTAAGAACCAATTGGTTACCTAGCAACGGGACCTACAGCTTATTGTGGAATCCGAACCACATTATACCGAGAAATGAATTTCTATCACCAGAAATGAATTCCTCCAATTCTTCATTGGCCGCCCGGAGACTCGGACTCGGGCCTAGCAGAGTGCTAGCCGAGAACTCGAGAACTCTACCAACTCTTCCAACAAGGAACTATTTTAGAATATATACAAAGTATTAACAAGAGGTTCATCGGCATTACTGTCCCCTGAGCCATCTTACTGCATTTGTAGTGAAAAATTAAAATTTTGCCCAGATAATGTTACGTAAAATCTTGGACCCCAACTCTGGCATCCCCCTGGCCCTTGGGGAAACAATTAAGAAAAAACTAGAATCTGAACTGTGAACTGCATATAAATTCGATGAAATGTAACACACTTGTTCTTGAAAAAAATTATTTTTTTCCTACGCAATTCTGTGTATAACTTTTATCAGTCTAAAACCGAGTAGGTGTAAGATGAGATTGCAGGGAAAAGGCAGAATGGATGCAAAATGTTTATACTTCAAACTGATATGAAATGGTTGCAGAAATGATGTTCCGTTTGGAAAATGAAAAACTGTGGATAATTCCCGCAGAAAATAGGAAAGAAAATCGCTGCAAAAGTTACGGAATTAAGGACGACATCACACTTCACCCAGGACACTGTCTTTACTGTCACTGGTAACTGCAATGTGCGGATACATAACTGGAGACTGTAAAAAATACTTCAAAGATCTGACAGTCCCCACGTGTTGACACACATTCGAGTTTCCAACTAAGTACGCATGTGTTTTAATTTCAGCGAGTTGCTGTTTCCCCTGCCAGGGAGAGGATTTCATGAAGGGAAAACCTAATTATTTTTCGCATATTTGCTTGAATAAGATGTAACGTTATAAGAGAGGGGTTCTTAAACTAGCTCAAGATGTATATTTCATTCTTAATGAAATAAGGTATGGGGTAGATATTTCATCTCATATACATACAATATATATATATATATATATATATATATATATATATATATATATATATATATATATATATATATATATATATATATATATATATATATATATATATCTGCAGTATATATCACCCTCTGCAAATAATATGCAAATATATCTATACGCAAGTGTAGGTGCTACCAAGCTAATATAGTTAATTGAAATATTTTGTAATATGGAAACATAGGTATTTGCTCATCCTTCTACATGTATTCCAAGAAGAATGTATTAATACATTTGCGAAAGCTGATACGTCACACAGTCAATACTGTATTGCACGGTCTTTGTTACTCGTTTACCGTTGACAATATCTCCATTTTAACATGAAATT
The DNA here is from genome assembly GCF_040412425.1 of Macrobrachium rosenbergii. NCBI lineage: Eukaryota > Metazoa > Arthropoda > Malacostraca > Decapoda > Palaemonidae > Macrobrachium > Macrobrachium rosenbergii. Next base: position 15,469,368 of record NC_089750.1, read on the forward strand.
TATTAATTAAAACGAATAAGCAACACTGAACCTCATATATACAAGTGCAGTTGTCGATAACGCAACTGACTTTCTATAAGATAGGGGAACGAGAGAAAATATCTTTCTCTACAGATTAGTTGAAGTGCCACAATAGATCGTCTTACGTTATAGGTTTTTTTTTTCATAAACCTCTATAGAGCAGAGGGGAAAAAATGATATCTTTCGCATTCAGCGAATGGAAGCCATTTTTCACTGACTTTCATCTCAAAAGATTTTCCATATAGATGCACATTTCCAGCTACGAAAAAGGGGAAGTATTATGTGGAAGAATTCTTCCCGTGCGAACACAATCCTTAGGTCGGTAAGTGTCACGTTCTGGGTGTTTATCAACCCTGACGATAGATGGCACTGTAAGACAGCTTCATATTGTTCTCTTATTATTCTTTTGAGGAACTGATTACTTGATATAGTATTAAACTGGCGTTAAAAATAAAGCGGTGAGGGATTATCGGGAAGGAAAACTTCACAAATAAATTTACCCTAATTCATCGCTAAAAATATAAAAAAATCAACATTATCACATATATCGTGTCAAAAAACCTGTAAATGAAACGACGAACCAAGATATTTTACATAAAGTGATATTCCAGGTAATTTCCGCCTCCACATTTAATTTTTGAACAAAATCTGACAGTTTCCTTAC
>NC_089750.1:15472552-15585052 GCF_040412425.1 Macrobrachium rosenbergii
TGCAAAAGTAAGATCTGTTAAGATAAAAAAAACCGTTGATTTCAGAAAAAATTGTCTGCAGAAGGCCCCTTATGAGAATAAGGAAGGGCGTAGCAGAAAGATGAACGTTCTGAGTTACTGATGTAACGATGAGAGAGAGAGAGAGAGAGAGAGAGAGAGAGAGAGAGAGAGAGAGAGAGAGAGAGAGAGAGAGAGAACTCGAAGATGAATTCTCAAATTAAACCATAATATCTGGATAAAAGAGTGTTAAGGATTCCTTTATATAAAGCTGCAATGTCATGAAACGCCAATATGTTCAAAATATCCTTTGCTAGACCGTACTAATTTTGCGTGGACTGCAAGCTCACATGTCATGCACCGCCAGTTTATGTAAAAAAAAATGAATATATCACTCAGAAAGACTGTTACAACCAAGAACGATTCATTTAATGTCAGTGTCCGATATGAAAACCATTTAGCAAACCTGATATAACATTCTGATAAACTCAGTGTTACTGAACTGGCGAATGAAGGAATCAGCCACATGTGAGTGTGTGGGCAACTGTTTATTTTCTCTTGTGTGGGTGTGCCCTGACGCTAGATCTTTTTGTATTTGCTTAATCAGGTATTAATGGCTTGCATGGCATCTTATCGGTTCAGGCTTTGAGCTTTCTGCAAAAGGAAACTACTGACATGTCTATTTGTCTGTCCGTCTGCACTTTTTCTGTCGGTCCTCAGATCTTAAAAACTACTGAGGCTAGAGAGCTGCAAATTGGTATGCTGATCATCCACCCCACCCTCCAATCATCAAACATACCAAATTGCAGCCCTCTAGCCTCAATAGTTTTTATTAGTTTTCTGTAAATACAGAAAACTACTGTACCGGCTTTGTCTGTCCGCACTTTTTCTGTGCACTTTTTCTGTCCGCCCTCAGATCTTAAAAACTACTGAGAATAGAGGGCTGCAAATTGGTAAGTTGATCATTCACCCTCTAATCATCAAACATACCAAATTGCAGCCCTCTAGCCTCAGTAGTTTTTATTTTTATTCAAGGTTAGAGTTAGCCATAATGGTGCGTCTGGCAACAATATAAGACAGGCCACCACCGGCAGTGGTTAAAATTTCATGGGCGGCGGCTCATACAGCATTACACCAAGACCACCGAAAGATAGATTTTTTTTCGGTGGCCTTGATTATACGCTGTAGCGGCTGTACACAAAACTCGATTGTGCCGAAGAAACTTCAGCGCATTTTTTACTTGTTTTACTCGAGGTTAAAGTTAGCCATGATCGTGCGTCTGGCACCGCTATAGGTGCCAACAACACAGGCCACCACCGTGCCGTGGTTAAAAGTTTCATGGGCCGCGGCAGAGTTGCAAGGGCCGTGGATGAGAGCTTCATATAGCATTGTACTCTATACAGGAAACTCGATTGCCCTGAAGAAACTTCAGCGCATTTTTTACTTGTTTTGTTTCGCTCCCTCTCTTAGCTAATGCTCATCGAATTCATATGAAACTGACTGAAAATTCTACTACTACGTACATAGTGTATTTGCGTTGAATCTTGATGGGTATCGTCATTTCTATAAACAAATCACCTAAGAGATTTATAAAAATAAAATACACTAAGAGAAAATCCTCCAGTAACTCAAGTCCTGATACGTTATATATCCTTTACTGCATCCATATTTATTAATATATATTTATTAGATGGATAAACAGACTAGACGACTAGAATATGTGCTAACACAATAACATAAAAGAGAATGATATTGAAGGTATGTGAGTGATAGTATATGTCCACGAGCAATTACATCATAAGTAATCAACCGTAAACAGGGCATTGCCGGTAATATATTAGTTTTCCAACAATAACAAATAGAGCGTAATTCTTGAGGAACAAAAGGAATTAGAGGTAGGTTACGTAAGACAAAGGAGAAGCCACAGAGATGAATAATGCATCCAAGACACCAACTCCTCTTCTTCTTAGGGGAATCATCTACCGAATATGAATCATCGAAAAGAAAAAAAACAAGAGACATGATTCATAATTAAAGTAGGACGTGGCTAACAACGTGCGAAATGAAATTCATTCCGTGTAGAAAAACCGAGATATTAATTGCTTAAAAATGCCTACAATCTTTATAAAATGATCGAATTTAGGTCACTTAGAGAGAGAGAGAGAGAGAGAGAGAGAGAGAGAGAGAGAGAGATTCTTTATTGGACTGCTATGGTCAGGAGTTAAAATAGAAATATTATCATCCACGTCACGACATAGCAGCGCTTGGTCAATACATATCAAATCAAATCTGTTTACACTAGAAGCACAGCGCTCTCTCTCTCTCTCTCTCTCTCTCTCTCACACACACACACACACACACACACACACACACACACACATACATATAGACATATGCAATATATATATATATATATATATATATATATATATATATATATATATATATATATATATATATATATATATATATATATATATATATATATATATATATATATATATATATATATATATATGTGTGTGTGTGAGAGAGAGAGAGAGAGAGAGAGAGAGAGAGAGAGAGAGAGAGAGAGAGAGAATATAGCACGGTATACTGTATATGATATAATAAAGGAAAAACAACTAACACCATGCCATTATATATCATCTCTTCTCGTAAAATTCTTCTAATTATAATAACTGAGTCTAACTGATAAGGAATTGGGTTTGAGGATGAATTTTCCAAGATGAAAGGTAATCACATCCGAATGATCTACAAAGCAACGAAGCACATCTTTACATGGAACGAAGCTTTTTATTTTATTTTTTAAGTCGCGTTTCTATAAGGTATCAGGTGATGACCATCAACTGAAATGACAATAGGGGAGCGGTTGTCTTTGTAAGGTCGACAGAACTTCTAACCTCAACTCCAAAACGTAGAGAAAACCTGAACGTAAGAAAATTAATGGATAAGGTAAAAAACAAAAGGAGGGAACGTACCTCCCAAACAACTGCTTTACCTCCTCTAAAGGAAATGAAGGTTATAGGATTCATGAAAAACAGAATGTGAACAAGAAATGCAAAGCTTGGTGGTAGAGGGAAACGAAGTGAACAATACAAAGGAATCCTGGGAACGCTGATCTCCACAAAAGTGTATGTGAGATGAGGCGGATCTGCTGGTGTTAATTTGTCGCTTTACATGACGGCATTTCTCTTTGAATTCAACGGTTCAAATCACCATCTCCATGTTTAGGGACTGTTTAATATCACCTAAATCATTATTACAATCGATTCTTTTAGAAGAAACCAAAATGTCATCATCTTGTTTTACAAACTTCTACTGAACAGGATGCCTGTATGTGACAAAAGAAACGTTAACGTAGAAGACACGCACACATACAAACCTATATAATTAGGCTTTTAGGCATCATAGCATTTTAGCATGTCAAAGTTTCCTTCAATATCGCGAATATTCACGTTGCCTTAAATGTAGATTTTGTTGAGTAAAATCTTAAATATTATACGTCTAACATTTATAAAGATTATTAGGAGTCAAATCCTCCCCTACAAAATATCCATAATCTAAAATCTGCATTTCATAAACGACTCCACTAATATTCCAGAAAAAAAGATTATATAAATTAACGAACAGTAAATTAAATCAAACCTAACATGATAAATGGCGTTCAACTGGGTACTTTTGCATTGTTGCTTTGGCTCAGAGTAGCGTGCAACAACTAGTTGCATGCGTCACTGAACGCACACAATGTTTTCGTACCATTCTTTCCCCGGGGGATTAGTGCAGGCGGTACCTTTAATCTGTTGCCCCAGTGCAGGACAATGAAGAAGTTTTAAGCATCTACATTACGCCCTGCCTCAACATCAGGTTTTTTTCTTTTCCTGCTCAATTAACCTCCATTAAATGTGATTTTGGTTGTTTCCTTTTCGTTTTGCCCTAATGTGTCCTTTTGTTGGAGTGTTGCATGCTATACGAATTCAACAGTGAGGGAGCCTAGAGTGATCCCAAACGTGGGCAGGAGACAAGGGGTGGCAGGCGATGTAGGTCTTCTTGGCTCCCTCTCGCCACCCAAAAATCCATTGAACTATGAGTGACTTTCGTAACTGGTACGCTGGCGACTGTGGTGGGTTACAGCCTAATTGTAAAGGCATGGGTCTAACAACCTCACTTCGTGAAGACCTGATGCTTAATGTCGGGAGCTCTCCACCAAAGCTAAGGTTAGTGTTTAATATGTATCTACACACACACACACACCCACACACACACATATATATATATATATATATATATATATATATATATATATATATATATATATATATGTTATACATACATACATATATACACATACACACACACACACACACACACACACACACACACATATATATATATATATATATATATATATATATATATATATATATATATATATATATATATATATACATATATATATATATATATATATATATATATATATATATATATAATATATATATATATATATATATATATATATATATATATATATATATATATATATATATATATATATATATATATATATATATATACACATATGTATATATGGAAAAGGTCAGAAAAATAATTTTCATTTGAAACTTTGCCATACCAATAACAAATGTCAAATACGTAATAAATAATATTACTTAAATATTAAAAAATGGAAGATGAAAAGGTTGAAAGACGATTTAATAAGATACAATGAAAAATGATAGAATGTGGACAGTTCTTTAACAAAGAGGGCACTTCTTTCACTAGCTCTGTAATAAATGGCCTCTCAAAGACCTATCTACTTTTGTCTTGTATGGACACCAACGCTTCTAGTACAGTATAAATAAAAAAAAAAAAGATTCTTAAATTTTCTAAATCACCTACGCTGTGCCTGCCAAAGTCATATTGGTACTAACAAGGAAAGTGAGATAGCAATTTACTGTTATAAAGATATCAACAGTCTTAATCATATTATGTCCTTTGTGTGTGTGCTGATTATATCTCTTAAATTTTGCAGTAGTAATATGCTAAAAAAGTACAACTTCAGAGGTACAACTTTTGCACGGCGTTGAAACGGCCTATTCAATACAAGCTGAAGCTTGAGAGAGAGAGAGAGAGAGAGAGAGAGAGAGAGAGAGAGAGAGAGAGAGAGAGAGAGAGAGAGAGAGACCTTCACACAAGAGGGACGAGGATTACCTCGTCGGGACCCTCCCTTTCGAGAGTATACACTTTGACAGAGCAATGTACACTCACGCCTACTTTTCTCTTTTCTCTCCTCTTTCTCCCCCCTAGCTATCATCCACAATAGCCGTCTAACAATTAAACAATTAGGTGCATAATTGACTGTTTAGGTCAAGAGAGGTACAATAGAATTTCATGGAACGCTGTCATCTGCCCCTCCTTGTCTGGTTCTTCAAACAACTTTACCGATTATGATACTTGCCTTTTTTAATCAATATCTGTTGTTTAAGATATGTTATCTACAAATTTATGAATGTGAAAAGCTCTTCATTAAATTTTTAGATATCCTTTGCAGCAAAACGAAGTCTCTCAGTGAGTGAATACTTCAAATGACGGATGTATTTTGAAGTCACTTTTAAAGTACAATGACGAAGGTCTAAGAGTCATTCTCCTTGGAAGAATCGATAGTTCATTTAATATTCTTTTATATAGTTTAAAATTCCGATAATCTTGCATTTATCTGCAACACATATTAGGGCAAATTCAATCACCAACTATAATCGTGTCACGTATAATTATTAGGCAAATTATATCAGCCGACGATTAAATTCATTATAGATGAAAAATTCGCCACAGTCCATAACACCGTTGCTTGAGTCAGCTAACAGAATTTTCTTGACTCAAGAGCTATGTCGGTTTCGTTCGATGCATCCGTATTCTATCATCTATTCTCTACTTCCGTATGTAAATCCGCCCCCCCCTCTCTCTCTCTCTCTCTCTCTCTCTTCTACGAATTATACTTAAGTTGAAAATTGTTTTACTTCTTTCTCTCGGTAACTAAACAACTAACTTATGTTTTGCTCTCTTTTCCCCTTTAAATCTTGACCATTTTCTGTCGCTCTTCTGACTGTTTGCCTGTTTCTAATAAAATGACGAGAGGCAAGTATGCAAAGGAGTCTGTTTCGGAGCGAAAAGCCAGCTTTTCCTTCTATTAAGAAATGCTAAAGAAAATGCCGGTTGCTGGCAAAAGCGAGTGACGGGTTGTTACAAGCAACTGCAAATCCTTTTTCTGAATGCATGACGAATACGCCTAACGGCATGAACGCAGAAACCCAGCAAGAAAGAAGAAGAAGAAGAAGAAGAAGAAGAAGAAGAAGAAGAAGAAGAAGAAGAAGAAGATGATGATGACTCAGAAGAATATTTAAATGGAATACTTCAGGAGCAGATGCTAGGGTCTTGGGAAAAGGGGCAATTTTTAAGGGACCCGACGCATCAAATATTCTAACTGGTGGTGAAATAACTAATGTTGCTTTATCTACTACTGGTACTACTACAGATAATACTATTGCTATTACTCAGATTGCTCTTATCGTTCCTAATACTATCTCGAATAAAATTTAAAGCATATGACAACTACTGGTGCCCTGAATAAAAAATCTCGTCGATTTTCATCAATTTTCTTTTTTGCTTCAGATTTGTTTTCTGCTTTTACTTCAATTATCTGCGACAGTCTCTGCTTGATAGAGAAACATTCAATATCTTATTCTGAGACATGTAACACAACCCAAAGCCAGGGGAAATAAACGATTGGTGCTTATCTTGTTTCTTGAGTGCTCGTTAATGCTCCTTTGCTGGCAATTATCATTGTGTTATGATCCCTGTCTTTTTCCCTCTTTGTAACTTATCTTAAATTTTCCGTTCTCGCTCTGCACATGTAAATTGCATTATAACAGAATACTTTTACCAAATTTTTGTGCAATTCTATTATTTTATGTAGCTAATATGAATTTTCCTCTTTCTCTCTCTCTCTCTCTCTCTCTCTCTCTCTCTCTCTCTCTCTCTCTCTCTCTCTCTCTCTCTCTCAGTACTAATAAATTAGGATACAAAGGCGAAGAGTCCGTCACCAAGTGAGAAGGCAGTTTATAGCTTTCTTAAGAAGTGCTGGAGAAAATACCGGTTGCTAGCATAAGCGAGTGACAGGGTTTGTTACAAGCAACTGCAAATCCTTTCTGAATGCATGATGAATGCGCCTAACGCCCCGAACGCGGAAACACAGCAAAGAAAGAGAATATTCTGAGGGAATATTTCAACAGTAGATGCGGAGGTCTCGGGGAAATGCCAAGGCTTTGGAAGAGACTCGACGCGACGTTCCCAAATTATTCTTACTTATTTCGAAGAATAAATATTTTTGCTATACTGCTACTGCTGCTGATTCTGCTGCTACTGCAGTGAACTGCTTGCTACTGTTCCTACTCAGAATCTTTCAAACAAACAGTTTACAAAATATAACAATGCTATTGGAATCCCACACTGCTGAATTGTTAATGAAAAATGTCGCCACGCTGGAATATAGCAGAAGTTTCAAGGTTTCATTTTTAACTTCGATTCACTTTCATTCCATTTTTATGACAAAAACTGCGCTACATTCTCCAAGATGGAGAAATAAATCTTGCCAATACTTTATTCTGAAGAATACAATAACTTCGTAGCTGGGATATATAAACATACGGTACTTGGGTAGCTAAAAGGATGGATTAAGATTTTATGGATGGAAACTTACTTCGCTTCTATTTCCTTACTAACAAAGCGATAATCTATATACTGCTATTTTTAAAAAACCTTCTCTCTCTCTCTCTCTCTCTCTCTCTCTCTCTCTCTCTCTCTCTCTCTCTCTCTCTCTCTCTCTCCCATGTATCACTGACTGAGTTTCTTTCAGTATATTCACATTCGTGGCGAAATGCTATTGTTGGTTTGCCTTCACTCATATATCGCCCCCACCAAAAAAAAAAAAAAAAGAAAAAAGCCTGCTATTGTTTCTACTGATTGTTTTTTGAAAATATAGAAAATAAAAAATATAGGGTATTGTGACCTCTCATGGGCTCACACAATACTGATCCTCTAATGGATGCTTCATTTCTTTTGAATCCTGTAGGGTACTCGTAACCTGACACTTTTTTTCCACTGACGTTCATATTGTTCTTTTAATATAACAATCGATGGTTTTTCTCTTTTATTGCTGAAGGATTCCTTACTACATCTAATTATGAAGATGGTAAAGCGTATTTAAACGTTAGTAATAAACTATCCGTACATTCTCTAATATTCTAGAAATGGGCAACGCTTCTATAGGTGACTGCTGCTTATTTTGAGTAGAAAGCCAGGCCTCCACTCCAATTCTTCTTTCTGCGAGAAAGCACCACATGGGCATGGCCATTAAGTCAAAATTTGACTTAGAACAATATGAAAGTCAGTGGAAAAAAAGTGTCAGGTTACGAGTACCCTACAGGATTCAAAATAAATATTTTCTTTTTTACTTGTTTTTAATAGCCTACAAATAAACATTTCACCTTTTATTTCTATTGACATTGTGAATTTACGATACCATACGAGAATTTTATAAATGAATGCCGAATCCATTTCAAATAATTCACAGCAGAATACTCAATGGAAACTAAAGTCATATTTGAGCACTGGAACTTGCTAGGTGCTGCACTAAAAACCGTCGCGCAGATTTTCCTAATACGAATGCAATTCATAAATTATACTTTTCTAAACTGTCTTTGGGTCATGAGCCTATTACTCTATAAAATATTTATCTTAATTTAATATACGATCACCTTCATACTGCATTTTCCTTTCCAGTAATACCTAAGGCGTTTATGCGTTCAGTGATACCCATACGAATACTAGATTTGACAATATCGCACAACCAAGTCTCCCGTATGAAATCCCCTCCTTGTTACAAAAGTAATCTAATTAACTTATGATTGGATATTATAATATTTTTCTCATAGTTTAACCATATGGAGTTTTCCTTAATCAAAGGAATTTTAAGGGAATATGGTCTGCTGGGACATGAAAATCTTTAGTGAGAAATGACTTTATAAGATAGCGTTTGGTTAAGCCCAAGAAAGATTAAAGTTGTTTAAGTAATGAGCTTCTTAGGCAATACTATCATTCGTATATAATAATAATAATAATAATAATAATAATAATAATAATAATAATAATAATAATAATAATAAGGCAGCTGGAAAAGTCTAAAATACAAAGTGCATCAGGACTCCGACCAAAGGAAAATAAATGAGAATGATCCAATTACTGGTGTGTTTTTCTTTATATTTTGTTCCCATGTAAGAGTGGAATGGAGGATCTGCTGTGGCTTTAGTGGACCTTCGTTACTTTAGCTCCCAGCCATGGTACAATTATGCTTACAATCTTTTTTAAGTTATCCAAGATTCTAGTCCTGGGAAAACTAAGAATATTATGAGCAAAGATGGGGATTGGGTTTGTTTTTAACGATGATGTTGAAAGTTATCATTATCTTCAGCATCATCATAGTCATCATCTTGGTTACCAGTAATACAGCGGAATTTTGTAGGAAACACTTTCAGGTATTTAAAAAAAAACCATTCGCACTTTTAAAATAGCTTTTTCTCAAACTATATTATATTTATTCGAGTCTGTTTCTACCAAGATCTCGTGGATTTTCCGAGAGGTTGCTAAAAAGAGAAGACGATCATTAGCCAGTGTGGAGAGGAAATGTTGTAAAGTTCGATTTAGGGTTTTCGTTTTTTTCTTTTATCAGTCAAATTTTCAAAGTTTCTTGGAAATATTCTTTAGTTAGAGGACAATCTTGGCGCCGAGTGACAGGCATACTGCATTACTGTACATTGTTTGCACAGTACTCGATTATTATTTTCTATTAATATTTCCAATATCAGCTACTGCTCTTTTCGCGGAGAAAATAAAGTAAAATTTATCATTTAGGAGCATGAACTCCCGTCATGTAATTAGTGCCTCTCTTCAGTGTAAACAAGAGGGTTAATTTTATTATTACATCTCACTAATAGTTAATGGAAATTTTCTCCAATGTTCCAAAAATATAATTGGCGGAGCCCGACCAAATCCTACGTCATCCAGTAATTTTAGTCAGTTCCAAGAGTACAGCAAGGACATGACAAATGTCGCTAACAACAGTGGCTTCAGCCATAATATTTTAAGGGACAACGGACTTCTTCCCTCACCTGATATTCCACAAACCTTCATAGTAGAGTATAAATACTTATTTTGTCTTCACGGCTTCGTTTCAGATTGGTAGAAAATTTGAATTTCCAAAGTAAGTTTCGATTGAAAAAAATTGCCACTGGCTTTTCGTATCTCTGGATTTCGCTTTATTCTTATAACCAAACAATTGTTCTCAACATGGAAATTTATAATCTAAATATTTCAGTCCCCTGATGCTTCTATTTCCATAAATTCAGTTACTTCTTTCTCTTTAATTCTGTTCATCACTGTTTTTTGGACATTAAACTAGACTTACATCGTCGGGTTTCTCACACCAACGCTATAAATTTTTTTGTCAGGTGGAGATCCCCTGAAACTTCAAAAAAATGAACGAGCTCTTGCAAGACGAACCTTGTTGATTGGTTAACCAGTGAGCAGTGGGTTTATGGGTTTACAAACAGACCCTAACGCGCCCAGTACTAGGTCTTAAAACATGGTAGGTCATAAGATTCTGTTTTTATTGCAATAACGAGACAGCAGTTACCGCCACATTCAAATTCTCCTTTTGGCATCATGGATGAATGCTACGTAAGAAATTTCCGGCAGAATCAGTGTTTTGTATATTGACCCACAAGGCCCAAATCGTAAAGAGTAAATATTGCCCCCAACCCCCACGGCAATACAATGTGGCCCTCACCTTTATTATGTGCGCCCTTGCCCGCCCCATCTATATCAAGATTCTTGTTCCAACATTTCTTCGAGTCATGTAATCTAACCAGTACTTCGCCTTTCTCTCTCTCTCTCTATCTCTCTCTCTCTTTCCTCCCGAGCCTTCCGAATTAAACTGTCTTTACCCGAAATATCGACCACACATCAAAATATTCCGATCCTTTTTCCATCGATTTTTTTTTTTTCATTTCTTGTTATCTCAATTCTCAACCTTTTTGAAGCACTTCTAGCCTTTCACCATCCGTTCAATATTCTTTCCAAACTGATCGTTCTGTTAACAGTCGTGTTTTCCCAAGCAGGACTCTATAATACACCTTTCCATGTATATGGAATATCATTATTCCCTAAAAATATGACAACCATCCCCTCCATATTCCAAGGAATAATTACGCCTTTCACCCATTTCTGAGGAGTCTTTCCATCATCAAGCTGTACCTTAGGCTTCTTGGTCATCCAATCCCTTATGCTATCACCATGATACTAATTACAGCTGTAATTCTACTAATTCTTGAGTCATCACGGTCTTCACATCTTAATCGCCGTCCTTATATTCTCAAAAGTCTTTTCCATCAACATTCCCTAATTCATATCAATCTATTTTCAAATCAATCAGATCTGCCTGGCATCCACTACATTTAACAACTTAAAGACATATTTCATGATATAGCGTCTTTAATTCGAAGATCCACTTGCCTGTTTACATTACTTTCGAAAAGTACTTCCCTCCAGCATAAGTTTTTTCTTAAATTATCTTTTAAAAATTACACCTGCAATTTCCTTTAACTCGTCTTTCTCTTATTCTCTCACTGACTTTCCTTTTTCCTTTACCCTTCTTTTGCACCTCTGCTGAATCTTCTCCTCCGTTCTGCAACAGCGCCCTGAGCAATCTCCTCTCTAACCTTTCTAATCCCCTCATTTCATTATCTCACCAAGCATTTCTTTATTCATGACTCCCATGAGCCTGTGCCCACGAGCATCCTGCCTCTCTCTCTCTCTCTCTCTCTCTCTCTCTCTCTCTCTCTCTCTCTCTCTCTCTCTCTCTCTCTCTCTCTTTGTGTGTGTGTGTAAAGAACTGTAAAAGTCTAAAGAAGGGCATCCTCACAACAATACGTTTGCGATTTTTATTTCTTTAGTTTCCGGTCATAAATTTAAATGTCTTTGAAATCGGACCCACAGTCATCCTGGCAATTCAGACAACGTACCACTGAGCAACTTCAATATTCTGAGATGAATAAAGGTAAAAGCACGTACTACTACTACTACTACTACTACTACTACTACTACTACTACTACTACTACTACTACTACTACTACTAATAATAATAATAATAATAATAATAATAATAATAATAATAATAATAATAATAATAATAATAATAATAATAATACTCTTCCAGAGTTTAATCTTAATGATAAGGAAAATTATACCAACACAATACGGATAGTAATAAAAATTTAACAAATTATCCTTATTAGTAATGTGCTAACAAATAAAGATGATACGAATAAAACAGACATAAAACTTTTGAAAACTATTTACTTTAAAAAATCTTAAAATTTAACATGCATATGTAAAAGAAAAAAAAAATGTATATAGCTAAGTGCCTTGTTCATTTAATATTCATTACAAGTAAGATTCAACTCTACTGTCTTAAGGCTTGATAAAACCCAAATTTAAAAGAAAATTTTAAATGTTGCATTTAAAAATAAACAAGTAAAAAATACGCCAAAGTTTCTTAGGCAAAATCGACTTTTCTGTAAAGCATAAAATGCTGTATGAAACTCTCAGCCTCGGCCCGGTGGTGACCTGTGTTGTTAGCACCTATAGCGGTGCCAGACGCAAAGGTCATGGCTAAATTTCACCTTAAATAAAATAAAAACCACTGAGGCTAGAGGGCTGCAATTTGGTATGTTTGATGATTGGGGGGTGGATGATCAACACATCAAATTGCAGCCCTCCATCCCCAGTTACTTTTAAGATCTGAGGGCGGACAGAAAAAGTGCGGACGGACAGACAAATAGCCATCTAAATAGTTTCCTTTTACAGGGAACTAAAAAACTATTCTTTTAAAGTAAGAGAATCAAGAAAGAATGCAGATAATGCTTACTGAGCAACACTGATTCTTAAAGGCAATGGTATTATCCAGCTCAGTGCGGTAGGGAGAAAAGAAAAATAGCTGAACATGCGATTTTCGTCCTTATGTCGAATCACTTACGTAGTATATATGACTTGCCCAGTAAAATTTATTGTTAAAATGAAGAATACTGTACTTGTTATTCTTCCAGTAAGTAATTTTCCATTAAGATCAAGTGTCTTAAGGTGTCAATTTTGTTACAAATAGCAATTAAGGAGTTTTATGTCTTAAATTGTAGAATTAGTTCTTTATTTGTAGTGAATCTGACCTAAACAACTGTAACGCCAGGAAGATGTTGACATTTCACTTGTGCGCGCGTGTGCAAAATCGTTAAGTCAATCAAATAACAATGTTAGCTCATGAGTAAAACAGACCTCAAAAAATAATCTAGTTATCCATAACCACTGCAACGTTTTCTATATTTGTATATTGTAGAAAACGTTCATATTATGGGCTTACTATTCAATTACCTAGCCGACCATGAAGCTTAATAGATAATGAGAAAAAAAGAACAACAGTGCCCTATACTCTAATTTACAAAAGAATGAAGCAAAATCCTCGCAAAAAATGCAAGGAGAAAATCAGGCAGAATAAAGCTGAACCAGAGGACGTACACGGCAAAAGAAACAACGGTAAGAAAAGAGGAATCATTATGCTGAGGACCCGAGAAATACGGCACAAGCCAACGCAGCATGTGGGGCTAAAGGCAGAAACCGTTTTTCTCTACGCATCACTGATTCGTAAGGAAACTGAGAGGAAATCCGCCGGGATTAGAGAAGCATTACCAGAATCACCTCTCTGGGGACGCGAGAGAGAGAGAGAGAGAGAGAGAGAGAGAGAGAGAGAGAGAGAGAGAGAGAGAGAGAGAGAGAGAGAGAGAGAATGTACTGTGTATTCGCAAAAAAGGGAGGGTCTAGTTGCCGGAGTGTTGAAGTATGTTTATACACCACGACAAAAACACGTAAAAATCTCGTACACATACACACACACACACACACGGACGGAGCAATACGATATACAGTATAATTGCACGAGAGAGAGAGAGAGAGAGAGAGAGAGAGAGAGAGAGAGAGAGAGAGAGAGAGAGAGAGAGAGAGAGAGAGAGAGAGAGAGAGAGAGAGAGAGAGAGATTGTTGTGCAGATAAAAAATAATATGCACACATAAACATGCCGTTACATGCGTATACAAGAAAAGTGTGTGAGAGAGGGTGGGGCGGGGGGCGGGAATGTACATCCATCCACACTATGCAGAGACATACACACACAAAACTTTTAATTTAGAGGATTACGGGTGTTTTTAATTGAGAGAGGTGTTTTTAATTGAGAGAGAGAGAGAGAGAGAGAGAGAGAGAGAGAGAGAGAGAGAGAGAGAGAGAGAGAGAGAGAGAGAGAGAGAGTAGTTTGGCTTGATCAGGCAATTTCTAAAGAAATTCCCTTTACCAAGGTAATGAAGGAAGCACTCAGGTAGCCTAAAATTCATCCCCGTTTTTTGTACTCGACTATTAGGACCTGTTTAATGCTGTCGCACCTTAAAAACCCAATATACCCATTAACCTTTTACTCATCACGATGTATATGCAATGACTTACGGATATATATATAAGGTAGTAAAATAACTTAAGGAAATATGTATTATCTTTTGCTTCTCAAAAATAACTTTCTGTGGTCTGTAGCTCTGCGTTTTCAATCGAAATTTGAATCTTTGAAAATTACTCTAAAACCACCATCACTAAAACCTTTACTTATTTTTTGATAGTTTTATAAAACTCAAAGCTGTATATATGACTCTAAGTAAAGTGGGCTTTGACAAATGTGCTGGGTCTGATTGACATGAAACGAAGGAAGCCTTTGGTTAAAAGATGTTAATCTAATAGGATCATTCCTCGGAGCTTTATTTTCCACTGTATGTAACTGCATTTAAGGGAATCTATAAACAAGGCTTATTTTTTACCATTTACTGATGTTTATGGTATATGTGACATTCATCAGTATTTGGGTTTTAAGGAAGTGATAAAACTCCAATGCAGTTAAGTATGGACTGTGCCCCCAACCACTTTCATACATTGAAAAGCGTAACGACAGCTTTTATAGACCATCAGCATCATAGGTAAAATAAAGTCAGAATAACACCTAAAGTCCCTAAGGATCAAAGTTTTCATTGGTAAATATGAATTTTCCATTTTATGTTATCTATTACATTGACATGTTAAAAAAAATATTTAACTTTTCATCTTCCTTGTCTATTCACCCAGCATATTAGCTGTGGACTTGGCCAGGCCCATAACATGATCATTTCCAGATATGAGGGCCTTAATTTCCAAGTCCAAATTACTGAGAAATTTGATGGATCCCAATTTCAAAACGGGAGCAGCATGAGGAAAAAAAAAATCAGTAAAAACGGTTCTTGGAAGCATCCAAAGTATACCAAACTTAATATGCCTACCCAGGGGTAATAATGAGTTCCACATTAATAGCCTTACACAAGGAAGTCTAGGTGCAGTGGAGTAAACCAAGTTCCATATAACCCATATAAAGATATTACACTACGTAAATGGAGTTACACAATTTTACGTAAGGCTAACGACTGTCCCATGAAACAAGGCGAAAAGGGAAAGCATTGTGAAAAGATGAATCATATGCATACGATTTGTACGGCAGTGGACACCTGAAGGAAAAGGGTATGGAAAAGAACATATTTCCGAGGGAGATTGGTACAGCAGTAGACACTTGAAAGAAAGGGGTATGAAAGAGGACATATTCCTGAGGAAGACTGATACGGCAGCGGGCACCTGAAGGAATAGGGTATCGGAGATGATTTATCCCCGAGGAACACCAACTACAAATCCACAAGCAAGTCTCATGAGACGGTTGAAATATAAAGAGTAAATTACATAGGATTCCCAAAAACTTCAGAGGAAAGATGACCAGAATTAAAATAGGATAGGAGACTACAATATTTACAGAAACTATGCTGTTTATCATGGTGAAAGGTGTTAAATTTCAAATTATTTTAAGGTAACCATCGAGTGGAGTTTTAAAGAATGTATTAGGGTACTGCATAAGAAGAATAATAGATCAACAACTGAAAGATTAGAGGACACGGTTAGCAGTCACCCTCCTTGGGAACAAGCTGTACATGTGAGTGCATCCAAGACAGCAAAATGATAGGGCAAAGTCTTACATATGTTTTTACACACACTGTCTAAAAACATACACATGATGTCTAAAAACAAAGTTGAAATGTCATTTTGTCCACAGGCTTGTACAGTCTTCAGGAACTATTAAAAATTACGGATTCTATTCGGGAAAATGAAAGGAAGTTTAGTCACACGTCAATTGTGATAGAAACCTGTGGATGAGATAGCGAAAAAGGGAGACAGTGGCGCTTTCAAAAGGAGAGACTGCTAGTGTTCCACGCGACAAGAACAACCTGAGTTACCTAGGTGCATTAGCTTCTGGACAGTTTAACTGTTTGATGTATGATTGTTCTACCTTAATACATCATATTCCCGCTTTAAAAAAAGTTCTTTGCCATTCTAAATTAATCTATGCTACAAATCTGCAGTTTTAATGATAGAAAAACTTGGAGTGAGATTCCAAATACCTACCTCAGAGCTTAAATAATAATAATAATAATAATAATAATAATAATAATAATAATAATAATAATAATAATAATAATAATAATAATAATAATAATAATAATAAGGCTGTATTATGCGAATTTATTACACAGGATCTTTTCTATTTTCCTTATAGTTCGTTTTTCAAGCTCAGCGATGTTGGTCAGCAACTGGCCGATATTCATACTGGAATATCGGCCAGTTGCTGACCAACATCGCTGAGCCTGAAAAGCGAATTATAAGGAAAACAGAAAAGATTCTGTATAAGATAAATTCGCACAATACAGACATCCTTTTCAATAAGACCTGTTTAAGAGAGGGTCTATTTCCTTCATATATTATTATTATTATTATTATTATTATTATTATTATTATTATTATTATTATTATTATTATTATTATTATTATTATTATTAAAGAGGAAAGCACTGCTGATCGTGAAGATCAAATGTCTCACAAACACAATAGTTGCAAAACGGGAAAAGATATGTAAAAAAAAATCTAATTCATATGAAAGCATCAAGCATTAAGCTCCTGCTTAATAATGGAACCTCATTAGCGGTAATTAATCATTAACTATTTTGAATTATCAACGAAAATTTCGATGTTGCTAATTTGCTCTGAAAGAGTAATTAGATTTACATTAACTTGAATGAAAGACCAACTGTTTTTACCATACTTATATGAGAGAGTAATTCATTTCTGACGGCTATTCTAATCAAGCGGGTGTGGTCCGGCCTGAATTTTAAATTCCTCTCCTCTAACGGTATGTTGCGCCTGTAATGGAAACGAATTTTGTAGAATAATGAAATATTATTTGATAAATGCCTCGTCTGAATATGATTGTTCTGACCACACCGCCTTTAATCTACCCACGCTTCCGATAAATCACTAAGCAACTAACACGTCTCTGCTTCACACCGGTCGGTGAACAGAAAACTCAATAAAAGGACTGTAAATATACCTTCACTGTTAGTTCATGGCAATAATCTATGACAATTACACGGCCTTCCAATATCAGTGAAATGCCTCTTACTCAGTCCCACTTACTTCACCCCAATTTCAATTTTTATAGTGATTCTTCACACAACTGAATCGTAACAGGAGACAAGTAGGAAGCTGCCTCCCACAGTTAAAGCGTTTGAGGTCAGATATGTCCGCTATGTTTTATCTATGACCTTGACCTCTATGATTTTATGTCTTTCCAAGTTTTGATTCTGCCTGCATCAAAAAGTTCGTCTTCAGTCTCCGTCAAAAGTTTTGAGCTCGGATCGAAATATTATAATATTATTTATGGAAAAGGAAGACATGGAATTTTTTGTTATGAGAGAGAGAGAGAGAGAGAGAGAGAGAGAGAGAGAGAGAGAGAGAGAGAGAGAGAGAGAGAGAGAGAGAGAGGTAGGTAAAGCAGAGTACTGACTTAATAACACCATAGAAGGCTTTTATACTCGTATATCAGATGCATAAAAAATGTGAGCCTTCCACCTGATCAGGAATCCAAGTGGTGTTACAAAAGGCAGTTCTCATGAATTTACCTTTTGGAAAATCACGTAGACCGACAGCTATACGCGACATGCATTGACGGATGAATTTCGATAAGATCAGCACTTCTCTGAAGCACCGATGAATGCTATTAATCATTCCACTATATATATAACTAAATAAACGCTCGCAACAACTGCTTCAAGGGTAACATGATAACCAACAATTCTCCCCATTTTTATTATCATTATACATTTACGGGTGGGCGTGAATGCGCTCTCT
Organism: Macrobrachium rosenbergii; assembly: GCF_040412425.1. NCBI lineage: Eukaryota > Metazoa > Arthropoda > Malacostraca > Decapoda > Palaemonidae > Macrobrachium > Macrobrachium rosenbergii. The sequence goes on from NC_089750.1 coordinate 15,491,007, forward strand.
ATTGTCCCCAATATTATCGTAACGTTTATGAATGAGCGTACATGTGCTAACTGCAATATTCCATTTATTCAAATATCGCCAGATAATTTTCCGAAGCATTTACATGAACCAAAGTGATTAATACCGTCTGTGTCAATAAAATAAAAAGTGTGCTCGTAATTATCGAACTCCTCCATTTGAAAACAAAGACATACGAAGTCAGCAAAAAAGCTATACTTTGTGTGGCCGTATTTAGAAACTGTTCTTCTTTATGGTTTAGTGCAGGTCTTTTTGAAGTCAGGATATAATGGCATTATAAATCAACGAACTAAATCAATTGCTTAAACAGAGAAAGGTGTGTCAGGAAGAACTATTTCTTTTACTGTCTACGGCAAATTTACCATTAAGTTTTTTCACAAAAAGAAAAACATCTCATAGATCAATCTTCAAAGCTAAAATATACAAGACAAATCAATGGCATAATTGCTTAAAATGCGTAGTTACTTGAAATGAAATACCAAGTCCTCAAGAAAACTTTCAAATTACTCGAGGAGTCAAATGCCTTGAAAAGCTTTGTATTCGCCAATTTATTCGACAATTTTTGCAGTTGTTGTGAACATTTTTCTGTCTGAAGTGAGCAACAGTGTTGCTACCACATTTATTCTTGACAAACCGTTATTCGCAATTCAATTTTACTTCAACAGTGCAAGCACACTATTCCGTAATTAGTATCTATGTAAGTGCCTTTGGGCATTTGCACTTTCAATCGGGAATAGGTCACATTCATATTTTTACTCCTCCCTCACACTTTAGTCGCAGTGGCTACATTTTTCCACTTCTCTTTTCTCCCTGACGCAGCGCTGCATCAGCAATACCCTTCTCTGTGCATCATTACTCATACCTGGTATCACTGAGGGTCTCGCAGGGTTATGGGAAAAGGGTTTCAGTTTTGGGTTCATCGATTATTCTCCAAATACTGATTTAATATTATAAGTCTGGTAAGACATACGTTATATTAATTTGTGCAAGACAAAATAAACTTGACCGCGAATACATAAAACGAAATAGTCATATTTTAGTTATACAATATGAATCTCATACGGTAAGCACAAGCCTCTAATGTAATTAAAAACTGAGCCCAAAGGAAAATGGAACGTGACTAGAGTAAATATTTAACTCTGAATAGGAACTACAAATGAAAACATTGTGTCTAATGGTATCATCTTCAGCAAAAACGAATACTAACACCATTTGTAAGTTTGGCGTTAAAACATGACTGTAAAATATTAACGAGAAAAAAGAGCAACTTGATGAAATCGCACACAAAGTCTAAATGCGCTATTTCTTATGATGTTGCGTTTATTTCGGTATCTGCATATGTGGCATGTTAAGTTCTCAGTCGCGCTGGTTCCTGCCAAGAAACAATTGGCAAAATGTAGTACCTAATAGGAATAGCGTACTATAAACAACATACACAATGTACAAAATGTAGCCGATATACAAAATAAACACCAAATTCATCTAATGTACAGAATAATTCAAATGTATTCAATATACTGTACACAGTCTGACCAATTTATGAAATGTATGCAATGGACAATATTTACCGATTTGGCATATGGGGTAAATTGTTCATGGCTTACATTTTCTCCAAGTACAGTTCAATAACTGCATTTTCGGAAGGGCTCATTACCTACAAGAAATGAATAAATAAATCAAATCATGACAGATAAATTAGCATTCTACAGCACTTCTACATGCTCAGAAATATATACCAGTTCATGAGAATCAGTAGATTCCAACTGTTTCCGATATATTACCCACAGACATACTCGCCCTCTTCTGCAGGAAGGCATGCTAATTACTTCGTTCATTTTTTAAAATTCCCATTCTGACGTCACGTAGAAAGTTAGAAATCGCTTGCAAAAATCCTCAAACATTAGAAAAGGTGGCTAGACGATGGATACATAAATTATTTAAGGTACAATATTCCTAAAAATGCAAAGAAATCTTGGCGCATTGAGCTTACCCTTTAACAATGATTCGTAGTCTCTCAAGGAAAGGAGTCTACAGTCAAACCCAGAAATGAGGTCAGTGAATCGGCACTGATGTTCCTTCGGAGGAAACTAGGAAAGGAAGAAGAAATTCCGCGATCAGCAAAGGGAACTGTTTATGATGGATACGAATATTTCTTGAATGGATGACAAAGACCTCCAAATGAGGCTGATTGCAGTACTATATGTCGGGGAAACATGAGTGATTTACGTTTAAGTGCTTCTGTGCATATCAAAGGCATATCAGAAACTTGAAAAATATGGTGGTAATGAAAAATTGAACAAACAGCATTTCATTACATCTTGCTTCATTTTTCTGATATTTTTTCAAGTGTATTGGCAAAACTTTCTGCTAATCGTTATGGTTATATTGTTATCACATAATTAGTTGTAGTGTCAGTAATGAAGAAATAAAAATTTAGAAATGATTTGTGACATATCTCGACAGAAATAACATCAATATAATCTTATTATGACCGGTTCTGTATCCTTAGATTGCGCCCACACACACTACTGTAAAACATGTCATAAACACACGTCGGCAACATATCCCATACACATCACAAACAAACTAAAATACATGTCAACGGCTTATTGACAGTCTTGACCAGTGCTTCATGTGACTGTACAACATTGGCTAAAGGTCGTCGTCTACTCAGGGTCGTTGAGTTGTTTTCAACCCGTTTGTGATATGTAACTGATAAGTTGAAGGGTTCGTTCAAGCTGAGCTAAACATGTTATAAACAAATGTCGGCAACTTATGGCATACATATCACAAACAGGTCGGAAACAAGTCATCGTTTGCAGGAAAAATCTTTTGCAAAAGCCGGATAATCGAATGAAGTACTGGGTCAGACTACCAGCAAGTCATTGACTTGTTGAATTGAATATACAATTTAGGACAAAGGCCAAGCACTGGGGCCAATGAGGTCATTCAGCGCTGAAATGGAAATTGAAAAAATTTAAAAGGTGGAACAGGAGGAAAACCTCGCAGTTGCACTATTGAAAAATTGTTATTAGAGGGTGAAGAGTAAGATGGAAGAAAAGAGAATATTAAAGGAGGTACAGTAAAAGGAACGAAAGGGGTTGCAGCTAGGAGACGAAGGCACGCTGCAAAGAACCTTAAGTAATGCCTACAGTGCACCGCATTAGGTGCACTGACGGCACTATCCCCCTATGGGGGGTCATTGACATGTATACAGCTTGTTTGTGATGGGTGTACGGTAAGTTACCGACGTGTGTCTATTTGTTTATGAAAGGTTTCACTGCAGTGTGGAGGCACCCATGTAAACATCGTTTAAGAATAATAAAAACGTTTACAGGTGAGACAGCTTCTGGTATGAAAGTATCAACAATCCTTATATTTCCTAACCTTCCTTTTCCTTCACCCATCTGTCTGAAGCCCGACCACAGACACGACAGACTCTATAGTATTTTGACTAGTGATTTGGCGTTATTCAAATTTTATGGACGAGGAGGTGCATAAATGTTTGAGAAACTCCCGAGTTGTCCCACGATGTCGTTTAGTCACATAGATATGGTAAGTCTGGGGATAATGCGGCGTCGTTTAGTAAAGCATTATGTAACTGTCTGGAGTGCGTTCAGTAGCTCAGCAGATAACGTCTATGCTTATTGACACCCTGAAGGAGAATAATTACCAACATATTACATCGATCTCAATCGACTTGGATCAAATACTGTTATCTAGGTCACAGACAAAATTAATACCGATGACAATAAAAGTAGGAAAAGCTTATATCATAGAGAACCCTCGAGCGAGTAGTTTTATGGTGGGTTGACGTTCTGAAAGCTTTACAATCTGCAAAAAAAAAAAAAAAAAAAATCTCTGCATTACATTTTTTGCTTGCGTTTTTCACTTCCCCATTAATTCTTAATAGGAAAAGATAAAGCTATCCAACTGCAAATTTAATATATTTCATGGGAAACGCAATCAAACTATTCTTCCCCACATTGTGAACACTGAGTTCTTAAATTTCTATGACTTTACAAAGAGCAAGAAACACAGCAAAATCACACAATTATTATTATTATTATTATTGCAAATTCATATGTCACTTGTTAGAGTCAAAGCTAAATATTAAGCCGACCTAACTTTTACGAAATTCATTTTTCTCTTGATAAATCATCCTCTCGGCATCTTTCTCTTTCTCACCTCTTTCTTTCAGCCCTCCCTAACCACCCAGTTGTCTCTCTACACGAACCAAATAAAGACAGTGACATGTATCCGATTAACTGTGCACCGATAACTGTAAACAGATAATGTTTATGAATATATATCTCAAAAGACTCTAGTTTCGGTAAATAGGATATCGCTAACTGTATTGTTACTCATCATCATAAAGTATCCTTCAGGGGCTAAAGTCGAAGCTCTTATTTGGCCCCCCCTCCACTTCACCGGGAAGGTACAATTGTTGGTTAAACTAAGATGGCTTTATATCGGTAAGGCCTCTGGCTCAAACGAACAGCCAGCAAGGCCTTAGCTACAAATATGTCCACGGTGACAAATATTCATTTCCGTACTTCAACGGTGACCCAGATATTTAAAAGTAAACATCACTACCCAGATATTAGTAAATATATTTTATAATATGCGGCGACTTTCGCCTACTTTACCAGTACACCTTATCAAGTGATAAGGTCTGACGGTAAAAGTACAAGACAGATAATACGTATCTCATGTTCGCAATAGATATCAGTCATTTGTTTTTCCATCAATCGATTTAATGCTTTTCATTGATTATGTTTGAAATATGATTTTTTGATTTCACAGATATACTACGGCTTGAGGGATATAAGTTTAGATTTATGAATATGTAACTTTAACTCTTCATTTCTAATCACATGAAAGCTATGAATATGTCCCTAAAAATAAAAGAGTTAACTACCGTTTGTGGGTAATTTTTCCTTTCGCAACTTTCTCAAGACTACAGAATCCATTATAAAAACATGAAACTTCATGAAAGTCTTTAACAGTATCGTCACAATACTAGCTAAGATTTTCATGAAGTTTTTTTTATAATGGATTTACTAGACTTTAGAAATTCACAAAGTGAAATTTACCTAAAAAAAACCTGCATAGACAGATTTGGAAGCAGAGATCATATATGAAAATAAAAGTGCGGAAAATAGAAATTTTCATGTGAGAATTTAGAAGGAAAGGGGCAAACATGTAATCCTAACATCCCTCACTGAAGATCAGCCATCCTTTTAAAGCTTGAAACAAATGGCCAAAAAAATGTTCTCGCAGGTTGTAAATTCGGTAGCTCTTACTGGCTCCAGCTTCTGGTAGCTCCCAAGTTTCCTGCTGAAAGCATTCCACAACAATGTCCAATTGCTTGGCGTTTCCCTTTAATTGCTTTCTGTCTTTGTCTGAGTGTTTGTTGTTGTTTGTTTAGTGAAATGCATCACGTTTGTGGTTGGTTTAGATTAAGCTGGCCTTCTACCAGCCTGGCTCTTGTGTGGTAAGGTGTAAAGGGAGGTAGAAGACCTGTTGTGGATCTGTGGACTCGGGCCGATCAACAGATACTGTACGTACACGCATCCGATTTCAATCTTAATTAATCCTTTGAATATGAGTTAGATATTGTACTTACAGAGGATAACTAAAGAAAGATAAGGCTTTTGCATTTTAATAGCACTTTTTATCGTACTAAAATCTAAAAATATTTACCAAAGCGCCAAATTAATGTACATTTTTGTTTGACCTAGTAAGTGAATATGGACGATAAGTATTCACTGATTTCATCAGACAAAAAAATCCCAAACCGTTAACACCTGGGCTTACTTTAAAAAATTTAAGTGGCTCCGGAGTAGCACTATCCACAGTGAAAAGTATAATGGATAAAAAATAAGTTTTGAGAGTATTTGCCACATTCATGCTTTAACTACGGAATTGGCCTTTTGTAATGTTCTCTCCCCACACTGATATTCTTCCCATGCGTTGTAATATATTATGATAAAATGAATGAAAGACCAACAAAATTGCAGGGAAATTTTAAAATTTTTGCTAGTTTATATGCATATTAGCTGTTTAGATCTACACAAAAGAATTTACATGCTGCAAACTTTTCCTCACGCTTTTCCGAACAAGTGAGTTTATGCTCAGTGTAGGAGTGTAAGCGCAGCTCATACGAGCAAGAGCCCGCGCTGGCACAGGCCATGTTAATCTAACAGCAAGAATAAGGTTGGAGAGAAGTGGTGACTGAATAGCTTTGGTTATCTTCGATATAAAGTAGCTATGTGTGAACATCGTTACGGAACAGATGTACCAATATCTTTCTTGGCAGATGAGACAGTTCAATAATGGTAAAGAGCGCAAAGGAAACTGCAGCAACGCCGTGAAAACAACAGTTGGTTTTTTTTTTTTTTATATTGTTTAGAGTCTTCAGTCAGGGTGGCAATGATTTAGTGTGATGCTCCATGTTTATGGTGAGGTAAGTTACAGCACAGAACTTTCAGGAACATTACTGATGACAAATCAACTTGGACACAAACTGAAAATTGTCAAATGAACCCACGTGGCACAATTGTCAAATGAACCCACATGGGAGTTATATAGACAGGAATAATTCTTCATTTCTGTTGCGTGGGTTTGTTTTACAATTTTGAACATTCTTGCCATACTGTGATATATTCACATTATGACGGTGACCTGACCATTTACTTTCTAAGCTCTATACGAAGAGAAAGGAATCCCTACGTTGTACTGATTATAGTCCGGGGGTATTTAGCACAAGATAAATTTGACCCAATAAATAAAGAACCTATCAGTAAATTACACGGGATTCTTTCAATATTAAATGATAATGCTTAGATCGTATTCCTTTCATTGATCTGGTAGTCATTTTGTTCAATGAATGACGAATTTCAGGGAAGAGGAATATCTTACTTGTATTGTAACACACGAATTAAGAAAAAGCACTCCATGTCTTATACTAAGGCTCAAAATGGAATACCCTTTTAAAATTTAATAAAAATAATTTTTTTTTTGAAACGACGTAAAACGTTCCAGTAATACATTTTCAAAGTGGAAGGCGTAATACTTATAAACAGAATCAATGCTGATCAGTTTTGAAAATCTCTCCCTTTTTAATAACAATAACACTGCAGACACCATCACATTGACAGGATTGTAAGTACTATTGCTCTCGTTCAAGTTCTGGAACCATCGTATTAATATCTATGTCTGTCTTTATTAAACTCTAAATGTTTCAGTAATCCTTTATGAGTTTTCATTTTATTGTAAGGTCTGTTTTCCGCTCGATCGCCATATATTGTGCTGAAATTCGAAGCAAACCGGGAACCTCTGAAATCTATAAATAATTCTGCTAGGTCTTTTGAAAATACTTCAATCACCGTCAAATGCAGCAGGGTAAAAGGTTTGTACTTTGCACTTTTTAAATATTCAAGCACTGTCTTTTTAAAATGATTCCTGGGTGTATCATTTCAGTATTTCTGCTCGAACAGTCTACGTATATTTTGCATACACAGGCAGCTATAATGATGCTCATAATAATAATAACAGTATCACGTGAAAAATTCAGATCCCTTATAAACATAAGAAAAGAAAAATCACTTTTATTGCGTGTAACCACTCTGGCCTTATTCAGGTATATTGATAAAAAATGATATGCATTTCATTTGGTTGTGAGAGGTATTAATAAACGGCAGAATGGTGGATATTTAAGTCTATAAGACTGCAAATAATGAATTTCATGTACACAGTATGTACTATATTCACAACATCAAGTTTAAAATTATTTTCCAAAATGACAGAATCCTAAAGCCTCTATCCTAACAACCAGATTGTTTCTGTGCACTAGTAAAATCCACACAAAATTAGATTTGACTTTTTTGGAAAGCAAATAACTGCAAAAACACATATCTTGCTGAATGTACTTTTATAATGAACCTTTGTGGCTCTCAGGACGAAACTCTCGGAAAGATGCAGATTTAATTCGATTCTGAGTTTATACGAATATTTTAGTTCAACTTAAGGCCATAATTGTTCGATTTTTTCGTAATTATTTTGCTGTTAATTGTGTAGCTACTCAAGGGATGACAGTTTCTTGCAAACAGATGCACATCCTATGTCATATTCTTATAGAATAAATCCTTAAAAGGCGTATGAAGAAATTACTTGCAAATGCAATATTACAGATATTTATATCAAAAGCGACAAGGTGAGAATTAGACACCATGAAGGTAGGTTACATCCAGTACAAGATCATTTAGTATAAAGAAAAAGCACATAAAAATTTAATTCAGTATGTTAATGATATTTTGCCAAAACAGCAAACGCAAAAAAGTCTATAAAAATAGACAGTCACTTTACCCATTAAATGAAAATGTCAGTAATTCTTGATTAGCTCAAAAGAAATATGAATAAACATGCACTTGCTTTCGGCCATCAATATTAACTAACAAAAATTGCTTATGAACTGGAATGCAAAAGTCAGAAAGTAATTAGTTCCGGTGTGGAGTGCAAGAAAAAATAACTGGCTGGGATGCGACGCAGTAAAAGTGAAAAATTTGTGAAATTTATACTTCTCTCATTATTCATTATTTCGATCCAAACCCATAACTTCAATATGTTCAAGGGCTTTAGAAATAAATGAAGAAATAGAGGGTTTTTGACAAGTATATAGCGATAAAATTCCCAAGGAATTAAGCCAGTTATATTCATTACTAGCTTTCGTGGTCTATTACTAAATAACCATGAAATTTTGTGCTTCTCTCTCGTGATTATTAAAGTAAAATTCTCTCCTCAGTGACTTATTTCTAGATTCTGCATTTAAATCGTGAGTTTAATGGTAACTTTCGTATGTGAAAAAAAAAAATCTCAACTGATGACCCACTGATATTAATAAATGAACTCTACAAGGAATTTTCATACAGAGTGTTAGTTCTCTGATACCTTGGAAAATCCTTTTTATACCATAATAAATAATATAATATATCTCTTCACTGCATTTGGCATGGTTTTTTAATATTTTTCACACCTCTAACTAGGTTTTGGGGATTGTATGCAATCGTATATTTTCCACCATTTAATTATGACTTATGTCTGTAGTCGTAATTCTGAATATAATTCTGATCTAATAATATATAATAGTAATTACTGATGACGATGGCATTACTGAAAATGCAAGCTGTCCAAAATCATAACACCAAGAGCAGCAAAAACAAAAATTACTGTATTTGTTATTGAAAGAGCATGCAAGTAAGCTTTCGTGCGGGTAGGACGTGTCTGTGAAGTGCTCTGTGAAAAGTGCCTGACTTGCGCGATGTTCAAAGTGATTTTGAAGAAGAGGAAGGAAAAAGAGAAAAATACTGTAGAAATCAAACCAATTAAAGGGAAGATCAAACTATCATAAGAACATTATCTCATAATTATCGAAGCAGCACGTAAAGATGGAACACTAAATAAAATACTGGAGAAGGATGAGTCAACCCAAATCGAGAGAGTGTCAGCAACCTGCGGACATTGCTCTGGGGAAGTTGATGAGGAAGGAACTTGCTGTGAAATGTGTGATGTATGGTTCCATTAAGAAAGTTCAGGTATCGAGGTCAGATACACACCCATACTTCGTAGTGATAACATATTGTACGTCTGTAATAATTGCAAGAGGCCTGAACAAAGAACACACAAAAAACTCATTGAAGATAAACTTGAAGAAATAAAAGAAAGCAGAGAAATTAACAAAGTTGATTCAGGATTCGGCTTAGAAAACTAGTGACGTAATGATCAACATTGATGAAATCCAAAACAAAATTGACAATGTTGATAAAGATGTAAAGACCATGACAAAACATGGACGAAACTAATGCTGAATCACTAAAGACAAAAAAAGTGCTTCTGATCAAATCTACAAACGAAGAGAGCACAGCAGCAAATGAAAAGAGACAAATTATGAGTAAAATAACGGCGCCAGTTGAACAGGTTAAAACGACAAGAGATGGACACTTATTTGTAAGATTTCCAGACAGCAAAAACTTAGAAAAGACAAAAATGGAGATTCAGGAAACCAGCAATACATCAGTAAATGAGAAGGGTAAACTTAAACCAAAAATAAAAGTAGTCTGTCTCCCGAAGAATGAAGATGACATTGTCGATAACACTGTAAAATCCATGAATAGGTGGCCTCATTTCCGAAAATGACGACCTGAAAATTGTACAGGAAAGATAGCCAAAGATGACAAATATAAGCACAAATACGAAAGGCTATCTATGATAGAGGTGACACTCTGTGTACACTGTATAGCCGTTGCAAAGTATACGACTGTTACATGCCCTATCAATGCTATATAAATGTCAAGAATTTGGTCACAGCGCAACAAATTTTAGAAAGGACCAAGCTTGCCCTAGATGTGGTGAAAATCACAAATCAAATGAATGTGCTAGCAGCATCTTCAAGTGTAAAACTTGTGTAAAGAAAGGTCATAGTGATACTAAACATAAAACATGGCAATATGTGCACAGTATATAAAGAATATGTGTCAAAGGCGAAAACTAATACGGATCATGGCTTTGACAAATAATCTTCTATGCAATTTAATACAAGAAGGAAGCAAATTTAAAAAGAACTAAAGACCTATTCTGCAGGAGCTACGATACTGACGAGAAAACGCTGAAAGACAATCGTAATATATAAGTAGTAAATTATCTGACAGCGTACCAGGGCCCGCCAGAGAGAGAATTATCCCTGTGGAGGGCTGTACATAAAACCAAACAAAGTGAAACAAAGTGAACGTGAAGTGCATCACAATTCATAACACACAATTTATATCTACAATAAGCGAACAGTACCAATATTGAGAAAGCCATACATGAACGTATACACATACACTTTAAATATCAGAAAAAAATAACCAGGTAAAAATACCGTACCGATAATTGTTTCATTGCAAAATACCCGAACTGAAATACATGAACAATTGGAAATGCATTAGCGGACCATTAGAATTCGGACCCAAAATGCAAAAATCTATATTGACAACACGGCATTTGGAAGACCCAAAACCGGCCAGATATAAAGTCAAATAAAAGTGCCGCCTACAATAATGCTTTCGCAAAATACCTTATCATGCTGATTGATGTTCGTGACAAGTAATGCTAATTATGCATGTAAGCCTGAAGCAATATTTTATTTTCATTTAACTATTCTATTTGGGGTAAAGACGTCAATATCTATATGAGCAGTGAAATACTTATTCTTCAATATTTATTGATGTTAAATCTAAAAACTGATGGTTAAAAATAAAGAAAATTTAACAGTTATTCCTCTACGATGTATGAAAATAAATAATGCACTGACGGAATACCCAACGACAACTGCTGTAAATGCAAGTCAGATAAAATTTATAGGCTCTGAATTACTGGAAATAAACGAATATTTACAGAACGACAATATAATAATTCCACGCTGTTCGTTAATACTCAAATGGTTGTAACGATTATAAAAAATAAATCTAAATTATCCTAATATTTATTGCTAACGATGAATATCAACGAATATTTTAAAAATACATATGGATGCACAAACGTGTAATTTAAGTTATTCTACTGCTTGCTGTAATCTCTTTTCCAATATAAGAAAAAGCAATCTGTTGTCACGTAGTGTAATCGGACTTAGCTTGTCTTACAGAACAGGGATATAATTTTATATACACATATTTACACACACACACACACACACACACACACATATATATATATATATATATATATATATATATATATATATATATATATATATATATATATATGTGTGTGTGTGTGTGTGTGTGTGTGTGTGTAGAGAGAGAGAGAGCGAGCACGATCTATTTGCAACCAGCGAAAATAATGTGCCGGAAAACCTTTTGTCACTACCGTCAAGGAAAGCTGATTTGAGGCATATGATGTTATCTGAATCAAGAACCATTATTATTATTATTCAGAAGATGAACCGTATTCATATGGAACAAACCCACAGGAGCCGCTGAACTGAAATTCAGGCGTCCAAAGAATATGGAGCTCATTAGGAAGCAAGAAAAGGTAAAGGGAAATACGGAAAGAAGAGATCTCACTTATTAAAAGAAAAAAATAAATTAATAAATTAATAAACAAAACTGTATTAAAATACAATGAGAATAGCATTAGGATAGTAATGAACTGCATGTTCGCTTGAACTTCTGAAGTTCCGATTGCACGACATCCTCGGGGAGACTGCTCCACAGTCCAACGGTATGAGAAATAAAGGACCTCTGGAACTGAGAAGTTCGACAGCGAGGCACATTTACTGCATATCGGTGCTGCTGTTCAGCGAATCTGGTTGCTCTCGGCAGGAAAAGGGGATCAGGGATCAATTGTTAATGTGAAAGATCGCTACTAAAATACAACTTATGAAAAAGTGACAAACAAGAGACCATCCGTCGATGGTCCAAGTCATGACTGCTAATATTAGGAAACAGAAAACTACCATCACGAGCCACTCTATCTAAAAAGAGATAAATCTCTGGCAGAAGCAGACATCCACACCGGAGAACAGTATTCAAGTAAAGGAAACACAAATGACCTAACTTTCGCGCGGCATTTCCTGAAACTTTCATTAGATGTTTCTCAAAAGTAAGATGCGAGTCAAAAGTTACACCTAGAATAGTTATAGCTTCAGTCTCAATCAGCAAAGTTCCATCCACATGAAGGGGAGGATGTGGTGGGAAATCTGTACGAGACCTGCAAGTCTAAAGTGTTTTCGTTTTACTGGAGTTCCGCCTCATACCCCACCGACTACACCATTCACTGATCCGGTCCATGTCTCGACTGAGGCTGTGGGCAGCTTCATTCCTCATAAGTGGAGACTTTGCTACACCCACAAGTGTTGCATCATCGGCATACTGAACAATCTTGTCTTCCAGGCCAACAACCATATCGCTTGTATACACCAAAAAACAGTGGATCAAGAACACTACCCTGTCGAACTCCAAACACAAAAGTTCTTGGTTCATTAAAGATCCCATCATCAGCAACTCGCTGCTGCCTACCTGTAAGGAAATCTTGAAGTAATCCTATAACATATCCACCCACTCCAAGGTTCTGAAGTTTATAAGTAAGTGCCTTATGATTTACTAAACTGAAAGCAGCACAAAAATCTATTTGAATTACTATGCATTCGAAGCCCTTATCAAGGTTCTCTTACAAATGGCATGTCAAGTTTAAAAGAGCATCGCAGGTACCTAACTGCTTTCTATATGCATACTGACTGTCAGCTAACAATCCTTTAGATTCCACCTACTTATATAGTGGCTTAAAAATAAGTTTTTCAGCAACTCTGGAGAGCACAGGAAGAATAGAAATTGGCCTGTAGTTACTGCAGTGTACAGAAATGCCACTCTTTGGAACAGGCACTGTATTACTAAGCTTGTGGTCATCCGCAAAGATACTACATCAGCATAAGAATCTATAGAGTCTACTAATCTTGGGAGACAACACACTAGAAAATTTCTCAAAAAACAAAGAGAAGAAACCATCAGGATCTTCTCCACCCCAGCTATTAGTGGGGCAGAGAAGAGTAAGTTTTTAGAAGAATTGTGCAAATGATGATACAAGCATCAAATTTGGCACAATTGTTCTCCAAGGGATACTAATCAAATTTGCCCGATTGGCCAATTGAAAATCCAAAATGGCGGCCATTTTTCAAGATGGCCGCCAAAATAACCGCCCGAAGTTGATGTTTTGCTTAGAAATATTTGTAGTTGTCCGAATTGCATCATCTAAGTGTGGATTCCTATGTTTTTAAGCCTGCTGATGTATATTTTCTGGTTTATAGCATGGTTAAGGCACTGCATTAAAGGAGTGATTGTCGGGCACTACCAAGGCACATTGGTGACATCACTGCTGTGAAACTCAGCATGGGGTTCAGTGTCAGCTAAGTAGGAAATTTATGTTGGCATCATACTGCAACAACCTACTAGTGTCCCAAATGCTGCCTGCTCAACCCCAAATCAGTCAGGCAGCCTCACCTGAATGGACAGGACGTGCCAGCACGGGAAAGCCGAACCAAGGATAACAGGGTTTTAGTTATCTGGATGGTGTACAGACAGATCGCACGGGACTTATGACACTGGATGAACGATCGGACTAGGTGTATGGCACAGTGCAAGAACTTAATTGTATCCCATACAGGAAAGCACCTATTGTATATTACAGGACATAAGAGGCCTATTATACTATTACATGTACAGGGTGGTAAAACGATAAACCCTCGACCCTGAATGTCATCGTAATCATGGATGTGAACTCTACTGGACGATCATGGAAAACAGACTGGACCAAGTGTTGCCTATGTCAGGAGGTTAAGAAAGAAGATCTAAAATATCCCCAGGCCAATCCTGCCAGAAGAGAGGATGATGGATATGCAAACCTGGCAAAGAATATTCCTGTTTCACTCACCCAATGCACTACCAATCAAGCTAGACCCTGCAAGACTTGACGAAGGTTCTGGGATAGAGGAAACATTGAGGAAAAATAAGGCACAATATCATGAGAGTTGCAGGCTGCTGTTCAACAACACAAAGTTACACCGAGCTGAGAAAAGAGCAAGTCATGTAGGTACTAGTGATGAGGGCAGTAGAAGTAAGATTCCACGAAAGCTCCAAAAAACTACAACAAAAGAATGCTTCTTCTGCGAAACTGGAGGAGGGGAGCTTAGAGAAGCAATGACAATGCAAATGAATAGGAGAATAAATGAATGTGCCAAAACACTCAGTGATACAAAACTTCTCACCAAACTAAGTGCAGGAGATGTCGTGTCCCAAGAAGTGAAATATCACCCTGGCTGTTTGGTGGCATTGTATAACCGAGAACGGGCATACCTAAAGATGCAGGAGCAAGAAAAAGCACAGGAACACTGGAAGGATGCATATCCAATTGCTTTCTCTGAACTTCTCACCTACATCTGCGAGATGAAAAATGCCAGTGAGAGGCCACCAATTTTCAAGCTTGCTGATTTGACCAAGCTTTACAAGCAGAGGCTGGAACAGCTTGGTGTTGACTCGCCTGATGTTCATCCTACTCGACTCAAGGATCAGCTGCTTTTGCACATTCCACAGCTGCAAGGTACTTGCCAAGGACAAGAAGTTCTGTTGGCTGTTGAAACTGATGTAGGTTCAATCCTATCAGAAGCATCCCGGTATGGTGAAGCGATCCATCTAGCAAAAGCCGCTGGGATAATAAGTCAAGACATGCTCCGTTAGAAGTCGAATTTCAGCAGCTATTTTCATGACAAAGACTTAGAACAGGCTGTGCCACCAACACTGCTTCAGTTTGTATGCATGATCAAACAAGGTGCAGACATCAAGTCCCAACTCCATCATCGAGCGTCGAAATCAGTCTTTACTATATCACAACTTCTATGCTAGGGATGCAACGACTGACAGGAGCAAGTCAATAATCATCAAGGCTAATGACACAGATGTGCTAGTCATAGCAATATCTGTACTGCCATCCTTCCAGAAACTAGGTCTTCAGGAAATGTGGATTGTCTTTGGCCAAGGAGCCCATATGCGATGGATTCCAGTCCATGAGGTAGTTTCTGCAATTGGGCTTGAGAAAGCTAGAGGGATCCCTTACTTTCACGCATTCACTGGATGTGACATTGTGTCTGCCTTTCGTGGGAAAGCGAAGAAATCTGCATGGCAGACTTGGAATGTATTTGATGATATTACTGAAACATTCATCAATCTCAGCCAGCATCCAACACTGATTCATGATCTTGACATGCAGAGGCTGGAAGGATTCATTGTCCTCATGTACGAAAGATCAAGCGCAGCCACTGGTGTGGACGAAGCAAGACCAGATCTGTTTGCCCGCAAGCAGAGGCCGTACAACTCAATTCCACCAACACAGGCAGCCCTCAGAGAACATGCAAAGCGTGCAGCCTACCAGGCTGGGATCATCTGGGGCCAGGCAACCCACTGTAACCCACACATGAGCAGTCCAGCTGAATGGGGGTGGACACAGAAAGGAGAAGCATGGCAGATACATTGGACAACACTACCACCAATTGCAGCAAGCTGTCAAGGATTGACAAAGTGCTCCTGTAAGAAGGTTTGTGAAGGAAGATGCAAGTGCTCTCAGGCAGTGCTTCCCTGCACATTACTCTGCAGCTGCATATGTGAACAGTAGCAGATCGAGAAACAGCAGCACGGTATGCACAACTTTGAAAATGTACTAGCCGGGACAAAACTTATGTAAAGAAAGACAAACATCTTGGTGGTCATCTTGAGAAATATGTCTCAGAGTGCCTTTTAAACAGGAAAATATAGTTCAGCAGGCTTCAAAACATAGGAATCCATACTTAGATCATGCAAATCAGACAACTACAAATATTTCTAAGCAAAACATCTACTTCAGGTGGTTATTCTGGCGGCCATCTTGGATTTTCAATTGGCCAATCGGGCAGATTTGATTAGTATACCTTGGAGGACACTTGTGCCAAAATTGATGCTTGTATCATCATTTGCACGATTTTTCTGTTATCTGCCCCACTATATCAAGATTATCCAGAATCTTTTTAACATCCCTAAAGCAAAATGCAAATTTTGTAGGAATGGGTTCAGGACAATAAGTATCAGGGAGAGGGACATCCTCAGCTGACTGCTTAGCTCCACAAGCTCAATGAAGCAGTACAGCCTTTTCCCTAGGGCCAGTGACCAATCTACCATCATCTGTCAGTAGTGGTGGAAGGCGAGTCTGACCCAATGATAGATGATGCCAACTTGGTCCACCACAGATGAGGCTCAGTAGTTCCTTCAAGTTTCCTTTTCAAGGAATTATTGAAATTTCTTTCAGCTGTATGGTAAGTTCTATTTGCAGCATGGTGAGACTCAACAAAAATGGCGTAATTTCCATTTGAACGATTTCGTCTCCATGTGTTGAATCTGGTCTGTTTGCCATGGTAAGCCTGTCTACACCTATCATCAAACCATGGCTGGTCATTTGTTCTAAATCTGATGACCTTTCTAGGGACATATCTTATTAAAATAGCTATCAGCATTTCACTTAACTTTTTCTTGGGGTCAGGATCTAGTGTAGCATCTGAAATATTAAGCGCTTGACAAATTTCAGTAACACGATCACAACTAGCTCTAGATTTCAGCCAGAACTTTTTTCCAGTAATGGCATTAGGAACATACTGATTGGCAGATATGTCCATCTCAATGGCACAATGATCAGAAGTGCCTGTATACTTACAGACCTTGGACTTGACAATAGCTGGAGCACCTGTGAATATGAGGTCTAATCTATTACGAGAAATACACGTCGGTTTTTAAATTAGCTGAACATAATCGAAGGATACACAGAACTCAAGAGCAGACCGGCCATGTTGATCTGTGGATGGCAATTTAAATTTAGCCACTCACTGTGCTTTACATTACAGTCTCCACAATTAACAAATGAAGCTTTTGAATCCTGAGACTAAACCATACTCTAAGCCTTTCCAAGAGACAGTCATATACAGAATCGTCAATATTTGGATTGTGGTAAACGACAAATATGCACACATTGTAGAACTTACTGAAAATTTCAAAACAAAGAACTTCATGGCAACTACACTTCAAATTTTTCTGACAATAAATAGGCCGTCGAGACTCAGTGTATGCAGCCATACCCTGCGCATGTGGGATGTTGCGACGATAAATAAAATCAGGGCCATCTAACTCCGGGATTAAAAACTCAACCTTTGACTTGTTACTACTTACAAGAGTCTCAGATAAAAACATCAAATCACAGTTACGGGCACAACTCTGGAGATCAAGGAAATTTGACCTAAAGCCTCGAATATTTGAGTAAAGTACTTTGCAATTTTTCTTACTGTAATGAGTAACAGGCCCAGGGTTCAGCTCATTGTCTCCCAAAAGAATTAAAATTAAAAATATAAAATAAGTAGCCAAACTAATAAATAGACCCATAACACCAGTAACATTGTAAAAATCAACAGAACAATAAACAACAATACCATCAACAACAACAGTATTTACATTATTTACAAAAATTCTGTTGAAAGTACATATAAACCAGACCATATATTATTGAAAAAAAGCACCAGAAGCAACTGGTCAACAAGGTGGGACCGGCACACCTTGTAAGGCAAATAAGAAATCTGCCAGGTTTGCCCCAGCAACTGGGGAAGGATGGTCAGGATGGATTTAGAAATTATAAAATGCTCAGAAGGAAATGATTAGGTAAAGAAGAAGGCACTTTCTTGATAATCCACCAAGCAACTTTTGCTTTCTCATCAACCTGTCTTTCACACTTTTCGAAATAACAAGAAAGTGAACAAAAAAAGAGGATAAATGCCTAACTGTACCCTCAGGCAAGGGAACCCAAACCCAAGACCATGGAATGCCACGGTACAATGGGTAAAGTTGGAGAAGAAGCTTTGTATTCAGAATAACCATCTCTTAGAAGGGTTACCTACCAAGGCTAAAGGGTCTCTTCTACCCGCTCGTTTGATTTTGGAGTGTCCTTCTCCCAGAAGAGTTGCCTGCCAAGGCTAAAGAGTCTCTTCTACCCTAACTCGTGAAGGCAGGGACGCCACACCCTGAAGTGAATGTTGCTAAGAAAAGCCACATCAACCTACTACCCAAAAAGAAAAGTAATAAAACTATTTTAGGACAATCAATTCTCAAAGCAGATAAGGTACATGAAAATCCAGTTATTACATGACCACCAGAAAAAGGAATGAAATGAAACATCGAAGAGCAGCTCAATCACTATCATTACTTGGCATACGTTTGCCTACTGCAACACACAATCATCAACAAATATCCTGAGAAGATGTACTGCTCATACATGACCTTAGTTATCGATAATTCATTACCTTTACTGTCATGCGTCCAGTTACTAACGAGTTGATTTAATATTTTATTCAGTGTTGTTCTCTGAGCTTATATTGAAGATTGAATTTCTAAGAACTCTTTGAGTCATGACGTACAACAAGACAAAGGACACCGAGAAAGATGGAATTGTCTTCCGGCAATTCAGATTGTTCAGTCAAGAAAACTTTGAACGAGTTAACGAGGTGATTTGCGATTTCGTACGAATTTAGGAGATTCCAAGGCATATATCCTTGTATGCGTTTCGTTTAATGACATAAATACACGGTATATTTAAGTTAAATGTGTACTAGTCCTGCGCGCGTGCAAATGCCCATATGCATATGGGTACATGCATATGGGCATGTTTGAAAAGGCTCTGCGATATAACCTCAACAATTATGGTTGAGGGATATTAATATCAGTTATCATTATTATAATTAATTAATAAGGCATTTACTACCGAAACTTAGAAACTTCTTAAACTTTTGTCAAAGGGATATTCAGCTTCAGAGTAGTGTGTCTTGAAAATCCAATTTTATAAGGGAAGACAAATGCTATTGTTACGCTCTGTGAATATATAATAATAATAATTTTCATCACTACTGCTACATTACTATTACAATATAAATACCTGAAATTTTATACAAAAAATTCAAAATGACAAAACACGTTGCAATACAGTATACTGCACTAATTACCAACGCAAAACAGGGTTCTCCCCCTCCCTCCGTCACCACGAAAAAGGAAAAAACGTCTATTGAAAACGAGTACAGAGACCACGTGCCTGTTACTGAATGATGAAACATCATTAGCAATAAAATATCACTAACAATACATATTTACCAAGGAAAATTTCAATGTCGCTAATTTGTTTTGCAAAAAAAGTTATTAGATTTGCATTTAAATGAACGTATAATAAAGGTTTTCTAGTCCCGTCTGCATAAAAAAACGATTCCTTTGTATTCAAAAGTTCTGTGAATCAGAAATGTTCGAGCGTACGTTTTTATGCGCTAAGAATATGACGTCTCATTTTTATAAATGATGCTCTAATTAGAAATATAAAATTTGAAGAATATATAAAAAGCACAAAAAAATCAGCTGAATTGCAAATAAAAAGTATCGAGCTAATTACCCGTTACGATTATCATTAATTTTAAAGTCTTTCTACTGTTCCATGAAAATCATTAAACACCTACTAAAGAAATCTAACGAAAGATTGTCAATTTTAGTTTGTTTGGTCCTAACCCATACTCAGTGTTACTAACTTGAGTGTACGTATATCAAGCGAAGTACTTAATTAGAGCAACCTAATCGCTCTAATTAAAGCTACCAGAGCATTAAAGGAAATCTCTGTGAGGCATGAAGTGTTAACGGATCAGGGTCCATTTCAAATCAAGGATTGTATAAAGCATATTTGGTGAAGTCCAGATGCCTACCACGAATTTTGCTCTGCTCGCACGCTATGTTGAATTCTTGATAAAAGCGACCGCGTAATTGACATCGCTTGTATGGTTACCTGGGGCTGATATACGAATGTCCTCGTTGCTAAAACTGCTCGATCCTAAGAAAAAGACGACGTAAGCAGTGATCTAAGATTATTCATTTTCTCTCCCTCTGGACCCAATCCCACACCGCTAATGTAAGCAAAGTGTTGCAGAATATGGTAGACTTTTTTTATTAATACTAATACACCGGGAGATTTAAAATTATGTTTTTAAATCACACTTATGGACACTCGAAAAAACGTATACAAATATGCTTTATACATTTGTTCTTGTGTGTCCATATCTCTGATTGAAAAAAAAAAAATTTTAAATCTTCCGGTGTGTTAGTATTAATAACAAAAGCACATAACTCATTAAAGGTGGTTAATATCTTTTGTGTAAGTCTACCATTTTTTGAAACACCTTTGTTGGAGTTAAAAGCATGATGCTCAGCTTTGATCCCAATAATTCTAAGTTAAGTTTTACTGCTTTGTTTTAATAGTTTGTTTGTTTCTAATAGTAGCAGAATATCACTTCGAAAGAAGCAGGTAATAACCACAACATATTCTGTTTGATAGTCTTAACAGATACACAGACAGGGCGACCAGGGAAATGGTTGATAGTGCAAGAAATCAAGTGAACAAATTGCCAATGAAAACTTTTCTCAAAAGGCTTAAGCGTACATTAAATACACGCACGGTTACTCTGTGAGGAACACGGTAAATTTTCACAGTTTTTTAGTTATACTGCTGAAAAGTTATCCTCGCATATTTTTAATGATTTTTAAAGGAGATTTAAGCGGTGTAAAGCATCTATTCTGGGACATCCTTGAAAACATTTCCTTGTCGGTAAATAAACTGTAAACCAAGAATTAAAATTAGGTTGTTGATACTTCTGCTTTGAGAAGGTATGAACCCGGCAAATGTGCTCTTATACCGATTATTTCAGTACGATTAATGGAAGGGTTTGTTACAAATGCTGTCACCACAATGCCATCCATACTTCAGGTCATCACAACTGCCAAACCCTAAAAGATATTATCTTCACCACCTTATGCAAGAAATTCCGGATGTAAATAACTGAAAAACACATAAGTTGAATAAATGAGTGGTAGAAGACTGGGGTTCTCCTTCAAATCTGGTCATCTGCAAAATGAACCAATTAGGACTCTACACCCAAGATTAACAAATGTCTATTGGGCAACTGTGATAACCTTCAATAGAGCAAATTACCACCCCTCTGTTCCTTTCACAGGATGGAACCCAGAACGACCTAACTGGATGGCTGGGTATGCAAAAGAATATTTGAATGACCTTGCAGAAAATATAGCCACACTTGCAAGAATTTTCCAAAACCTTACAAAAAGCTGCAAATACATTCACGCCAAAGAGAAAATTCTATCTCGCAAAGTACAGATTCCTGGTGCTATGATGATTCAAGAGTCACGGAGATAAACATTAGAATTACTAAAAGGAAAAACCTCTTCTGTCACTAATCCAAGTCCTAGGGATGCGTTAACTGGCACATAAACTCTTGGTACCAGTGACATGGTACCAATTCACAGGTGGATCGACTGATGGTACCAGTGTCGAATCGAAAAATACCTTGTGAATGAAAACCCACTAAGCTATCATACCCTTTCATATTCATATATATACATACATACATACATACATACATACATATATATATATAAATATATATATATATATATATATATATATATATATATATATATATATATATATATATATATATATAGTTATATATATATATGCATATATATATTATATATATATATATATATGCATATAATGAGAAAGTGGTAGTCGACTGTAGCGATAAATTTCCCAGAACGTTGCACGAAGGAGAGTCATCAACCAAATGAGAAAACCATTGTGAAGAGAGAGAGTTTATACAAGCGATCCCAGAGGATCTGGTGCTGTTGGTAACAGTATGAAAAGGAAGGATGAATTTTTAAAAGGCTGAAGCAGATCCTCATTACTTGCATAAGGAAAATAAATCATTTTTTTCCATTGTTGAATCCTGGGCAACCAGTCGTTCGTGAATAAGGATTCATGCAGCAGTTTTGAAATATTGAAATAAAACTTCAATAATATATTACAGAGGCAAATGAGATTGCTCTCCGTGTTGTTATCACACAATGTATTGAAGTTTGGAGAGCCAGCGTTCTTTGTGTAGATGAAGACGGAGACTGGGGAAAAGAAAATAATAAAAAGGGACGAATTTCTCAAAAATCCAAGAACGCTATTTACTTCTCCACAATGAGGCTTCCACTTGAAGATAGTAATGTATGAACGTAGGTCGTTAGAAACCAGTTGTGTGCAATGGCATATGTCTATTATTCCATATTTCATTAAATCCTTGAATTTTCCTTGCCTCTTTAGAAACAATGGTCAGGGTAAAATACTGCGCCACGGATAAAAACAAATATTCTAGATGATGCGCTTAACTTCCTGGAACTTTGGGGACATATTCATGTTCTGATGAACGTCGAATGAAATAAGGAATTGCATTCCCCAATGTTTTATGCATTCATCATGATTTGAATGTAACCATGAGCAATTTTCCTCCAATTTCTTTTACAGTTATAATATTCATGCTTACATTACATAAATAACACTCATCTTCCATTCTGAGTCACAAGTTATGGTAACAAACCCTTCCATTAATCGTACTGAAATAATCGGTATAAGAGCACATTTGCCGGGTTCATACCTTCTCAAAGCAGAAGTATCAACAACTTCATTTTAATTCTTAGTTTACAGTTTATTTACCGACAAGGAAACGTTTTCAAGGATGTCCCAGAATAGATGCTTTACACCGCTTAAATCTCCTTTAAAAATCATTAAAAATATGCGAGGATAACTTTTCAGCAGTATAACCTAAAAACTGTGAAAATTTACCGTGTTCCTCACAGAGTTGTGGCTCAACAGATAGTACCATATTCTTTATACGTCTTTAGTATTTTGGCATCTGTGTGACTTTGCAGCTTGCAAGACCCTTAAATTCTGCTGCAACAGTGGAGTGAAAGTGCTATCTCTGACGATCACAAGGTCATGGATCAACAGGCAATAATAATAATAATAATAATAATAATAATCAATAAGAAAATATTTCGGAAATTAATTTGCTACTAAGGTTTTAAAATAGTATACACCCGTTAATCTCTTAGTCACTGTCACTATCAAAAGTATTTGTAGATATTCGTAGTACTGACGTGAAACTGTAGTAGCTGGAGCTACCGCGAGTTATTTTCCTCTTTCCTCTATGACAAGACGGATTGGTTCCCTTGCTATGTAGACCTGATGTTGGCGACAATTATTATATTTGGGACAAATTCGCGCTCATGTAATAAATATTGCAGCTCTGAAAACTGCCACATGCATTACTAACCACCTGCGGGGAAGTCTCGAAGATGAATTAATTGTTGTCAGTTTTCCAAAAAATGCGAAAGTTAAAAGAATTTAATTGCAAGACAAATCACTACACATGAAAAACATTTAATACCCTACGCAATAAGGAAGTGTTTCTTTAACCACATAAATGGAAATGGGCTGTGATATATCCCTTGTATTTCTAAGTAACATTTTTCGATGTTATTGGATAGTGTGCACAATTTAATTATCTATACATAGAAACCAGTTGAACACTTTGTGTGTGCAGAAAACGTCTAAATGAAACGGATTGCAATCTTTAGTAGACTAACAGCTTTAGCTTACGGTTCCGTGAACAGCAATCAGTTCAACTGAATTCTTAGAAAACTTGATGTTGCTGGAAGTCAAGTAATAATCTGAATGGCGTTTATTTTTCAGATTTAAGAGTCAACACTCAAAATGTGTACGATAACGAGTGAAAACTCCCATAATGCTTGAATTTTTTTTTAATAGATAGTTGCAAATTTCACTTCAGACTTATAACTAAATTCGTTTTCTGTTGTAAAATGTAATTTCAAAAAGGTATTTTTCGATCTTAATGACTTTCGTTGTTGTGACACCAGGCGACTTACTGTTGATGCTATTTGTATTCTCATAAGGTGCAATTTACCCATAGAATATGTAGATATAAATCGATTAATTCAAGCTTCATAATCACGCAAAAACCTGAGATCTCTTATCCAAAAAAACCCATAACCCTAATCACGATTTAAAAATGTTGGTTACCTTACGAGTTTAACTGGGATTTTCGATCAATTGGGCATTTGATGGCCACACGACCTATTGAACCTTCTTGATAGATTTCGATCTTGTATTACTGTCAAAAGAATAAAATAAAATAATAATAATAATAATAATAATAATAATAATAATAATAATAATAATAATAATAATAATAATAATAATAATAATAATAAACGAAATGTCCAATTGGTTTTGTTCAATTTTGACAGAAAACAGACCATATATCAGAAGTGGCAACAGTCTATATGTATATATATAATATATATATATATATATATATATATATATATATATATATATATATATATATATATATATATATATATATATATATATATATAATATATATATATTAAAAACCAATGGTAAAAAAGCATAAAATCGCAAGAAACAGAGAAAAAGGGAAGACAAAAATCATCAAAAAAGAAACAAATTGCGGCCACTGATGACTTTTCTTGAATAGAAAATCATTATTTGACTTTCTGAATTAATAAGGCCATTTGCCTTAGCGAATGAATATGAATATTTGCCTCCAAGAAAGAATATGGACAAGTGACTTGGTGAATATGAACGTGAATCACTGCTTTAATGAGTCTTTCAGCGGATCTGAGAAAATCATTTTCTTGGAATCAAGCAATATTCACCTTTGAGGTTCCTATAAATTCGACAAAATAACGAAAGCTGCAAGTAGCTTTTGTTTGTGTTTACAAACAATGTCAGCATCGTTTACAATGCAAGAAGAAATCGAGTCGTTACACACACACACACACACACATATATACAGTATATATGTTACATACACATACGTAAATATATAATACACATTACACAGACATATAAATAATATATACACACATACACAGTATATACATACATATATATATATATATATATATATATATATATATATATATATATATATATATATATATTTTATATATATATACATATTTTACTATATATATGTGTACTGTATATATATATAATATATATATATATATATATATATATATATATATATATATATATATATATATATATATATATATATATATTTCATTATCAACATTATGCTCACACATCTCTTGCCGAGATGGAATGTTAGCTACGAAAGCCAATGTCAACAGCAAAAGAACTTCAAAGCTACCGGTTCTCTGATGAATGACTGTCTGATCGAGATCAGTTAACTGTCTAGAGAAATTTAGAAATTTAACTTTCGGTGCCTAATGACCATACAGGTATAAGTGATGACAGAATTCTCCATCTCTGTTTGTACAATACAGTGTCGCCGGAATACAGCGCCACTGACACAAACACTCTTGACGGTAACAAATCTTTTTGAATTGCAGACTCTAACGAGGCCATCAAAATGATATCCCTATTTAACCCATGGTAAAGGAGGAGGATGGAGAATGCTGTCGATGGAATGTAAAAGTGATTATAGAAAAATGGACATTTAATCAAGCAAAATGATCTATGCAAATACACTAATGAGTTACTGTGTCCATAACTTCGACACTGCGACCTTTTTCGCCAAAGGCTGCCGCAACAGTATCTAATCTTAAATACGGTTGATTTTCTTTTTTTTACAACTCGCAAAAAACTGCCTACCCTGATTGTTACATGATTTCTTGTAAGATGAAAATATTTAGACAAGAAATTCACAACCATCTGAAAACACCTTCAGGGAAACGAGATTATTTTTAAAGGACAATAGGAGATCTCAGCATAGAAGTTGTGAAAGGGTGCTGTCTGAAGAGAATCTAAGCTTGTCATGACGAGTGATGTTTTTGACGAGCTGAGAGTTGAGGACAGAACAGAAGGAGACTTGAAAGATGATCGAGTGAAAAAACTCAATTTATATGTGAATAGTCTTGTGGAAGAGACTGCTCAGGGTGTAAGGAGGCAATCAAGTGTTTAATGGAATGGAATATAGAGTTTAGGCCAAAGGTCAGGGACCTATGAGGTCATTCAGCGCTGGTAAGGAAATTGCCAGTAGGTAGGCTTGAAAGGTGTAACGGAAGGAAAACCTCGCAATTGCACTATGAAATAATTGTTAGGAGGGTGTGGAGAGCAAGATGGAAGAAAGATAATACGAATGGACGTACAGTAAATAGGAATGAAATGGGTTGCAGCTAGGGGCCGAAGGGACGCTGCAAAGAACCTTCAGTAATGCCTACAGTGCACCCCATGAGGTGCACTGATGGCACTACCCCGCTAGGGGTCAAGTGTTCAATTAGTGGAAAGACACCAGGATTTAGTGGAGTTTCGAGTAAAGATTGCACAGTGATGATAGTACAAATATGTGACTGACTAAGATGTAGAAAACCTACAAAGAACGAGAAGAATAAAAAAATGTACGAAGAAAGTTTAAAGTGCAAAAGTAAGAATATAATACCTTGCCAAGTATTTTGCTGCAAAGATAATTTTAATGGAAAATATTCACTGCAAAATGAATGTCCTGCTTCATCCCTAGTTTTTTACACTTGATTGCCTCCTTACACCCTGAGCAGTCTCTTCCACAAGGCTATTCAAATATAAATTGAGTTTTTTCACTCGAGCATCTTTCAAGTCTCCTTGTGTTCTGTCCTCAACTTTCAACTCGTCAAAATCCTCTCTCGTCATGACAAGCTTAGATTCTCTTCAGACAGCACCCTTTCTTAACAACTTTTACGCTATTGTCCTGTAAAAATAATCCCGTTTCCCTGAAGATGTTTTAAGATGGTTTTGAATTTCCTGTCTAAATATTTTCAGCTTAGGAAAAATAATAGAAGGAATTAAGAGATATGAACAATTGTTTTTTGCTTCTCACAGTTACAGTTCTCGGAGCTGAGTGTACCAGTTAAAAAAAAATATGAAGCCAATTTTCATAATCAACAAGGGAACTAAAAAAATAAAGTAGAAACCCTGTTCCTATATTAACGAAGGGGGAGAAAACTTAATATGGATTCCCAGACATGCAATCATCGTCCTTGCAACAGAAAAAAGATCAATATTTCATCTCATAAGGTAAGTGACTGAACCAAGATTTTTCATGTAATAAACATCTACTCGCAAATGACATCTATCGGAAATCTCCCAATAAAAAGTAATGAATATCCGGGGCGTATTACATAATGATAAAGTTCGCAACACGCAAATAGGCAAGACATGTAATTTTCTTCCATACAATCTGCAAAATAACAGTGATCGCACTGAACAGTGATTAACTTGACCGTATTTTCATAGTTCAAGTCCATGTCCCCCAGCTTATGGTATTCGGTAGCCTTGAGGAAACCTTATTTTCTTATTTAATAATCCAAACTAGTTGTACTTCTCGTTTCTCCTTGATCATTCAACAAAGGGAAAAACGAAAATGAACGACAAAACGATGGAAAGTTATCTCCTTTTCCTAGCGCTGATAATAATAATAATAATAATAATAATAATAATAATAATAATAATAATAATAATAATAATAATAATAATAAACACATTCTCAAGGAACTTACCAAAAGTCCTTGAACTTACTCAGTAAGCTTTTCACTGAAAGGGATGACCACATATGAGAAAAAAAGCCAATGACCATAAGTGAGGAAAAAAAAAAGAGCCAAAGGAGAAAGGTGCAGAATTTAAACAATCATTCTATATTATTTTACACAAACTGTATGTATATATATATATATATATATATATATATATATATATAAATATATATATATATATATATATATATATATATATATATATATATACATATATATATATATATATAATCACTGAAAAAAACAAATAAATTACTAAAATTACTAAAAATTGCAAAGTAAACAGTTTGCTTGAATGTACTCTCAAACCGAGGTAACCCAAACCCAAGACTGCGAAAGACCGTGACGCAGAGATTATGGCAAATCCAAAGGTTTCTGAGTAATGGTTATAAGGTCCCCATCCAGCATAGTGCAACTGAATGAGGCAACTCGGACAAACCGCAGCCAAATATAACAGCATCGATATGCAAATCACTTCATGCATACTCAACTAAAAGTACGGGATAATGAGTAATCTAACTACCTCCACCCCGTCCCAGTATTTCGTGACATGGACCACGTGAAATTTTACTACCAAATATGTAAAAATTGTTTAACTCGCCCTGCCTTTCACTCGACAGACCAACTATTCTCAGTATACGGCATTGCTAGGCAAAATATACCATGTAACAGACGCTTGTGAACAACGGATGCGTAATTTATCAGTAAAACGGGGCGCGATAATGATACTGCAAGGGTTTTGGTTACATACATCGTTTTGACAGCTTTCAATAAAGCATGCTCATCAAAAGCAAAACGTTGTAAATAACTAATAAATATTCAAAAGTGCCTGAACACTTACCATCATCCAGGATTGCTGATGGCTGTCCTCTAGTAGGCCACTCAGTGATCCATATTCTTGCAAAGCAGCTGTCAACAATGGTCGCATAGGAGGTAGGTTCGATATCTTTGATCATGGCAGGTCTGATGAAGAAATTCTTGCTGAAGCCCTCATCATCTGCACAACCATTAAGTAATATCAGTCTCCGTTGTTTTTCAGCATATTTAAGCCACTCATAATGCTTCCAATCCGTTGTTTATACACGTCTGACCTGATACTGTGATGAATACAGGTGATCCACATTGTTGGAGGGGGTACTTTGCACTGGGATGATCGCAAGCGATGCTCTCTTTGTAAACAAGACTGTGATCCATTCCTTGTAGGCAAGGCAGAATAAAAAACGAGGTGATTATAGTTATTTAGTGTTCTAGGGCTGGATAAGGCGTTCCGTAGGGGTACTTAACCCTGCCCCACGCCGTGAATCAATATTTTTCCAAAGTGACACGGACAAAATTTAGGCGGCTGTAGTGCAATTTTCGTGTAATTTTGAAGATAAATCCATCTGAAGGAATTTCAGAGATAACTACGTTATCAACACTATGAAATGGCTCCTTCAGTTAATGAGCGAATGGCGATATGCTTTGCAAAGGACCTTTACAGAAATGGAATCACCCTTCAAAAGATCATCGATGGATATTGTTAATTAGACATCCCAGCATATTGTACACAGGTTTCCAATAAAGCGTATCTTCCGTATACCTCATTTAATGCTCGCAAATGACTGACCCCGCAAAAAAAAAAAAAAAAAAAAACACACACACACACGCAAGAAACATAAACTGGCGAATGAGCTACGTCTGACATCAAGACCCAAAACCGTGGATGGACGAGGTATTAGTTTGGCTTCACACTGTAGCCACGGAAAACCAGGATGGTGGTTACGTTCTCGTACTGACTGCCAGTAGTTGGCCAATTAAGGCTGTGGCTTGTCGCCATAAAGTTTATTTCTTGATGCAAAACTGAGTTACAAAAGCGCCTGGTACATCGTTGAATGATATTCAATAAACATCATAGTTCGTTAATAATAACACCTGTAAAATTCCATTGGTGTTATCAAGCCCTTTACAGTTATTGAGCAATGAAACTAGCTCATTCGGCACAAGAAAGCTGTTTGTCTTTCAAATGAGTATTTACTTAAGTTTTGGCTTCCATTGCAACAGACAATGAAAGACTTTTGGTGAAAAAGCCTTTAATGTTCCCCTCCCCCAACAAACATAGACGCATTTAACACCCCACCCCCACCAAACCTCCTGAAAGGCGTTTGTTTAGGTGTAATGAAACCATTTGCTATCAATCCAAAACAATCACGGTCTAAAGATAATTTAGAAAGAGACATGTCTGATAATTATGTATGAATAAAGAAAACGTTATTATCGCTGTTGGTATGGAAATGGTTTCTGTAACGGTTCTGTTTCAAAATAAAGCAATAAACGTAAACGAACAAGAAAATAAAGCTAGTTTTTGTGAAAAGACGTGCGAATTTTTACTCTTTTTTCACCTCATCTGGTACCGAAAAATTATCATTCATTGACAAGCGGTCATGGCAACACAGTGGGACCAACTCGCCCGGTGACAGAGGACAACAGAAAAAAATGCTGCGGAAGGACACGAGAGAGAATAAAAAAACAAATTAATGAAGAGAAAGACGAGAGAGAATAATAAACGGATGCAAAGAGAAAGAAACAAGCTAATAGAGAGAGAGAGAGAGAGAGAGAGAGAGAGATAACGGCGATCTCATCGTACTACGGTCATAATAAAAGAATGACCTCGACTTTTTTCTAGCATCGATTAACTGAGGAAGTTCGGCGTTTTTCACATAAAAATTCTAACATTAGATAACATACCCTGTCCCATTATAAATTAGTGTTCATCGAAAAGTGCATGCGATTATATCAGTTTGGAGTAGATTTTCCCCTATTATTTATTTGCCTCTATTATGTAGTTACCAGGTTTGAGGTAGAATCAGCACACGCTAAAAAAATATTTAAATGCGCCTCAAAAAGTATCTGCTAATTTTGTTAATTGGATTAACAAATACATTTTCAATGATGATAAGTTTTTGCTGCGTTTAGTACGAGGAAAGGTGGAATGCACTCTTGTATGTAGGTCTATGGTGATTTTACTTCACAACAACCTTCCCACTCACAATAACTGTCAATAACATAATAGACCTATATTCGAAGTGATAGCCTGATATTGTTATACCGTTTTCTGGGTTTGTTGTCAATAACTGCTGAAAGTAATGAAAGGCAGAAACGATTTTGAAAACCGCTAGAAATAAGGGGCTCCTTTTATCATCACCATAGGAACTAAAATAATGAGGTTATGCACTACCAATGCCTAGCTTGATTAATTAAGCAAACCTGTCACAGGCCTTCTTTTTAGGATAAGGATATTGATAATACATCGTTTTTCTCTTTAAACAAATCCTTTTATAAGAATTTATACATCGATATACACGTGGCTTGTCATAAAATACAACTCGACTTCGTTAATAGCGAGTTCTGTTAATGTTCTCCGGCCGGAACTTGAAAGAGCTACTCTTTAAAGAACACTTACGTAATATAAACTATCTATAAAAGAAAAACAAGACATCTTACACTGTATGAGAGAGTACACCTACCACACAGGGATAAAGGCGACTCGGCAGTTCAGTTTCAGCCGGTTGGTACTTGCAAACTACTGTAAGTGCCTGTATATCTTACTGGTACTCGGTTTGCATACAGTAGCGCAGGTCTATCTGTAATATATTTCCGTGTCTTATGTATAAATAAGTACTTTGGTAGGAATTCAGTCTTTTTGTTTACATTCGAATAACATGGGCGTAAGCAATCAGCGTCCAACATCATCAACTGTGTCGCCATGACAATGTTTATTGAATACGAGAAGGAACTTAGAATTATTAATTAAAAAAAGGGGGGGGGAGGGGGGGGAGTGGGGATGTGTTCTTCAAATCTAATTTCAAAAGAAAACTGATTGGTGCTCTTTTGCAAGTAGAATATTTTGCTGATAAGGTAGGATAATTTTTATAATGAATTAAACGAAAGTCTAAATGGATTAAACAAGAAGCTAATGGCGTTACTTGAAAGATTTTATTTTTCAACTGTTATTCCGCCAGTCGATAAACGCTAACTCTTTCGTATAAAAAAACTCCTGTTAATCTAGTGCATTTGAAAGCAAAATATGCAGCGACCGGTGAAGATACCTCACAATTTCCTTAGCTATAAATAGAAAAAATGTAGCGTATTCATTTCATCCACTTACGGAACCTTTAGAACTACGGAAGTATTATATTCCGTGTTAAAGCGTAAATTTTCCTGGACTAAAAGCTAGTATATTGCAGCAAACACGATAGTTAATGACAGTTGTTGTGCCTAGCAACAAGTAAATTGATTTTCCTGTGAGATTAACTTCGATAAATTATAGCTTACGATCTGAAATTACGGAGAACTTGCCGGCGTCTCCATTGCGCTAACAGCAGAGGAAATTTCTGTACTGAATTATTTTTTTTATTAATTTTCTTTTTTTACTTTGTGCTTGTTGATAAAATGAAATGTCTATTTATAGCATCTTAAAACAATAGCATATTGAAGCAAAGTCACTAAATTACATGAAATATGAGTATGATTATTTTAAAAGAGCTAATTTGTTCAACACAATTCATGCAGTAGTAATATATAAGAACTGTGACGGTTGTATGAATTACTTCATTGGGAATTTAATTTCTGATTCTGCCAACGAGATCAAATAAACTGGAGCACACTAGAATTATTTTCGCTTTATACGACAATTAATCAACACATAATGTGATAATGTTGAGATTTAAACAAACACATTTTTGAATAAAACTCATTCGTACGCGGAAAAAGTAGGAACGAAAATGAAAATAGTGATATTTTATAATTCAGTAATCGACGATTTTGAATTGTTAGGAAATCATAACGACAAGGTAAGCAACAATGGATCCTAATATTGTGCCTATGAGAGCATGATGGACGCAGAATGAATAACGATCCAGTACCCTTGAGGATTCCCGTTGCCCGAACATTCGTTAGAACAGCTCGGCAATCTGATGCTTTCCATAAAACAACAGCGGCAAACAAGCGAGCAGATAGCAACAGAACGCCGTTAAAGGGAAACGCAGAGCAATTAATCGCTATGAAACGCATCCAACGGTAAACTCGCCAGCCAGCGACCGGCGAGCGCGCAGCCAGCAGCAGCAGGGAGCAGCCAGTCAGAGCCAACAGGTTAACAGGCAGCAAGAAATCGCTTTGTGTTAGTCATTGCTTTCAAGGAATGCGACATTTGCTGGTTGTCCCGCTTTTTGAAAGCCTCCCTCGCCATTTTGAAGAGAAGTGATTGGGGCTGTTTCATTGTTTCGTTCCTTTTTTCTTTGTTATGTTTTTTATTCATATGTTTCTTTTTCGTTACAGTTTTTTGCTATATATATTATACGTACACACACACACACACACACACACACACACATATATATATATATATATATATATATATATATATATATATATATTTTATTCATCTTTTAATGCTTTTTTTTTCCATTTTGTATGGGGTAAGCACGATGCCTTCTTTTGAAGGACTTTTGATTTGGCTTTGGGTAGACCTGTGGTCTTTTGCCTGACATCGCTTAGACCCCGGTAGCGTATGTTTCATGTATCATACCTGACCTAACGCATATATATATATATATATATATATATATATATATATATATATATATATATATATATATATATATATATATATATATATATATATATATATATATATATATATATATATATATATATATTATATACACAGACACACATATGTATAGGCTATATATATGTGTATATAAAAATACATATACATATACATATATACTGTACAAACTCACAGAGCGCCTCAGCGGTAGCGTGTGATCTCTCATTCATGAGGTCCGTGGTTCGTTCCCAACCTTTACACCCCCAGTCAACCCAGTCAGGGATGGTTAGCAGCGTCAGCTGGAAATCAAGAAAAGGGTGTGGGGCTAGCAACCTTCAATGGCATAGTGGCCACATGAAGGCTTCTATAAATACTATTTGACTCAATCCACAATAACATGAAGAATGACGACGGTAACGAAGAATAAGGTTAATAGCAAAAATAATTACATGCAAATTAATCCCACGAAATTTGCGTGGAAAATAACTTTCATAGCATGTCATGCGATATTTCCTTTCTCTAAGGCATAAACCTACTTTTGTTAGAATTAATATAACCAGTACAGTACACGTCTTTCCTTTTGAGATTATTTTTAGTTAAATATCTTGCAGTATTTATGCAATTAGGTCAAATGAAATGGAGCGAAAAACACTAAATAAATACATTCATAAATGAATAAGCAAATGAATAAAGAGGTTGCTTTTTATCAAAGTACTGTGTTATGTCTTGACAGCCGGTTATGGGAAATTCTTTTAGCCCTTCGTTTTAACGTAAAACCAAATCGAAAACATTGTACACGATCTGAGTTTTATTTGCTGTTTGTTAGGCCTTGTAACGCCTTCAGTTGCATACGTTCATTATGCTTTAATTTGTCTTACTTTTATCACATCTAAATCTGACTCACTTTCACTGCGCCTTCATTTGAATTGAATTGAATTGAATATAGAATTTAGGCCAAAGGCCAAGCACTGGGACCTATGAGGTCATTCAGCGCTGAAACGGAAACTGACAGTCAATAAGAAGGTTTGAAATGTGTAACAGGAGGAAAACCTCGCAGCTGCACTATGAATCAGTTGTTAGGAGAGGGTGGAAAGTAAGATGGAAGAAAGAGAATATGAAAGGAAGCACACTAAAAGGAACGAAAGGGGTTGCAGCTAGGGGCCGAAGGCACGCCGCAAAGAACCTTACGTAATGCCTACAGTGCACCGCATGAGGTGCACTGATGGCACTACCCCTATACGGGGACACTGCGCCTTCATTTGCCTCACTTTTATTACGTCTTCATTCGCTTTACCCTTACGCATTCATGTAGGCTATCTGTCTCGTCTTGTCTGCTCATTTGTCCTTATTTTCATTTGCTTTACTTTCATTATATCTTTGTACTCTTATTACGTTTTTATTTTCTCTGGTTTTATCATCTATTTATTTACTTTATTAAGTATTCCTTCGTCCTACTGTCATTACCAGTTCATTTACCTTACTTTATGACGTCTTCTTTCATCTTACAGTTATTACCAGTTCATTTAACTTACTTTCATTGCGTATTTATTTGAAATGTATTTATCACGTCTTCATTTGCTTGGTTTCCTCGTAGCACGGTCGCCAAGGTTCTTAAATCTATGATTCCTTCTTGGAAGGACCCAGCTTTCTTTCTTTATTATTATTTTTGAAAATCTCCCGCAAGGAAAATTATGTTATCCGTTTCTATGAATTCAGGGTCTGCATCGTAAAAATGCCATTCCCTGTAAATAACTTCCACCAATTAAAAGGAATGCCCGTGACTTCTTAAAATGTGTACCTTTCTGATGATTGTATAGTTAATCCTTATCGTGGATAAATTTTGTAAGTGTGACTTGCACTTTTCTGTATTAGTCTTTTCTATTCATATGGGTGATTTTCGTGTTGTCTTTGTATTTGCGGATATAAATCAAGGAACAGTTTGATTCTTACCTGGGTCTTATTGGATTATATAAAAAATTGCATGTCTCTGGACTAATAATAATGATAAGAAAATTGATGATGATTATTATTATTATTATTATTTCTATCATTATTAGTATTGCTGTTATGATGAAATGATTAAATAGCAAACGTGAAAATAGATTCATGTACATTGCAAATATCATATAGAAAGTGTTGCTCACTTCATAGGCAATGGAAAAAAGTTAATCTTTTCTCATACTCAGAGATTCAAAGCAAAAGACTGCAATATTTACCGCGTACTTATCAAACTGAACAATTTCTATAACAGCAAAGTCCTCATCAATAGTTTTTACTTGATCATTATGAGATGCTTTATCTCATTACTTAAGATTGTTTTACTACAATTATCTATAGTTTAAAACTATTTAGGTGGATACGTTAACATATATAACGCTTAATATAAGTAGAGAAATTCATAATTTGTTCTGGCATTTATGTGCACACTTAAGCATCTATTTATATATTTTTTTAATATCTAAAAAGTGAAACTTACACCACGGATTGTTAATGTTGAATTTTAAAATGCATAACATAACTATGAGTCTTTATCTTTATCTGTTGGGAGCACTGATAATTACAGTTTTACTTTAATATGAATTATTTTTTATTTAACTGGTCATGATTACCGTTAAAAGCGAAAGAACTACTACTTTCATTTATATACGAACATATCCCGTTTTCCAACTTCCTAATGATTAACAATAAGTTGTAATGAGATTCCGTTAACGATAAACTATGCTAAATGACAAAAACAAAATGAAATATCCTTGAGGGGAAACAATAACAGTTGACGGAGAGAGTTTTTCATATTTATGTTGTTATTCACATTATATTCCTGAGAAATATTGGTTAAGTATAATCAAATTATTGCTTAAAACCTAAAGCATTTCCATTTATCTGGTATCATTTATTGCCATTTATCGTTAAAAGTGATAAACTGACTTTGGCGTTTCTATTTATCTACAGCATTAGCTTAATCTAAGATTAATTCCATTAAAGATTGCTCATTGTTCATACAAATATTTTACTCACATTTATGAATCAGTGAAATGTAATATGATTTCACTGACTCAGTATCAAGTGTAAAATTCTGATTATTTATCACGAACATCAATCAGCATGATAAGGTATTTTGCGAAAGCATTATTGTAGGCGGCACTTTTATTTGACTTTATATCTGGCCGGTTTTGGGTCTTCCAAATGCCGTGTTGTCAATATAGATTTTTGCATTTTGGGTCCGAATTCTAATGGTCCGCTAATGCATTTCCAATTGTTCATGTATTTCAGTTCGGGTATTTTGCAATGAAACAATTATCGGTGCGGTATTTTTACTTGGTTTTGCTTTTTTGTTGTCGGTCTGATTTTAAAGTGCATATGCCTTTCTAAATATTGCTACGTTTTGCCTTTAGCACTTGTCATTATTATTGTCACAGGAATAACAACATCCAAAGGGACGAAGCTTAAGAAAAGGAAGAACAATTTAGTCACTATTAAAGGCTTATTACTGACTGTCTTATTTATCGTGCTTTAACATCGGAATGATCATACAAAACAAAAGTTATATACAATGTGTTTTAGATTTCGATACCATAATCAATCCTCTGCACGTGCAAGTGATAATGTCAGCCAGACTTATAAATAGTGAGAAAAGGCGCTCATGATTCTTATAAAATGTTGTGCTATTAAAATGAAAGATGAGAAAAGGTATGATATTTGTAATGGAAAAAAATTATTCCATGAAAATGCACAATGAAAAAATTAGAGTAAGTTTGGTAGAAAATATAAATCAGAATGCACAATGAACGTTAGACTTTGAAGTTTTCCAAGGAAAATATTATTCAAACATTTAAGAAAAATTTGTAGTGACGGTGCCGATTAACAACGCGAGAGGAAATTGATGCATTTTCACAGGATACTTTCAATTGCTTCTGGCCCTAAGAATTTGATATGGAAACTTAGCCGGATTATTCAAAGTTATAAGAAGTAATTCTTCGAAAACCAACTACACATAAAGCCGTCTTAATAAATCTTATATAAACAATAAAATACTGCTTGAGTAAATTGGATAGAGAAGTAAACACCTTTCTTGTAACCTGAGGAATATCTTGTATCTCAAAGATTATTAACTAAGCTAACGTTTTTATGAAATATATATACATACGTTTCGCGAAATAAATAATTTTCTTTTTAAACTTCAAAACTGACAGTCAAATAGAGAAGCTCGAGGTGGAAAGTCCTAACTTAGTGGACGTCACGTACTGTTCCCAAGGTCGGGTCAAGGTATCCTCATTCTGAACTTATGTAAGGGCTATTGGTGAGCGCATCTGGCCTCAAACCGAATGACGGCAAGTCGAAATATACTGTGTTACCCGTAGATTACCGCTAATACCCAAAGAGTGTATGTATATATATATATATATATATATATATATATATATGTATGTATGTATGTATGTATGTATGTATGTATGTATGTATGGATGAATATACATATATATATATATATTTATATAATATATATATATGTATATATACATACATACACATATATAAGTGTGTGTGTTCCATTAGGGAAAATGAAAAACTGGGCAGGCTATAAATTCTAACCGTTCTCGTTTTTCCCATCTAAGACAACACCAGGTATAAATTTACATCCATTGTAACATTGTCCCTGTAGTACAGCTGGTTAGAAACAATAAGTATCATTGTGGTTTTAACCACACACACATACATATTTACATGCATACATATATATATATATATATATATGCATATATATACATATGTATATATATATATATATATATATATATATATATATATATATATATATATATATATATATATATCACTTTATTAGATAAAGATGCTTTTGCTGAGCTTTACGTGATAGCACAACCAATAAGAACACCAATTCTTGAGTGAAGATATTATGAAAAGAAGTTTATTGGCTCTTTCGTCCTCGTATTGGTCACCCTATTAGCGTTATACGGTGATGACAACAATAAAGGATTGTTGGTAAACAAGGCTTAAGGCTTTCTAAGAAATTTGTTGTGACCCTTTGCTATTAATCCTGATTGATATGTTCACAGTCAAGTCCCTAAGGTCATAAAAGCTAATAAAGTATTGCGTATCTGCTCATAGAACGACTCCATAATCAACTTAAAACTTTTCGCGTTGCATTAATTTAAGGCATGGGGGCTGTTTTTTTTTTTTATCTACGAGTCTTTCGTTTTGTATTATAATTTTAGATGACATGGTTTCCGAACATCGAAAAGGAATACTGATATGCTTGAGTTACTAATGTAAGAGCAGATTTTTGCACAGGTCTATTAATGTTTCGTAAGTTCTTCAATGTAGATAGCGATTAACATTGCCGCTGTGATGTCAGTTTATACCAATTCAGTCAGTCAGTTAGTCAATCAAAATCAGTGCATAATTCAACCAACAATTATGTTTC
The DNA here is from genome assembly GCF_040412425.1 of Macrobrachium rosenbergii. Classification (NCBI taxonomy): domain Eukaryota; kingdom Metazoa; phylum Arthropoda; class Malacostraca; order Decapoda; family Palaemonidae; genus Macrobrachium; species Macrobrachium rosenbergii. Next base: position 15,530,161 of record NC_089750.1, read on the forward strand.
GGTTAATGTCCCCTATAGGATAGCCGCAAACACCCACGTGTTTGAACCTCGTTAAAATGACATCTCTCATTATGTCATGAATTTCTATTTACTGAAAAGTCCACGGTAAAATGTACATCAATAACAGAAAAGGGAGATACTTTACAGTTTCGTTCATACACACACACACATATATAAATATATAGTATATATACATACATATATGTGTATATATGTATATATATATATATATACACACACACACATATATATATATATATATATATATATATATATATATATATATATATATATATATATATATATATATATATATATATATATTTCATCTTTTCCTCTGGTTTCTCCTTCGTTTTCATTGTGGAATACATCGAGATATTTCATCTCGTGATTGAGAAGAATAGAGAGAGAGAGAGAGAGAGAGAGAGAGAGAGAGAGAGAGAGAGAGAGAGAGAGAGAGAGAGAGGCAGCATAGTTCTTTGAGTCCCGAAATGAATAACATGAAAAGAAATATTTGCGTTTAAGGAACCGGAAATCATATCATCAACTTGTAACACAAGGATAAAAGCTAACAAGAACCACATCAAAGCAATGAGTCATCATTCTTCGTTATTTATAGAACAATGAATATATTCCAAGTGATTATATGTATATTTGAATTCTGAAGATAGTATAGGCACATAAACAATTTCTTCGCAAGGCAATATTACTCTCAATATAACACACTAAATGTGATGATTATATTTTGTAAGAATTATGCTTTGTAGATACTAAACCCCTGTCCCGATTCCTTGATAAATTAGTTTTGATTTATTCCACCCACTTTACGAAAAGCATACTAATAAGTAAATTATATTACATATATTGCAAAGATGATATAATTATTCAGGGCATTAGCATTGCGTGCTCCCCATTTTTTTTTTGCATTAACAGAACGGAACATGCCTCTGTTAAAAAAAATTCTTTTCCATCTTTGTCTGATGCTGTAAATAATTCAGTCTACTTATAAATTCATGTCACCTTTAAAGGGAAACCATAAAATTTTAAACTGTATGAAACTTCAGCATAATGAGGAGGTCCGTAGTTACCAAATCTTTTAAGCATGAGTTTCCAGTTGTTTTTCATTCTTCTTCCGGCTTCCGTTGGTTAATTAAAATGGATTTAAGATTAACATATTAATAATTAATGAACTGTTCTAATAATGTAATAGCGGCCTTCTGATCCAAATTCACTCTGATTTACTTTGTACCAAGAATAAATTTTACCTATTTACATTCTTATTTATTAACATTTATTAATGTTTTTTTCTTTATTATTACGTGTTATTATATTAAATTATTAGAACAGAATTTTTAGAGTATCAGCGTCATCTGTTTCTTGTTGATTAGTAAACTTTTCAAGGTTAATTCATTCTATACCATTCACTTGCCCCGTACTGAGAAAAACCTTACTTAATGATTTGCGTCTTTTGACGTGAGAGTTACCGGTTTCATTATTTTCTTCTAATTATTACTGTGATTCATTAAGAAAACACTAATAAACACTTAGCCCCAAAAACATGTCACAAGTTCATGATGATGAAACAATCTTCACAGTAAACTGTTCCAAAAATAATTGATTTTGCTTTGTTATAACCTTTTGCTTCATAATATCTTCAGTTAACAGTTCTCTGAACGATTTGTTTGTTGTCACATAAAGAAAAACAATATAGCATAGAGGACATTTTCAGTCATGAATACACCAGTCGATACTATTTACTAGACCTAAATTAAACAGAACAAGAAACAAATAAGCTTCATGATGAAGATGGACAAGAGAACCAGTGGTTGTTGAAATTTGTGGGTAAAGAGCAAAAGGTTACCGCACAAAATGTCAAAAATGATTGACATGGCTATCATTCATATGGACAGACATGATATTGGTATGTTATTGACAAGTGCAAAAGTTTTTTTTTTTAAACACTCATTGCAGGTGAAGTTTTCTATTCATGGCATAATTAATATAAATATCGATCAACTACTGTGTTTCACTTATTTTATTTTTGACAAGGGAAAGGAATTTCTAAACATGCACTTACATGACAGGTAAGCAGTTTAATGTCCAATGGAATAAGGGTGTAATTTTTTTATAGAATGAAGTGAACGTAAACTGTATCAGTCATGTAAATAGTACTTTTTTTTTTTTTTATTTCGGGCACAGTCTCGACCATTGCTGTAAACGGAATGATAATGTCCAATACATTTACTTATCTTCAACTTACGATTGTCTCAGGTTTTTGACCACACGATTTAAGTCGGAATACAGTACAGTTTGCTCTATCCAATATATTTAATATTCAAAACATGAGCTGTTAGAATTATCGAATGGCATTAGGTTTTCCTTTATACGGTCCTAGATCTTCTTAGACCACCATCAACAAAGATTTCATGCCCTATAAGGAAATGTAAATGTACAGCATGAATCAGAAGTATACTCAGAAACAGCTGCATATCAAAAAGGACGATTTTAATGACGGAGGAAAAAGAGATTTTTATGAAAAAAAAGGTTGCGAGAAAGGCGTTTGAATACTTGTAGAATGGCGGAAGAAAGCGTCCTTTATTTGAATGACAATTAATGCACTTTTATGCATTAAGAGTGTATGTTGCAATGCTGAGGACTGATGCAGTTGTATATACAAACCAGTATCTATTAAATACACAGAGACTGGAAGCTTTTATTTCCTAGATGGGAAGAGTAGTAAATATCAGATTACTAAAACTGATAGAAAACATTAAAAAGAGATGAACAACATTTGCAAAATCTCAAGTAATTAAAGATGGCTTACATAAGTACTGGGTACGAAGTAGATACTTTTACAGATGAGGTCAAATGGTTTGGAAAAATGTCCGTTCCCAGCGAGTCAAGTTAATATCAAGGGAGTTAAGTTATGAGTGCCAAATAAGTATAGTTTCACACGAGAGCTGCTCCAGAAAAGGTACTAATCGGGGTCAAGAATATTTACTTACTGAGGCGCTCAATTTAAGTTGATAAAGAATGCAAAAATTAAAGCTTAAATAAAACGAACGGAGACATTAATCCTCTGAATAACTGCTGCTAAGCCCATACTGCTCGTTGCATTTGAACTTTTATATTCTGGATTAACATTCTTTCAATACTCTATTTCATTGTTGCTCGTGGTTTCCTCTGTAATTTTCACGCTACTCTCCAAAACACATTAAGGAAATAATGAGGTGTGCACATATCCTAAATCCTAGCCAGCACTGATCATGCGTAGTAGCCATCCTTTTCCTCACCAAGTTTGGTGAGTTCTGTGTTTCTGGAATGTGCAACATATCACTGGGCTGTGGATGGACTCTGTCTTTCAGTAACAGATGTGGAGCATGATAGAGCTGAAAATAAGTCTCAGCACCATTAACATCCTAACATTTATTGTAATTTTTTTTATGTTGCACTGCTCAGTATTTCATAGTAGTATAGGACATGATCTCTTATTCACATTACTATAAGGAATTATTCATTTGGAACCCGGTCTTATTTTGTTTCGTTACTTTGTCAATAATGAAGTAATGAAAATAAACATAGCATTACTAAAGTATCACATCCGGTTCTACTCCAAGGTAAAATGCTGATAAACAAAATTTATGAATGCGCTTCTATAACCTCTCTTTTGAAAGGAATGATTTATATAATGCAAAGGTCAGTCGTTTCGACCTGGCTTTCGATAGTGTAGCATTTTTCGTTCGTTTTGATAAGAAATGATAAAAAGTCATTAGCTTCTTGTATACTTGAAATTGCACTGAATTCTTTTCTGCTACATTCCACAGTGTAAACCATTCCAGTTCTAAGAAAATTGCATTTGCCACGTCATATGGCAATGCATAAGTAATGTTAATAGGTTAGGTCCATTCGGGCAGATAACCTTAACGTCATAAAGAAAAACTGAAAATAGAGAATAGGATCACATTGATATGGTAAGGCCTTTCAGCGAAGCATAATCCAATCTTGACTGCCTATCACATTTTAATAAACAACAAACAAAGCTTTCCACCACCTTATTGTTTCCCAGGGATTTGAGGTCGGAGTGAAACGTTTGTCGATTCAGTCCCAAGACCTCGGATGAATGAGCTCGGGTTATAGAGCAGCATAATAGTTGTGTAGGGTCTCCTATCGAAATGTAAATGGGCGTATTATTGAAAGGGATTCATATGGCTATCAGTTATATCTTCGATTGGAGGGACCGTAAGAGGAATTCATCTGCTATGCTCAGCTCTGTTGGTTTTGTAGCTCCAAGTGTTGCCTTTGGAACAAAGACATAGATTAAGGGTGCCGTTCCAGTAATCCATAAATCTACATATTCAACCTCAATATGCATATCACTTAAGACTATTATTATAAATTTGAAACGTACAACTTCATTAGTTAATTATAATCAGAGGGTTTATAAGTTGATTGTCATGTATTTGGTATCTTTATATTGTTATAAATTATTTCAGATGAAATTATAGTATATAATACATAACACACTTGTAGCTTCTCTACCAAAAGTTAAAAAGGAGAACATATCAGCGGCATTTTAACTGTTATAAACAGGTACGACAAATGTTATTTTTAAACTGTCATAAAGTAAACAACTTAGCTACTAAAGGCTAATTAAAAAAAAACATAAATGGTAATTAATAATAGTGAAACAACATAATCGAAATAATGGTAAGTCATTCTTTTCAATTATTAATAGAAACTATTGTCTAATGTTAACTTTTTTCATTAACAGCAATAAATAAGGCTAAAGTTTCGAACTAGTTCCAATTATCAAGTGATAATAGATATATGAATTTAACGATTTCGACATTTTTACAGCAATATCTCCCAACTAGGTTTTTTCTTGGGCCTAATACTGAAACTAATTACTTTCTGATTTTTTCTTTCCACTCCATAAGCATTTTTCCTTAATTCACATTGACGGCCAAAAGTAATTGCACGTTTATTTTTGTATTAAAGTAATCATGGATTGCTGTCTTTTCTTTTCACTTGCAATGACGTGTTATTTCCTCTTATAAAGTCTCCTGGATATTTGGACAAAAGTTGAAATGTTGGCAAATTGAATGAAATGACCCATTCAGATTTCTTTCCCAAAGTAGTTGAAAAATTCGATTTCGATGATTATCCTTCTTTTTTATATGGAATAATCAAGTTTGCTCTGAAGCGAGATATTGATAAAGTTGACAGCAACATTTGCGACTCAGTTTACTTTCATCACACACAATGAATGCTACAGTAGTCGATATAGGATTTAGGATTCTCATTAAATTACGACGTTTTTGTGAACGTACAGATAGAACGCTCATAGTACTCGAGTATAGATAATGATAGCGATGACGCTCCTCATGTGCTCAATATATTTGATTTCTGATTGATTGATTGACTATAGAATTTAGGCCAACGGCCAAGCACTGGGACCAATGAGGTCATTCAGTGCTGAAACGGAAACTGACAGTAAAAGGTTTGAAACATGTAACAGGAGGAAAACCTCGCAGTTGCACTATGAATCAATTGTTAGGAGAGGGTGGAAAGTAAGATGGAAGAAAGAGAATATGAAAGGAGGTTACAGGAAAAGGAGCGAAAGGGGTTGCAGCTAGGTGGCGAAGGCACGCTGCAAAGAACCTTAATTAATGCTTACAGTACACCGCATGAGGTGCACTGACGCCACTACCCCCCTACGGAAATTATATTTGCTTTCGGATAATGTTTGAAGCGATCTTGCCCAAACAAGGAAGCTGATGCTCCATAAGATAGTGGAAAAAAGTAACTCTACAAAGGAAGACCTGGCGGATGGTCTAAACCACAGTTGCTATTGCTATGAAATACGAGACTACGGATTTAGCCAACTCTGTCAGAAGACAAGACTGGTGAGAAATTCGGCATCCAAAAGAAGGTAATATGATTCTTCAAATGAAAGAAAATGACATAAACATAATTTTTTTTTGTAACCAATTTGCATTAACATCATCTAATGTATAAACAGGACACTTTTTAGATAATGCCTAACTGGCAGGTAATATTAAATATAGCAAGAGTTAAGTAAAAAAAAAATAACTCCAAGAACGATCAAACATCGAATAACATAGCATTGCCAATCAGCAAAGAATCATGGAGATCGTTAACCATTTGTCTTGGCTTCATCATATTGTGATTTGATCTAGATGTGTTTTGAAACTGTCAGTTGCTACTTTTCAAGGAGAATAACCTCAGTAAGATTACATTAACATCAAACTCATTCCTAATGTAGACTTGGCGAAAAAGCCAGAAAGTTTTACGTTTCAAGTGCCATCACTTCCAATGGGAAAAAGTGTATGTTAAAAAATAAACACACATATACTGTAGTACACCCAAATTATTTATAATACACAAATACATACATACACACACACACACACACACACACACACACATATATATATATATATATATATATATATATATATATATATATATATATATATATATATTACAACTAATAAGCCACAAAATATCGTTTGATATCAAATTCTTTGGAATAACTTATTAATTGGGAATAACTTTCATCTTGATAGAAGGGTAGTTAAAGTCACTAGCTAACATTGAGAGATTCCCAAGTTATTGTGAATCTGATACTAAGTGGTATCTGGGGGGGATAATATATATATATATATATATATATATATAATATATATATATATATATATATATATATATATATATATATATATATATATATATATATATATATATATATATATATATATATATATATATAATATATATATGTGTGTGTGTGCATACACATGAATATATATGTGGGTGGGTGTGTTTGTGTGTGTGCGTACACATGGAGTATATTATGCCGCAATAGATACGTTGAACTGTTTCTCCTCGTGGTATAGTAAAATTTGAACATTATGAGTCTTTTAAAACTTGATCTGTTTATACACCCTCTCTCTCTCTTTCTCTCTTTATGTATATAAATACATACACATATGTATGTATATATATATATATATATATATATATATATATATATATATATATATATATATATATATATATATATATATATATATATATATATATATATATACATAATGTTTTTTGAGTTTGCCTTATGCTTTAGTTTGGCGCGTATTGTACTTTTTATGTAAGACGATGATTAGATAGACCGAGCATTAGATTTTTTGTATTTGTACTTTGAAAATCTCTTTTTATTGCGACATGCATATCATATGGAATGTTCCATTGGGCAACGTTCATATTTGCATATCAGATAATATGAAACGGTTCGAGTGAAATCGTGAAATGATTTTGTAGCATGAAATAAGGCAGCACTTTCTGTAAAACATATTACACGGACATTAACCTAAAGTCACGATAGTTTTATTTACAATTGTTTAAGCTAAATTTCTTTCCTTCCGACTAGTATTAGAAATTAATCCGTGTCAAGTGTGCCGGGGTGGAAATGGTGTAATGAATAATATTAGTGGCTCTCTCCCGTGTTTCACCCTTTACAAGAATTACTTAAGTCAACACACCCTCTCTTCCTTTACAGCGAAGTTTCAAGTAAATAAACCGTTGGCTGTGTCAAAAGCATAGTTCTGGGATTCTCCCTTTCCCTTCTCCTCTCTCTCTCTCTCTCTCTCTCTCTCCTCTTATCTCCCCTCTTCCCTCTCCCCTCTCCATGTCCTTTCATCCATTTTCCCAGCCATACCATTCCGGGTCCCTGAAAACTCTGCTGAAAAGTCGTCTTCCTTATTGAATCTGCCAGACAAGTATATAAAGCCATATGGGAGGGAATTAAAACGTGAGGCAAACTAACAACCCTTATCAGTGGAATGGATGGGATGTGAGAGAGGTGAGGGGGTGGGGGGGGAGCAGGTTTGGGGTAGGTTTGGGGTAGGTTGTGTGCTGGGGAATGGGGGATGGTGCTGTGGCGTGAAAAGGACAGAGATAGGGGCTGGGATGGAAGGATAATCCTCCTTTTCCTTTTTATCCCTAACTGAGCAAAGTAATTAAGATCAAGGGTATGTCACGTGCAGGTGGGAAAAAGGCAAGACACTGGAATAAAGAGGATGGACAGAGAGAGAGAAAAAAAGGCAAAGGCCAAAAGTTGTCTTAAGGACAAACGATCATTTGTAACTCGCTCTTTGGTAAAATAACCATCACTTACATAAGCCATGAAAGTATTAATATAATACGCTCCGTAATTAATATGGATCCAATGAAAGTACTGTAATGGTAATCTATTACAAGACACATTTCAACCACATGGGGCATCAAGAACTCAGAATCATTTAGGACACTTGATATTTGACAATCTTAGGCACTTTAACTTATGATATATATATATATATATATATATATATATATATATATATATATATATATATATATATATATATATATATATATATATATATATATATATATATATATATATATATATATATATATATATATATATAAAATATTCTTCTTAAAAATTGATTTTTTTATGAGGAACCATCTAATTCATGTCTGTAGTTGTACAGAAATGAATCAAATATTGAGGACCTCTGATATTTAAGCTAATATGAAAAATTTTGGATGGTTAACTTTATGTTGAAGTAGAAATGCGAAACTTTCCCCTTTACTAAGTGATTTTTCTGTACCCTTTTCTTAGTCACATCAAGTTAGAGTGGGTAGTTTAGACCATAGAAGGTAACAATAGTCTTAGCCTAGCTACATAATTACATCCGTATTTCTAGGGCGCCAAAAACTCTTTTGTTGTTTCTTTACTTGTATACAAGGCAGTTAAAAACTTTAACTTTCTTTCTTATCGTTTTGCAGGCGTTTCCAGAACGTTTACTCTAGTGCTACGTGGACTATTCTTTACGCCTAAAAACATGAAAGATTATTTGTATCATGAAACATTTCATGTTTATTCTTTTACAACTTTAATATTGATAGCTTTAAAATTTTCATGTATTCTACAACTCGCTCTACAGACTTATTCATCTTCTATATACTTATCCTTGATAAATATCAATGTTGTTAAAAAAAATTTTGTGGCTTCGAAGAAATCACAGCAATGTTATTTTCTTTCGAGTTGAGGATAAAAAAAAAAAAGCTGATCTAAACGCGCCGAACTTGGCTGAGGATGCTTTCTTTTCACACCCTCAAGATCATAATTTTCTCGGAAGCATAATACACTGTTACAGCTGGAACATAATTCTTCCCTGTTCTCGTTTTTCCATTCTAGTTAATAGAAGTTTCCACCATTCTAATTATTTTTCTGATTTCATTTCTCTGTTTTGTGGCGAGTGTACTCATTTCTGGTTTTGACACTTCAAAACCTTCTCTACTGCAAGCTCGCGTGTACACTCGTTAATGAACATTTCGTTAATTAATCTGAGTGACACCTTATTCAAACCATAAATTTCCGTTGAATGTTAGATTTTCCATTAATATTCCTTTTTACCATACATAGGGACTCTACTTAAAACTCTCATATGTACTTGGCGAGAAGAATGTGGCACATGTAGATGTAAGTTAACGGTTATTCAAGCAATTTAATACCGTACGGCGTGTGAATTTTTCCTTAAAACCTCTGGTTCGTACAAACACAATTGTGTGTGCGCACGCTACAGACAAACACACACACATATATACATATACATATATATATATATATATATATATATATATATATATATATATATATATATATATATATATATATATGTGTGTGTGTGTGTGTGTGTGTGTGTGTGTGTGTGTGTGTGTGTGTGTGTTTACTGCCTGTATTAGTGGTAATTTTCTGGCCTTGCGCTATGTACATCACAGAATCAAAGACTTTTTAATTCAAGTTTTTATAAATTATTATTCCCTGAATAATGATATAGAACGGTGTTCATTTCTGCCACCTTTAACCAAGTCAGATTTTTTAAACTGCAAGTTTCTGTCCCCGGCATTTCTCTCTGTAGTGGGAACCTAATTTACGTCAAGAGGTCTGGAGCGTAAACACAGAAGTGAAGTGACCCACCTCTCTTGCGTCTCCACCATTACAACACTTAGATAAGTCAACCATTGCGCCACCCCACCACCCCACCCAACACCACCCCTATTCCATCCCCTCCTTTACAGTTGGGTTACAGATAAACCTTAGGGCTACGCTTCCTCTCTTCATTCTTTTCTTCACTTATCTCCTTTCGACCCCCCTCTCGCTAAATCATCCCTCCTCTTCGCCATCACTTTCTGTCCAGCCCCTTTCAAAGCTTGTTTGAAAATCTGTCTTCAAGTAAATAGAGCCACATGGAGCCGAATCAAGTGCGCGACAAACGAACAACCTTTGTCGGTGGGATCGATGTAAGTATGGTGTATGGGACCAGAGGGGAGGGTCCTTTAGCATGAAAGGGTTAAATGGGGAGTGAGATGAAAGGGTAATCCTCCACATCTTTTTAAACCCAAACTGAACAAAGTAATTAAGATCAAGGGCGTGTCATGTGCAGACTGTGAGTAAAGCAAGAATGAGAAGAAAGGAAGGAGGAAACGAAGAAAGGTAAATGATATAAAAAGCGGGGGAGGCGGGGGGGGTGTTGCTGGTGATTCTGTTTATCATTTCCTACACGTACATAATCAACAGTTGAATAATTACAATAAGATGGTGATATGAGTACATTACCAGACGGATTTAGTTTATATCAAGTGGGCCTTCCGATACATAAGAACAGGAACTTTAAATAGCAACTGAACATTGAAAGTAATAAAAAGGATATGCCAATTAATGCAATATACTAAATACATCAAAATACGGCGTTGCTAGGAGAGAGGTAATTTATGTTGTGAGTTTTCAATAATACAACCACTGACATAAAGAGTTAGTTTTGTGGACCCGTTTTCACCGGACAAAGACAATAACGTAAGATTTATATCACAGTCATTGACATGTTATTAACAGGAAATATTTGTATAAATATCTACTTTTTGATTTGCTATGAGGGACTTCATCCATATCCGGCTGTGAAAACTAATATTCTTCAAAATTCCATATTAGCCCGTTTTCTTGTTTTTAATTTACTTATTTGTTAAATGGCGTATTGGTGTCCCTTGTAGGTTCAATCACCTCTTTTTATATACAATAAATCGATTACTGTTTTACACTAATTCTGTGGTTAAGCAATCCTTCCAAATAAACATTCATTACCAGAAGGAAAGTTATTTAGACCTTTATGTTGTAATAGTCATACTGACATATCGTGACAAGGTGCTTCTTTCGCCATTTCCTCTCTAATTGCTTTTGCTATTCATGGACAATTTTTCAGATATTCACATCACCTAATGTTTTCAGAGTTGCAAGTAAAATAAAAACACGTAAGCATTATTCCTAAAGTTCTCTGGAAAATAAGAACAAATTATGAAAAAAGTTCTATGCCTGAGTCTGCATTTGCATCCATGTCTACTCTGCTTTGTTCTTTGATGTCATGTTTTCTTTGTTCTTGATGAAGCATATTTATTTTCTCCGTATTTGCTTTCTCGTTAGCAAGAACTTTGTCAGTGCTTTAGATGATATTATTATTATTATTATTATTATTATTATTATTATTATTATTATTATTATTATTATTATTATTATTATTATCTATTTTTCTTTCTCTTTATCTAGAGATCACTTTTTATTCCCTAAGAAAGTTCAAATACTTTCCCCTTTGTGATTCTGAACTGTGGTGTATTTCTACTTTTATAACAAGGGGACTTATTTGGAAGAGAGTGGTACATGATGGGCACTAACTGAATGAAGACACAAGCAAGATTATGTAGCCCGACAGAATCTCCAACCTCCCTCGGGTTCCCTGATAGTTGAAAAGTAATATTGAAAAGCTCTTGGCATAAGCTAACATGACCTCTGCACGTACCAGATATGCATCATTTCATGATGCATATCTTGCTTCGACAAACATGTATACATGAGACTAATTACCGAACGTATTTATTACCACATGAAAGTTTTGGATTATAAAAAAGAAGCCGTCTTTAGCCAACACGTTAATCAATTTCATCGCCATGAACGCAACGGCCTAAGTGACAGGGGGAAATCAGCGATTAACACTATTAAAAAAAATGTTTGTGAATTTAGAAAATAAATGTTTATGTAAATGACCGGCAGGTAAAATACATGTTTTGGATCGCTTGAAATTGCTAACATACTTATGATAAAGGTAAGAAGTATTTGTTTAGTATTATTACAGAAATTAAGTATTCCTTCATAAGGTCACACAAATATATCGTATGAATTACTGTATAACGCACAAAGAGTTTTAATGAGAAGATGTGTAAGACGCTTCCCATATACCGGAATACATTATAATATACAGTACTTCGCTGTCACCCACAGTCTTACTCAACGTAAATCTTCTCCGGGTACTGTTTCTGTGTAAGGGTTCTGAGCAAACATAACCGAGTGGCAAGACGTATCTCTCTTGTTTCTTTCCCCTTTGCACCACTGAAAAAGTCAACATTTCTTTTTCTCCACGGTTAAGCTACGAAAACAAACAGACAAACAAACATTCGTCTGTGTTAATAAACATACCTGGGTTGCCTCTTTTCCATTCCTTCTATGTCCTCCTTCCTCAACCACGTACAGCACCATTCTCTTCAGTCCATACCATTTTGGCCCCCTGAAAGTTAGGTTGAAAGAGTTAGACATTTAAGAGGCAAACAGGAGGCATTTTACTTCATAAGGAATAGATGGAAATCGTAATGAGGTAGTATATAATCCTCCTTCTTGTATTCCAATATATGATAAAAAAGATGACTGACCACAAGGACTAGCCAGGTATTAAAAAAAGGAAAGAAAATAAAAACGGGAAAAGATCAACGATAAAAAGAAAAAAGTTGAATTGCATGGAAGTGCATTGGGAGAAAATTAGCTGTGTAATAGAAGACAACTGTTTTAACATATTACTATGTGGAACCCAAACGATATTTTGTCTGCAAGGAAACATATGTTAAGAAATGTTAGTAACTTAAAAATTGGTCTAAAATCGTTTATTTACGAATAATTCTGTGCAAAACATTCAATAGACAAGATTCCTGAATTTCCATTTCCACTGACGTTTGTGAACTGACAACAGATTTTATTGTTACATAAAAATTCACGAAAAACATCGAGAAATTGACCTTCATTCCTGTCTCTTTCTTTTAAAATTCATTATTAATGCACTGAAGTGATCATTTAAATAACATGGGGACTAACAGAAATGTCTATTTTTATAGGTCGTTTCGTTCCTTTCCATTCAATTTTGTTTCATACAATATATGCGAATTTTACTTTTGCAACCCTGTTTCGTACGCCGATAAATCATTCACTCAATTGCCTTGATACCCTGATTAATCAGTCCTTCGAAATAATTACCAAACACCTGAGAGAAGATTATTTAGCTCAACAAGATCTTCAATCTCCTTCGTGTTTCCTGATTACTGGGACGTGATATTGAAAAGCTCTTGGCGTGAGCTAATAGGACCTACACCTCTCAATACTCCATCAACATTTCATGGTGTGTATCTTGTTTCGACAAACATGTGAACTACTAAAGAGTTCTTGCAGTTTCATGAAAAACAATGTTCCTAATGTTCACGAGAAAATGAAAGAAAGAGACCTCATAAAATATTCTTTTTCGAGGCGTGTGTTCATATGCCGGCGTTTTAGACATAATCATCTTGTGTTTTGATGTTGGGCCTGATAAAAGGTGATAAAAATAACTATTTCTTTTCATTTTTGTTGGTCAGCATATTCATTCCTGTAACTGGCTCTTCTTTCAAATTAGGGCGAAATGCATTTCCATTGATATGTGATTATAACACCATTTTAGTGTCTGATGAAAAATGTCCCACTTTACATTTTTCAAAATGTCCTCTAAAAATTATGATGATGTAACCCACAAGAGTCTTAGAGAGAATAAGACTAAAATATTCACAAGAATTTGCTTTCTTCTACCTACAGGACATTTAACAAACTTACTGTCAACGGTTTACTCTTTCTCTTTACAAAATGATGTATAAAGTTTTTTCTTTATTTAACATGTTTATATATTTTATTACCAGCGCGACATCTATTTCCTTCCTCATCTCCAATAGAGTTCCTCTGAGTCATCTACTCTCATTCTCTCTTTTTCTCTCCTTTATCAGTTGCCATCTACAGACTATCTCTGCAGACACCTTATTTTAGGTTTATACCGGCGAATCACATGGGTATCACAACCCTGAATGAATGTAAAAATGTATAAATCCGCATGTATAAGTTCACCCAAACAATAGTTATGTTTTTGCTGTCAAGTCAATCTAGGGAATATATGTTTTGTCTAAAAACAGGAATACTCTATTTCGAACACAGTTTAATAGACTTATATAAGTCAAATGAATAATAATAAATTCTCTGTTCAAGAACGGCAAAGAATCATCTTTTTCTTACAAATATGCTATCAACAATAAGCGACATACTAAAGAAGAACCATTGTAATATTTTGCAGTCTTCCTCAGAACATCAGTGTAAACTGTAAACGAGGAAAAAAAAAAACAATTCTTGGCGTCATTTAATTCTTCAACAACTACTGCGCTTAAACAACTTGATTACACATTATAAGCTTCAATGAAAAACAGTGACACTTATCTGTGGTTAACGCTTTCCTAGCTATACTAGTAAAATAAAGCAAAATACCTCTTTGCTTTCTTTACATTTATAGTTTTATTCTTTATTTGTTGTTATGATCTAAACTTTCTTATATTCTTTATTAAACAGATGATGTTCAGTCAGTAGTTCTGATATCATATATCCTTAAAACTAAAGAATAAATTACCTTCGGATTTAATCCTTTGAAATAAGGCTGAAAACCCTCAACAATAAATCATTTCACACCAACTCGAGGAATTAAACACACATAAATATTCCAATATGCAGTGTCTATCCTCATTCCATCTCTATGCTAGAAATCCTATCCCGGATTAAGTTTTGTAACAATACACTTAAACAAAAAGACATATACCTCCTCTATCTTCCTCATAACAACTCTTATGTAAGCAAACATTTCTCTTCCTCCAAAGACAAGTAAGAAATAAACAAGCCTTGGGTGTGTCAGATGCATACCTCCAGGTTTTTCTTCCTCTTTCCTCCGTTTATTCTTCTCCCCTATCTCCACTTACAACCAACCTCAGGTACCCCTGGCCATCGCCCCTCCCCCTTCAATTACTTCAACGCTTTTCATTTCTAACATCACTCTCTCTCCAGCCTCTTAAAGCTCGGCTGAAAAGTGTCTCCCTTATTAAATCTGCCAGATAAGTAAGTAAAGCCATGTAGGAGAGAGTTAAAAAGCAAGGCAGAGTAACAGGACTGATCAGAGGAATCGATGTGAATGAACGTGGGAGGGGTGGGGAGGAGGAAGGGGAAAAAGATGTTTTGGTGTGAAAGGAGGAGAAATGAGCTATAGAATAGAAAGACACTCTTTCCCTCCTTTCAACCCAATGTGTGCAAAGTAATTTAGATTAACATTGTGTTATAAACTGATGAAATAAAAACTGAAGACGATGTTAATCATAATGAAAGCAAAATAAAGATGGTAAAAGATATCTCAGTGTTATTAACGTACTCGAAGTCGATTCGAAATGGCGATCTGGAGAGAGAGTTCTTTACCTTAATAAACTATCAGTTTACCTCGAATGTAGGTCATCCTTCAAGGGCACTAGATTGCCAATATTAAAAAGCCAAACAAAAATGACGTTTATACTGATAGCTGTCAGCGATCTGGACTTTTTAATGAATTGTTATTAATTATTTACTGGATGTGAGGATTAATCTAAAAATGAGTTCGAACTGAATTGATATTCTTCATCATCATCATTGCCTCCGACGCCATACGACATTTGAAATATCTAGATCTATGAAATCAGATGTGTTATTAGCAGCATGTTTCTCTTCAAAATATTATTTCAAATAAGATGCAAAAGACCTCGTCCTTTTCACTCAATTGAAGTGTACAATCTTTAGAATCTCTTATTTCCTTATTTTCAGAACAAAGCAATTTCACTTAAAAAGGGATGAAGCCAACTTATCATCTTATAATTTATCTATTCATTTTATATGGCCTCATTGAATTTCGTCTTTGCTATTCCGGACTGCAGCATATTTTTAGAATAAAAATATAGTACGATCCTGTAATAAACACATCGTTCTCTACAATTAACAAAAAATACTTATAATTATTTAGATCAGTAAGCTCGAGCATTCCAGTTTTTCCCTGATTAATACTGAAGGTTGTTAAGTCGAGCTAACATGGCTTACACTTCCGAGTACCCCATCATAAATTCATCATGTGTGTCCGACAAATATGCTTATTTCAATATATTCTTGAAGATTTAGCTTCATGAAGTGTAAACATGCGTTCCTGTTATACAAGTAGAAAGAAGAATAATAAGCTTCAGACTTAGGATGATTAAAAAAAATTGAGAATATCCTAACAGAAAAAAAGGAAGTGGAAGAAAAAAGGTTTCAAATATATGAATGTAATTGCAGCTTTTAGGTATGTTTGCATATGTTTGCGTCCAGTTTAACATTATATCACTCTTTAGTGTAAAGGATTTATTGTTACTTAATTAAAAACTGCTTCTTTCCCTATTTTCTGTTTCATTCGCAGAAAAATTTCCCTCTGTCTTATATTTTGCCCTGATGACCTGATTTCCGATAAAAGAGAAAAATCTCGTTTTCTATGATTATAGACCGTATCCACTCCTATATTTAACTGGTGATGTTTTTCTTTTCTCTTCGTAACGGATATTAGTATTTATAGTGGTATTTAATGGCGGGACATAATAGTATGGATTCCATTTCTAATTTCAAATGATAATTTTGATAATAAAATGAATAGCGAAAATATGGTAGAAATATGAGAACTACATAAAAGATATAAATCAGACTGCGTTGTTTCTCGGTTGAAGGGAATGGACATGCACAATGAAACTGCCATTTTTATAAAAAAAATTTTACCATATTTATCATTACGTCAGCTCATGTGGCAATGAATACAGACGCCTGCAGCCATGCCCGATGATTAATGCGATAAACGTAGAGATTAAAATGATTTTAATTGACAGGCCTGGAACTATCGCTGTTAGTGGTAAATAGTAACAGTAATAATAAGAAATAGGTCCAGAATAACTATTTGTGGATGTTAGGCAATTATTTGTCACCAAATTAATCTAATATATTAAAAGAAAAGTCTGCATCTCATCTATAGATTGTGTGATTTGACAAACATAAATAAAAATACAGCAATATTTAATTATATATTTCTTTTGTGCATTTCCGTGAATATTCCAACCTTGGTATAGAGAGTACACGAGGATACGACCACATTATCTGTGTACAAGCATACTTTTTTTATTTTCAGGTTACGGCATTTCTTTTTTTTTTTATATGAAGGCATTCACAATAATATTTTATATGTAAAGAAATAAATCATGCTAGCTATAGAGAAAGCTTGCACTGCTTTTTAGTTCTTTCCGTTGGATATTTTATATTTACCTTTCTTTAGTCGTACTTTCTTCAAGACATACAATCAAAACAGAAAAAAGCAATTAATCTTGTTCTAAACCTTCTAAACAGTTGGCAGTATAATAACTCATAATTCTGTCTTTTTCTACTTGTACTAATACGAAAAAAAAAAAAACCGCTGTAAGTTTTACAAACCATAGTGACGTTTATTAAATGATGGATGTGGTTTCCTGACTCTTGTGAAGGAAGATGGGAAATGATGAGGTAGGTCTTGCCTGAGCTGAGGGGGAGGGGTGGGGAGGGAAATGTTGGGGCTGGTGGTGGAGAGGGCTTGATTTTTGGGGTGTGGGATCGTTGTTGCTATCAAAGGGTGATTGTTCTGGCTTCGCAAAATCTCGACTCTATCGCTAAATGGGCGTCATCAAAAGACATTTACGTCGCTCACGTGACGGATGGTGGTTATTTGAGTAAGGCAACGTATCTTTTTTTTGTTTTTTGTGGTGTAAGTTACTATGCTCCGTTCTAACTGTTACCGAGCTTATACTTTTTACCATTTTCTTATTCTTAGATTGTTTTACAATAGTAGCCGTAAGGTATCATACTAAATCCTTTATAGCTTCATTACTGAAAACTTTTCCAAAGTGACTGAACTAAAGTATAGCAAATATAGCCACTGTTATGAATAAATTAGTAATAAAATTTTGGTGCAACGTGAAAGGTCGTGATCTTTTACGGCTTACAAGAATTTGTCAAATTATTTTTCTCAATAAAACAACCCTTGTTTACCTTGCATAAGAGCTTAAGTCTTCATTTTGAAATTTCCTTTTTTTCTTACTCTTTAGTTTTTGAATAAGGGAGTATACAGAAACATCTTCACAAATAAATGTACAAGAACTCTAAGTCATATTTATTTTTTGCCTTCTCCGTTTTCCACTACCATTCACTATTCATCATGAAGCTAATGCTCTTTGAGCTTAATTTACCTTATTTACATTAACATGACGTCTTTGAGGCTGGCTGAATCAGTATCTTTGATGCACGAGCATAAATCAGTATGGACATATGGCCAGCCATATCTTGCCTTTTTCTCTGAAAAATATAATTTGAGAAGTTCTGATTCTGTTTTACATAACTCGCTGTTGCTACATATCGAAATATAGTGCGGCATTTTGATGAATTTTGGCAAAAATCTGAATGAAATGAAGATTAATTCATGTTAAAACAATCTTTGAGATAAAATGTATTCTTGTTTCTTACTTTTATCCGGTGAAGAAAATATCATATGGTGATAGATAATGATAGGTTTCACAAGGTTTTTCAGAGCAACAACATTATTAAAAGAGATCTTGATGAATAGAGATTAATACCAACTCCGTGAAGTAGTGTGCATCTTTTTTGATGGGTAATATACGACGGTTTTTATATCCGTCGAAGTACCGGTACGGTGGACGTTGGCGGTCATAAATTTCTTAAGACTCTCTCATCATCTGTACACCAGTCGTTATCCGGTTGCAGTATTAGAAAGTTACTTGGTGACTGTCATTATTGTAATTTCTTTTTCCATTTATCCGGTTGTTGTACCAACGGCTGACTGATTGCTTTCCAGCGACCTTCCCGACCATGTTATTGGGGGAGCCGTCGTCCTCAAGTTGCCGGGTGTGCTCTCGATTTCCTTGTGGACAGCGGCCCAAGTGCTGTAATGGGAGAGGGCACAGGTGAATGTGTGCACTACACTGGCACTTTTATGGGAGTGTCCTCAGTTGTATTGATGTCACTGTCAGGAAGATTCAGTTGGACATTCAGAAAATGAAGTTGGTCGGTATCACTCGTCTCCACCTTGAGGCTTAGACCAAGTGTCATTGAGATATATCAGCAGCATATATTGGGTTTTCAATTTCTGTTAAGACGCAGTCTTCGATGACATCCACGAAGACGTTCGTCAAGAGCGCACCTAAGAGGGAGTTCATTACGATACACTCTATATTGATGAATTGCACCTTTTGGATAACAGATGGGGACGAAGTCTTTCTATTAGTTAAAGAAGTGAAACGTGAATAAATAATTCAGCTGGAAATAACACTGTTTGCCATTGTATCAAATTAATTTATATTCGGGAAAATGTGAGGTTAGAACTATTATCAATTAATCCGAAATCCATTAATTTGTTTCATTTCCATAAATATATACTAAAGGGTCTTCGCATTCCACTCTCTCTTTTTTGAACGTTACATAAGAAAAGGTTTTACTCATATTATCGTAGAAATACAGAGAAATACTTGATTATTTTTTATACGAACATACGCCCACAAATAAACACACACACACACATCCATATATATATATATATATATATATATATATATATATATATATATATATATATATATATATATATATATATATACACACACACACACACACACACACATATATATATATATATATATATATATATATGTATGTGTGTGTGTATGAGTGTGTGTGCGTGTCTGAGTTGTGTATACTTGTGTGCATGTATTATTTTTCGGCTTATTACAAGTACTCAGCTTTCAAGACTTTTCTATATTGATGTATCATTATTTTTCATGTTCACAAAGCTTTCTTTTTACTTTCTTGTATTTAATTACATTATTTTGTTGCAAGTCCTCATTGCTTCGAAAGAGCTGGTGAGATTTAAAGATTCAGTCATGTATCGCAATAAAATTACCCTGAATATTGCATAAAGAACGAACTCCACTAGTAAGAGAAGTATTGGGTCAATTTTGATTAATTGCAGTTGTCTAATTACTTCTGAATGACCCTTAAGGGTAAACTCTTCATAATATAAAATTCTAATGACACTTCTGTGAAATGGCTCTTGATATTAATTACAACGTGTAACACTTACCCAGTATAAATCTATGACTTAAGCCCAGAAATTAGATGTAGTCTTGTCATTTCATTTTTCCACTTTTTCCATATGCACCTCTTTTTTTATTTTTAATCAGAAAAGGTATGGACTAAAGTGGATTTCTCCTAGGATATCTTGAGTGCAAGTCTTTTTTTTTCTGTTATGCTAATAGTTTCTGCTAGGCATATCTGGGGCATGATTGCTTGCGAAGAAAGGATAGGCCTGTCTTTTGTTTCTCCAAGGATTTAGTTTTTTTTTATTAGCGTATATGAAGTTTGAAGACTATTGATCTTAAACGATTGCTCCTTTAACTATATAACAGAGCACACAGTATGGCCTTATGAAAGCATTCTATCTACTTGGATTTTTGGCTTGAAATAAAATCAGGCTTAATTTTATGAAAGGTAATTAGTATTCACTTAATGGCTTTTCTTATCAGCCATCTTTTTCTTACAATTATTTCCACATATCTAAAAAGGAAATCTTCAAAAGTATTATTTGTTTATGTTTGAGAGAGAGAGAGAGAGAGAGAGAGAGAGAGAGAGAGAGAGAGAGAGAGAGAGAGAGAGAGAGAGAGGGGCGGGGTGTTGAACTGTATTTACACCTTTTCAGACGTTCATCGAGTGTATGCCACCATTTAAGAACTGTTCCATCCTTGCTTCACCGACTTACAGCTTTCAGTATATCATGAAGTCAATTTATTGTGTTTTTTTCTGTGTACAAATATATTTAAAAAAACCTAATATTAACTTGCTCGGATGAATACCATTTTCACCACTTCATTCATACATTTAATATTATTGGGGATGGGTGCCAGTGGTGGATAAACCATAATTGAGTTTTTATACAGCGAATGGAAGTCCTTCGACGATCAGAAGAAATATTTAATTTTTATCATTATGATTTTGGCAACGAAAGAAATGCATTAATTCATGCACCAGATCTGTACCGAATGAAAAAATCCACAAAATATTCAACGAACCATTAAATTATTATGGTGGAGAATAATAAATTTAAAAAAACAAAAAGTGCTATAAATACCGCTGAGATTCAAGTCATTCCTATTTGGTCCTATTTCTTGACACCTTGAAAGGGCGCTATAAGTGTATAGGAGTAAAGTAGATATGCAAGAATATCCAGTTAGCAGTACCGGTGAGTACTTCCTCTTAATAAAACAAATATTTACCGCTACCCGACCTACAAGTTGGAGGAAAGAAGTTCATTGTTTGCGGAGAAAGGTTGCTTGGAATGAAAAGGATGCAGACCCTCGTTTTTTCTCTCCTGAACACCCTAAATTGAAGGAAAATTACAGATTGCAGACTTAATTGAGAATAATGACTCTCGTCCGTATCTATTTTAGGAGCATCATAACTGCTTTATAGTTGAGATTTTCCTCCCCAGGCTTTTCCTCTCATTCTCTGTATCTAGTTTTCCTTTACTCCTTTTATTGACCTTTCTTCTTCTAAGCCTCTTTTCTTTCTGTGTGCTTATTCTTCCTTAATTAATTCTAGATTTATTTTTATCCCTGTGACTGAAACAGCTGAGTGTTTACTGTAGATAAAAACAATTCTAGTGTTTAGTTTCCAAAACTATGACCACATTCACAAAAGTATTAGGGCATATTAAATTTACATAAGTATCATATACCAAGTATCAGATCGTATACGTATTTTCTAATTCCAAAAACTCCGTTTTGTCTCTTCAAAAATAACTCTCCATTAACATTTGACCAGTTAAAGTTTCACGAAGACTAATAATCCAAAAGATGCGACGCGGTTTTTATCACAGTCGTCAAAAAAGTTAAAGGAAAATGATCTTGCATTTGGCATGTGCCAACGCTATCGAGTCCGGGCCCAGATTCCTTGAGAAAGCCCCTGTACCCGTTTTGAATACATGCATGAAACAGGCACCTTCCAACAGCCCAGGATGACAGATATATTTGCAGTGATGCAATAGTTATGGGAGGTCCCTGTAGTGTCCTGCAGATGTTCTATGCTCGAAATAATACATGAGTTTCGGGCAAAGTCGAAGGACTATGTCAGCCCTCCTCAAGTCACTCCCAATACCCGTTTTGGATAAGAACACCAAATATTTTGTTCGTCATTTTTGGACAGTGAAATGACTCTTCAGTGATTTATGTTATGATGGATAACAAGTTTGTTATGTTGTATCGAGCTTTGATATCATGATACATAAGAGCAATTCTCATGTTATTACTCTGGCATTGGCAAGATATTTCAGTATGATCATAGATATTTGTCAAAATTTGCTTGTCCAAGTATTTTTAGAATTCGACACAAAGTTAAGATGATAGACCTCAACATATGTAATTTTTTTTCCACAAGTAAGCGTATTGTTATGTTTAAAAACTTCGAAGTTTCCTGAATGGTTTGAAGCTGATTTTATATATCCAAGCTTATGAAATCGTTAAGAATATTCAAGAGCCAATAAACACTTCTCAACAGATGATGTTTTTCTTATAATTTTTCTTACATTACATTCTTTCTCAGTAAAGGCTGGCCCATACTTCCAGGTCATGCATCGTTTAGAGAAGAACCTTTGATGAAATGGCTTTTAAAACTTTGAATGACGTTGTTGAATTACTCATGACTAATTTGTTTTGAACTGATTCACGTTTCATGTTCTTTAATATTTTCTAATAAATGCAACATGAGTTTTGTCAGCAATATAAGGAAGTCCACATACAATGTTTATTTTGATTATACACATGAAATATGAGATATTAAATTATTCAGAATATATTATCATTAATTCCAGGGGGTAAATTAACCTTTATATTTCAGATTTAATGGTCATCTTAGCTTCAAACAAACATGTTGCAAACTGGTTAAAACTAAAGAAAGTACGTCATGGAATATAGAACAAAACATACAATGAATATAGAGAATACAAGTAAGAAAGAATCATTTGCTTTATTAGGTTTAAAGTCTGAATCCTTAACGACTGATACTCTGTTCACATGTGATGCTTAATCGTCAAGTTAGATTATTGAAATCTGAATTCTTAACCAGTTTTGGATACGCTTTACAATCAACTTCAACTCTCTGCAGGTAAAGTTGATAAGGAAAATCTTCCAGATGAGGAAACACCAATCCTGCTGTCTCTAGCAGATACTTTTCCAACAATACTTTGGACCAGCATAAGGCAAAGCCTAGTATGATCTACTTAGAAACCGCAGGCCCCCATCCTAAGGCATGCATGAAACAGGAATCTAAAGCAATCGACGGCGAGCACTATCTTTGCAGACCGTTAGAATAATAATGAGAACTCCTTGTCTGGTTCTAGAGACGTCCTAAGCACTAAATAATAGATGAGCGCGATTTCAACGTTGGGGTGAAATTAAAGACTGAGGCGACGGCGTCAGCTACCCCCACCCCAGCCCCCACCTCTTCCCTACCTGTTCCTCTATCCCACCTCTACCCCCAACATCATCTCAACCCCACCCCACCCCCACACAAACACAAGAGTAGTTTCACCCACAAATCCACTGGAAAATTAACGACCGTTAATCGATACACTGTCCTTCATTACCTCTTCTTTATAATTTAATGAATATGTTCCCCTTTCTTTGTTTATTGTATTTACATACAAGGAAATAACAAAGGGATAACAAACACAGTGACATTTTCTGTACCAGGCCAGTAGAGGATGAGCAGAAAACAAAATAAATGAATAGGGTTATGGAAGTAATTGAGTCTAAGCCAAAAGGAACCAATGGGCCAGAAAAGGAAACGCTTCATTTTCAATAATCCAGGTATTAGAGACCCTCCTAAAATAAATATAAATATCTGGTTCTGCGGCCTAACATGACTGTCTGGAAGGAAAGAGGGGATTTTGCCTTTTAACTTGAGAAAGACCCCTCGATTAAATGGTTTTTATTTGAGAATTTCTTCAGAATAGTCACTGGATGGGGATTACCTCGATGAGGCCCTCCAGTTTTGATGGTATAAATTTTGACTGAAGCAATAAATATTCAGGTTTAGTTTCTCTTCCTTATAATAACAAGGTACCTAATTCACTGGTTAGGTCAACAGAGGCACACTGGAATTTTAAGAAACGTCCCAGTCTGTTTTTCCTTGCTCGGTTCGAGATTCGAACAATGGTTACCCCCGTTGTGAGTTGGGTGCGCTACATATCACCAAGAGAGAGAGAGAGAGAGAGAGAGAGAGAGAGAGAGAGAGAGAGAGAGAGAGTATCTGTCAAATGATTTTATGCTCCACATGAAAAATGGTAAGCTGGATGAAGCCTCCATTTTTAATTATGGTAAATATTTTGAGTTTCCCCATCTCTCTCTTGGCCCTGTCAGTTAACTGATCATCACCCCGGGTGACATCCGGTTGTGTCACCAGTTTTATGTCAACACAGAGAGAGTCAGACTTAGAGAGAGAGAGAGAGAGAGAGAGAGAGAGAGAGAGAGAGAGAGAGAGAGAGAGAGCGAGAGAGAGAGAGAGATTAGGTACTTTCCAGTAAAGAGAAAAATGTGCCATAGACAAGTAGTGATGCGATTATTCCAGTCAAAAATAAATAACTGAATAAATAAATAAATAATAAATAAATAAATAAATAAAAGGCAACAAAGGTTGAAGGCCCCAGAAGGTGAAATTCATATTCTGCACAGATTTTAAGCCAGTAACTACAGTAAGAAATACTAACGAAGAAGTTCACCCAAAATAATTTCTCTGTGGTTACTTCACCAATGTACCTAAAACCAAATTGCTGGCAACTCAGAAGCATCTTATGATTTGATAAGAAAAACATGCACTTGAATTCTTTATAAATCTGTTTGGTTTTGAACTGGGTTGAAATATGACGAAAATAACTGAGCTGTGGTAGACACTTGCACTATTTCTATTATGAAAAATCGAGGCATAACTGAACATATGATTCCCACAAAGCTTGAAGTATAAAATGTTTTAATAGAAAGACAAGACATTACAGGATGATTATAGCTGCGACTGACTACCAGATCATTTGGACAAGAATCAATATCTCAAATGCAGATAGGTCTTACTATCTAATAACGATTTTCTCTATTATGCAGTGAAGCGGATTTTGTAAGAAAGGAAGGTCACTTAAATGTTCGTTGTCAAATGAATATAATTCGAAATTCAAAAACAACCTTTTCATAAATTTTCTGATATGCTACTGATTGACCCAATAAAGAAACGCCCTCTAAAAGCATGACCTTCTTTTCCATTATGAATAAAATTTGGATGCATATGATTTAGGATTTTTCGTAAATAAAATCCCTCCGTCAAATGACTTAATTTATCCCACGCTCAGGAAATTAATTTAGACCTGATTTTGGATGGACTAGCAGCTCCCACTTCCACCAATATGAATTCGTAAAAGATTTTTATTTTTAAAATTTTTATTTCGGAAAATTTATCGAATGCCTTCCTGAATTTTACGGAGCAAATCACCCAAATTCGCTGGAAACCGCTTTGCGAAATTGTATTTTGGAACTTTACTTTGACATTAAACTTTTTAACGTTGGCAGGAATGCCGATACATATCAGAATATGAATATCTATTGAATTTTCTAAAATTTATGATTTTATTTGTTTGTGTTATATACCAGATTTTTTCTAACCTTCTTTAGCACATTAAAACATTCTGTATTATTGCTACCCTTCTCATCACAGGTTTCTTTTAATTTTTTATCTATTTTTCTAGAAATCTGTAGTTAAAATCAGATCATAGATCCAGTTATATTCAAAAAGAGACAATGAGATCATCGAATTAACGGATTATGTTACTAGATCTTTGTTAGCTGAAGGAATTCTACTTCATTTATTTATTTTAAATTCCTTTCTTTATTGCTGTCATTGTTTCATAGATCTACAATTGTCACAAAAAGATGAAACGAAAACTATAGAAAAAAACATTATTCTCGTATATATTAATAGAAACACATCTATAACCCGGCCTCAGAGGCATAAACGGTGACTCCATAATTAGAATTTTTCATTCGTTATAATTTCGATTACATTAAACGGGAAAAATATTCTTCACATTATTTTCTCCTAATGTTGATGAACAAAGCAAGCGTATGAAACTGGATCCAATTATCAAATAATAATAGAAATATGAATTTAACAGTTTCGCCACTTTTACAGCAGCGCCTCTCGATGTATTTTTTTCTTGCATCTAATACCGGGACTAATTACTCTCCGATTTTTACATTCGAGTCCATAAGCATTTTTGTTAATTAATATTGATGGCCGAAAGTAAATGCTCGTTTTAATATTTTTTCATTTCCTATAATCAAGAATTGCTGTCAGTTTCTTTTGACTGGCGACGTGACAGATAGTTTCTATTTAGGTTTCTGTTTGATATTAAAACTAATTAATAAGTGGTAACTAATAAAAGGGTTTACACTTTTTTCCCGATTTTAGCTGACAGAAAACTTACAATCTGGTTTTGAGGGACTATCTTATTTTATAATTAAGAGTTGGTTTGACTGCGTTAAAGTGAGTGAACTTTCGATTACAGTTGAAGGAACAAATTTCAAACAAATATATCGGTCTTATTTTCTATTCCTCATATCTATTTATCTATTTATCACCTTTTCCTATAGTATGCCTCTCTCTCTCTCTCTCTCTCTCTCTCTCTCTCTCTCTCTCTCTCTCTCTCTCTCTCTCTCCAGACTATTTTCCCTTTGGAGCCCTTTTGGGGTTTTAGTCTGGTGGCTTTCCAGAGGGGTTTTAAGCTAAAGATTTAAAGAAAGAAACAAAGAAATGATGAAATGAATTACTTCTGATTTAGTACTATGAAGGAAATTTACTTGGAGTAGTGCAATGAAATTTTTATAACAATATTGCTTAAGAAGCTTCCAGTAAGCAACCTTGATGTAAAATTTTTCTCTCTACCATTTTGATCTTACGCGTTGTCTACCGAAATTCATTGTGGCTGGACAGAAGGGAAACATACGACACTTTTCTAAAATAAAAAAAAGAAAAAAATTAGGAATTGATGGAATGATTACCCTTTCATACCATTCTTTTCCCGCAAGTATAATTATCTCATGCGACTATTAATGCTTTGAAGTATAAAGCTGTCCAAAATATAACGATGTATGTCTGAAATGTTTTAAACGTGGCAGTCATACTATACAGAACAGTAATGTGTATGTGTATATATATATATATATATATATATATATATATATATATATATATATATGCATATATATACATATATAATATATATATACATATACACATACATATATATATATACATACATACATATATATACAGTATACATATATATATATATATATATATATATATATATATATATATATATATATATATATATATATATATATATATATATATATCTTAAACACAGGTCACGTATCTTTTTTCACTGATAAGCGAATCTACTGGTTGGGGATTTTTTTCTGACAATGAGGGAAGGACTTAAGCAAACGCTCATGTTAGTCTAATAAACTGACCGAAGGAACTGACATTACATTTCCAGCTTTTATATGTATTTTTATTTACTTTTATTGAACTTATTCAGTTAAGTAGATCTATTTTCACTGCACCCTTGGATTGAAAACTACTGAGGGATTCAGAACCGATGAAGCACGGTTTTTCAGCAACAACTTTTTATCAGAGCATCGGATAAAGCTGAAAGTTGGCAAGTGTATATTTTATAACCCTACCTAATTTTTGCAAGTATTATTTAGAGCCTAAGTTCGATAGTTTTGATATTTATAGAGTAAAATGAAGTCACCGATGCCGGGACCGAGAAAATCACAGACAAGGATTCTAAAACAATTCGTGACGTAAACATATGACGTCATAGGCTCCGCCCATCCACCAGGTAGGCGGTGAATGGATATGCTTAAATGCTTAAAGAATTTAGGCTTCGACAAATTCGATAATGGCCAGCAGGATATGGAATTGTCCCCGTGGTTGCAAGACTGCATTTGTGCTACGGCTTACCACTTTGTATTGAAGCGAGAAGACCTGTGCAAGATTTACTCTAGTGTGAATAGGTAATTATTTCTATGGTGGGTAATGGTTACTTGGCCGCCCCAAAAAGTGCGGGCAGGAGCTGTTAGACAACACGTCATTTTGAGGAAGAGTACTTGAAATCGGACATTATCCAGCGTGGGACCAGTCATTATTGATCTCGCTAGCGACGATGAAAACGTGGATGATGACCTCCTCCTCGAGAGTGACGACGACGAAGACATTTTGTAAATTAATTATGTATAGTGTTAGATGTTTTATTTGTACCTCTAAAACATATCTATTAAAACACAGTGATTATAACAATATGTTCCTCATTCAAACTGATTTCAATATATTTTCCTTTCCATGCATATCAATATAAATCGTGTTACATTTGATTGATATTGAAGCAGGTAAATAATAGCTTGAGCTTGCCCTCAAAATCTTGACTCCTACCAGTACCTTTTAAGTATACAAGCGCTGTTTAGGTGTTATATGATATAAATAAAAACCAAGAAAAATAACAATGGGTTACATTAACTGAAATAAAACAATGGCGTTGACTTTACAACTCTAACAATTGAGGGAAATGAGGCATCATTGCTTTTTCATTTAAATTCTACTTCTAGTGACCGCTCCTGACATGCTGCAAACAGAAGGCTATAGTGTCAAAACCTGAGATAAACAAAATGGATTGTCTTTTTGTATTCCCGCCCTGAATAGATGTAGATCTAACAAATGAGCTATAGACTGGTTCATTATGTGGATGAACTACTTGCACTGAATTATTTGTAAAGTAGAAACAATACGAATATCAAGAAAATGGAAGAAATCCAAGCTAACAACTTAGTCCTAACAACTGCTGTGGAAGTTGCAATGAAACCTCCACAAAATAATAATAATAATAATAATAATAATAATAATAATAATAATAATAATAATAATAATAATAAAATTATTGAGAATGATAATGCTATCAGGGGACGATGACAAATCCTGCTCGCCATCATTGATATCGCTGAAGCCTTGTATGGGTATTAAAAGGCCAAGAGAGACAAGGTCTACCCAATTGGATGTCGTTGCCTCCTGCCTGGAGTAACTATGTAGGCGATGACATATCTTCGAGGTACATGCTCATTGCGGCAATTCACCTGCTGATGCAATAAGGAAGTAGACAAAGCTCCACCTACATGGGATATTTGGGGGAAAGTGAGCAAACCTTCCCTTTCTCTTGGTCTTGGGTGCTAATATCAATTAGTGAATATGCCATCGCCAAGTGGGCAGAGCCACAGTGAAGAGACGTTTTCCCCATATGTAAACTTCTCTTCACTGTGGGTGGAGCCTTATGACGTCATAGGTTAACGTCATTATTGTGTTCAAAACCCTTACCTGCGATTTTGATGGCTCTGGCATAGAAACCCACTTTTACTCTGGTAAGTACCAGAACTATTGAACTTAGGTAGTAAATAACACTTGCAATAATTAGGTAGGGTTATAAAATATACACTTGCCAACTTTCACCTTTATCCGATGCTTTGATAAAAAGGTGTTGCCGAAAAACCGTGTTTCATCGGCTCTGAATCCCTTAGTAGATCATCGTACGAAGAGAAAATGGAGAGACTCACCTGCCCTCAGTGTCGTCTATTACACATACCACACAACTCCTCAGTCATCACGATCTCCTTCCCACGTCACCAGTTAACCCTCATCCTATCTTTCTTTTGCCTTTCATTATCTTGTTTTCTTTTTTACCCTCCATCTATGTCTTTTCAACTCACCTGTATCACTGGTACTGTAGCCGCACTCTTTAGCAAATCTGCAAGAAGAGCAAATAAAGGCATGTGTAAGAGAATGAAATGGAAACAAAAAACTAGCAACTATTGCCATCATGAAATGAAGTGGCGGGGAGCAGAATGGAAATGAAAAAGAGTGGGGTGAGGGGGAGTGGGGTGGGGGGAGGGGGAGTGGGGTAAGGTTGTTACAAAGTGAAAGGGATTGAGATAAGGGATAAGATGGAAGGGAACAATGCTCTTTCTTTTGATTTCAAACTAAACAAATCAATTAACATCAAGAGCGAGTAACATGCAAGAAAAAAAAAGGCACAAAACAAATAGACAAGTTTCACAGGAGAGTAAATCTATATGTAAAAATGGAAAGAAAGTCAGTAAGTCTGAATTGTCCTTAAACTTTTTCTAAAGTATGAGCCAGAAATAGAAAATGAAGATATCGTCCAAATTAGAATGAGCTGAACTAAAGGACACAATGTTGTACTTTTCAACTGATTTGGGATCCGTGCATTGACTCGGAGTCAAAAATTATTTTTTGGAAGCTGTATTCCTCCGCCATTAGAGGGTATTCGTGACTTCCCTTCATTTTTAAAGTTAAAGGAAATCTGTCGACAGCATGAATTAACGTTGAATTTTTTGTTTTGTTTCTTATTCTTTTATCGTTTGTTCCAATATTCAACAAAGAGCTAAAGGGAAAGAGAGAAAGGACTTACATAACATCAATAGCAATATGTATAAATTATATATATATATTACTATATATATATATATATATATATATATATATATATATATATATATATATATATATATATATATATATATATATATATATATATATATATATATATATATATATATATATATAAAGAATAAAGAACTTATTTGTAAATACATATGCAGTATATGTGTGTGTGTATTTACAAATAAGTTTGCTGACTTATAATAAAGTTACTATAAATTTACCTTTCATTTTATTTTTCCAGTTATTCGATAGACAGATTAATAGAGCGAGCGAGAGAGAGGGAAAGAGAGAGGGACTGTTTCTACATGTCTGTGTTATGTGATATCCACATAAAACTGTTACTAATGTTTTGGTGACAAATGCTAAATAAAAACAGTATTAAAGACTACAACAAACCAGTTTGTTAGTGTCTTGCAGACTTAAATGTGTAGTTATATTAGAAATGAATTCACAATCTTTGATTATACCCAGTTTCATTGAGCATCTATTTTGTATCGATATAGGAATAACAACTGTTTGTTGGCTAGTGATTTGATCATTCAACACTACCCGTAGATGAACAATCAACTAAAAGTTTTGTTATTGATTTTACTTAATAACTATTTTCTTTTCATTTTACGTAACCATTTACAAAGGAAATATTAAGCCAAGAAGAAAACGTGTTAGAAAAAGCGGCAGACAAGCAAGAATGAAGAAGATAATATATCAGAAAGCCTTACGTAAATGAGACAAGGTGCTGCAGGCAAAAGAATAAATGAAGCACAAGAACAAATGGTATCATGAAAATATATTATGACACCCGTAGGAAGGATTTTGAGCTTGCAATATTAATGGTAAAAATGTTCTCTTTTTACTGTTAGCTCTTTACTTAGAAATGGATCCTTATGTGAGAATGATTATTTTCATACGATGTCACATTCAACGAGTGTATTCGCAATGGAACAGCAATTATAAATTTATGCTCTCTTCCAACGATATTGAAAAAAGAAATGTGAATTCATATTCCTTAGTTTTAGTGATTCTATCTTTATGATTTAACATTATTCCTTGTTTCGATATATGTATTACCAGAAATTATTTACTACGACAATTCCCGTTTTCTCTACTCTGACAGTCCTGCTCTCTTTGAGACCACAGTTTATACACCTTGTACATTTCTTGTTTACTCCCCTTCCACAAAAAAAATCATCAACATAAAAGCTTCAGATAATTTTAAAGTTATATATTTAGCTTTGCTTTCATATATCTGTCTTTTTCTATCATTTTATTTTGTCTATGAAAGCATCATAATTAGTAAGTCTTCTCAAATCTTCCCCAAACCCGCATGGAAATGGTTTAGCAAGAAGCAACCAAAAACCTAGAAAACATTGTTTTACCTGATTAATGCGACGCGACGGTACAGCTGAAAGAATTCGAGGAGAAGGAATAGATTGCAAGCCTCGAGAAACAAAGCGCATACTGCTTATTCAAACTCGATAAACACGTACCATAAACGTTTCCCAAGCTTGGAGTTCAAGAAGAGAAAAATTATGTTGCTGGTGTTCCTTTTTCAAGGGTAAAATGTAAGGTGGAAGAGTGTTCTTGGCTCAAAAAAAAATAAATAAATAAAATAAAATAAAATAAAAAATAAAGTCACTAGTGTTCTGCTTTTTACGAGGAAAAAAATACACATGTGAAAGAGTCCTGCATCTTTATATGCGAGAGTTTATCTTTTCTCGTCGAGGTCAACATTATTCTGCTGTTTGATGAACGCTTGCTGGCTCCAGTTAATGTAGATTTCGCCTCTCTTTCGGTCCGTATTTGCTTTCTAATTAGCAGAAATTCGACAGCTTTGACTTGTTCACAGAAGTTCATTTCCCGGAATAAAAACCTACCCCGCTGAATACTGGTGTCTAATAATTCATTCGACTCTCTGAACCTTTGGTCTCTTTTTCTTTAATAAATGAATGTATTTTCAGGGATATCTGATTAAGAAGCGACATTTGTAGAAAAAAAAAGGAAGATCTGATCAATATCTGTGCAAGGAAAAGACGCACGAAGTCTACAAATGTTTCTTATATAGAATAAAAATTCTTTGAGGCAAAGAATTTTGTTCCGCGGCTCTTTTGAAACTGAATGGGAAACAATGAAGCAAATCTTCCAAGTGGGTTTATTGGGTTTAAACCGGTATAGTCGTCCTTTCAAATCTAAATTTCAGTGGACTGATGCCCGTCATCAAAAGAATTGCTCGTTGATCATATGATGCTTTGTTTCATTAAAAATTCCGGATCTTTCATTGTATTTATTACAACTGTCTATTAATCATTTCCTATGGTTTATCTAATCAACTGTTTTGGATCGTAAGACTACGGAAGGTTTTATTCCAGTCTAATTATATTATTATTTTCTATGGTTGGCTATATCAAAAAACATCTCTCTGAATTCTATCATTATTAGCAATTTCAAGTTTACTTTGAGATGAAATTATACAAAGTCGTTTATACGAATTTGCTGAATATTCTTTAAGTAGGATTCCCTATTGTAGGAATATTTGTTACCTGGTGACTGAGACCACAGTGCTTCACATACCGTATCCTCAGTGTACGTAACATGACCCTAAGTATTTAGGTCAACGTTTGCGAATCAGGAGTTCGTGAATGACCTTGTTTGAACGCAAGTATTTTTGGCATCATTGCCTTCGCATTATCCATCTGTTCATTTGCCGTCGTACATGCTGTTTTTAAATGGCGTTCCTGCTGAGGTAATCGCCTGTATCCCTCTGGTGTGAGGGAATAATAGATGTAAATGACACCAAGAAATCTATAATTCGTCTTAATTTTCGGACCCATTGTGAAATACAATTCCTTTGTTCGAAAATTACCTACACGCATTTCAGTCTCCTATGTCTTTCTTCTGCTTAATTACTAAAGGCTTGAAACGGACGATACTTTGTGTATTTTATTATTTACCTTGAGCTCTAAATATACACAAGAAATCTCAAAATTTATACTTCAGCTTTCTTCAAGTTCAAAAATGCCAGGTTAACATTCCCTATAATTCAATGTGTTTCATAAGCTAGAAAAAATAGCAGGTATTTTGCAACCTGTAATCTCGTGTACTTAAAAATATCACCATAACACTTTCTTTCCTTTTAATATCCCCTTTGTTGAAGGTTATAGGTATATGAAGTGTCGTGTTAGGATACAGGATATGAAATCGTGGAATGAATAAATATTTTTCCTTTACTTTATGTTCTAAATCTAGAAAGGAAGATTTTTTCTTACTTGTATACTTGGACTTTCAGCTCTTGTAATACTGCAAAAAAATAATTGGCAGTATTACGAAATAGAATATAATCCATCAATTTAAATAAAAAAACAGAGTAATTAAAATAACATCCTTCTTGTGTAATTCTTCGAAAATCAAAGAGTTTTCGCATAAAATGTTTTGGGAAAAAGAAAGTCCCAAATTCTTGCTGCTTAATTTGTTTTCCATCTTCATCTTTCATTCTTTTTGTCTCGTGTTAAATTCTCAACTGATGTCGTTCTTCTGGTTCTTTGTTTCCTTACCCTCTCTCCTTGAATTTACAAAGCTTTCCATTCTCCTCTTTGTTCTTCCTAATGCTTCCGTTGTGTATATGCTAGTTGATATTCATTCCCTGAATCTCCTGTAATTGAATGTCATGTCCATCTATTACTGCTTTCTTGTTTGCGCTGTCCAGCTTACTCAGCTTAATCATTTTTAGCTCATGGAGCTTATTTTCCTTATCAAGCTTTTTTCAGCTTCTTCGTTCTTTACCGCACATTGTAATTAAATAATGTAATCTCTCTGTTTTAATCAATTTTTCTTCGTTTTTCTTTGTAAAATTCGATCATACTCGGCTAACGTAAACTCTGAAGATTATTTATCATAGATATTGTTTCCTATTTAATCCTGCCCATAATTTATTCCTTTCCCTTGCCTAATGAATTAAAGGTTTTGGTCAATTTATTCAGCTTAGCGTTCGGATTTTTCTCTCGGATTATGTAACAAGCTATCATAAAGTTTACCAGTTATGCATCACGTTGATATCGTTAAACTAAACATTATATTAATTTAATTCTGTATATATATTTTTTTCAAAATTATTCAGTGTGATCCTGATATGAATGGAATAAGAATTTTTATCCGACTTGATTCATACTTTAATTTTTACACTTTGATGACTTGATATAAAAGTAACGATTTCTCAACACATGGCCTCACTCTCCAAGGCAAATAAAATTTAAATGAGTGAATTTGCCTCCAAGCCCACGATAATCATTTAGACCCGATTTTGGACACCCAAGCAGGTCTCACTTTCATCGATACCAATTCGTAAAAGGATTCTGTTTTCTTTTTTTTTCATGAAAATTTACTGAATGTCTCCTCTGAATTTCACGGCACAAATCATCTGAAATTCTAGGAAAGCTGATTTTGCAAAATTATATTTCAATGCATTTTGTTTGCCGATAGGTCAGCGAGCTTTAAGTAAAGAGCTCCATTTTATAAAATCTATATGCACTGGCAATATCAAGTCTTTTGACTCTGCATGAAATTTAATCTCTGTATTATCTTTCTATTATATTCAACAAATGCCAAATAATGCTGACTGATCATTCAGTGTATATAATGTTTATATTTTTAAAGAAACTTTAGGTTTTTTTTATTTTAATTTGACAAACACCTGCCCCAAAATATTTTATGACTCACTATATATATTTTTAAATATCTTTTTAAGAACTAGCGCTGACAAATCAAATTATATAAATGATCGTTTTCTACACCTATTTGGTTACATCTAGTCGTCCCGAGCATTCATCTGTAAAACCAAGTGTTGGATAATTCCTCTGATGAATAGGCTAATTTAATAGAGAGGTATAATGGGCATTGACGCTCTATTGTAGAAATGTAAATGGATCTATCCCCAAAGGGATTCCTCATTTTATCTGTACTTCCCCGCTACAAGGGTGTCATAGTAGAATATGCCCACCATCCATCTGTCTGTTGCTTTTGTGAATTTGGGATTATGAGAGACTGTTTCGTGAGAAAACTTGTCATTAAACACGGCACTTTTATGGTTAAAGAAGGCATTTTTTATGGTTAAAGAAGGCACTTTTTATGGATGAAGAAGGAACTTCTTATGGTTAAAGAAGGCACTTTTTATGGTTAAAGAAGGCACTTTTTATAGACGATGAAGGCACTTTTTATGGTGGCACCCTTTGTGGTTAAAGATGGCACTTTTTATGGTTAAAGAAGACACTTTTTATGGATAACGAAGGCACTTCTTATGGTTAAAGAAGGCATTTTTGTATGGTTAAAGAAAGATCTTTTTATGGCTAAAGAAGGCACTATTTACGGTTTAAGAAGGCACTTTTTATGGCAAATGGTTAAGTACAAAATGTTGGCATTTGAGTGTTGTTTGAACGCTGAAGAACGTAGCGTCTTATGAAGCTTTTAGTTAAACATAATACGATTGTCAGTTCACTGATGGGAATATAACGAGTTTCGTTATAATTGTTTAACAGACCTTAAACTCCAAGGTAATATCAAAATTTAATCAAAGGATTATTTAAAACTTGTTGAAATTCTTACCGTACACAAAACAGAGGAACATTAGTGTATTTAGAATAAAAAAAAGTCCAAATAATCAAAGAGAAAGTAAATAAAACAAGCTTCTTTGTATTGCAAAGAAAACAAAAATTCATTTACATAACCACTGTCAATTAAGAAATTAAAAAGAGGTTGGGGGAAACAAAAGGGCCGGGTAACAAAAAGCATAAATCGGCTCGTAAGGAACAAACCCATAAATAAAAAGAAAAACCGCCAGGAAAACAATTCTGTTACCATAGGTAAAATATCTACCATTAATCACGTGACCGTCGAGAAAATCTTTTGATGACGGCCATTTAGCAATTGAGTCGAGATTCAGGGAACCAAGAACGATCACCCTCTATTACCAACAACCCCCGCAGGAGAGATGCCTCATCATTTCCCCTTCTGTATTAGAGGTCATGAAACAATATCCATCATTCTACACTATTTTCCTTATCAATATGATGGATATCATGAACAATTCTTCATACTGTTTAGTTTTGATGTGGTTATGATTCATATTATACACACACACACACAAACACACACACACACACACACACACACACACACACACACATATATATATATATATATATATATATATATATATACATACATACAAATACATATAAGTGTGTGTATGTATGTACTCACTACGTGTATGTATATATATGTGTGTGTATGTATTGTACTATGTATATATATATATATATATATATATATATATATATATATATATACATATAAATTATATACACACATATATATACATATACACATATATATATATATATATATATATATATATATATATATATATATATATATATATATATATATATATATATATATATATATACTATGAAACATCATGCATAATTTTATAATTTCTTTATCGTCATGAAGGACCTCATCAATAATTCTTCATATTGTTTTTTGGTCATGCTCTTTTATTTTAAATATTTCTCCATTTCGCTCAAGGATATATCAATATTTCCGCCTACCAGTTATGTTGTGTTACGACAAGGGAAACATGACCCAGGTAATTTATTATTTATATGATCCTTTATGTATTACGTTTAGACACGTTCAAACAAAAAGTAACAATGAACTAACAATTCGCCGAAGTAAATTTACCACTATCAGAAAAATAAGATTCAAAACATGCATCACGAAATCAAAATTACTGTTTCATTAAAATGTAAACAAAAAAGAATTGGAAACTGGTTGAAGTCAAACGTCTAATTAAACGTCAACAGTAAAAGTAAGAACAATTACTTACATGCCATTAGGTACATAGCACCAAGAAGAGTAAAATTTAAACAATGATATAATATCTCTGACCATAGGAAGAGAGCAAAGGCAACCAGTAATCAATAAATAAGATGTCGGATTACATCCACGGAATAGGAGGGAGGTAGGCTGGCGTAGGCGGAAAAATAATGCTAATGTCGAGATACGTTCCGTTCCTGAAATTTTCAGCGATTAGCTGTTGGTAATAGAGGGTGATCGTCACAAAATGTTACTATAAGAAGTAATGAAAATTGAAATAGGAATACATTTACTGTTCTCTTTCAGAACTCGAAGTTAATAGGTGGCACTAGTAAGGTGATAAGAATAACAATTATTAAATAGTACTAATAACTCTCTGAATATTGATTAATCCCTAACATAAAAACATAAAAACATATTAAAACATATTTTATATATATATATATATATATATATATATATATATATATATATATATATATATATATATAGAGAGAGAGAGAGAGAGAGAGAGAGAGAGAGAGAGAGAGAGAGAGAGATAGATAGATAGACATAGATATCTATGAGTAGCAGGGCTTGAAATAAAAGAAAATACCTATAAGATTATGAAAGTTATAGCAAGGCTTCGGAAGGGGATGGAATATAGTGAAATTGATAAGAAACGTAGAGAGAATAAAGAAATAATTACTTGATTTAGCTGTTAAAACAAAGTCTGGTTAGGTTTTACCCTTAAGAGTATTTATACAAGTACAAAACAATTCGTAAATGAATTCCGTACATATGAAAATATTATTATCGTGTCATTTCGTACCAAGAGGTAATATTTCAACTCTAATTTTGGGGTGTACAGTACATATTGAACAATTTTCTCATAAAGGTTTTTGGGAGTTATCGTTCTTATCTTCTAATTATTTTTATCGTTATCATTATTAATACCGTAAGAATGACAATAAGTGGCTTGCTGGCCTATTGCTAATTTGCTATTATTATGAATGGTATTGAAATAGCTGCAGCTAATTTCCTATTACCTTCTCGAGGAAAGTTAAGCTCATATCAAGCAAAGAAATACAGTTGACTCTACAGAGCAAATCTTCCTTGTGAGCTTTTCTTTTTTAATTTCTATTGAAGCTATCAACATTTAACCCACCAGTTAATTTACGGGACAAGATATTCCTCGGTACTCGTTCATAAAGCACACTTTTATAGTTTTGGCAATGAAGCTATTACTTGTAAAATTTATATGATATATTGTTCCTTTAGATATATTCATAACTACTGATGAAGAGAAACTAATGCAATACGTGCGGTATGTTTTAACACCATCGGCAAACTAAATAACTCCCTTGTCTCTTTCATTTAGCCTTTCACAATAGTACAATTTTCTTTCCCATTTCCAGTTCAGAAATACTCAGTTATGAAGGCAAATATCTCTCCAAATAAAACCACAAAATTGTAGAAACAGGAACACAGTGATAAACTAACCAATATTTTTTTTTTTCGAGGAATTCAGGTCAGAAGAGCATGAAGGTAGCTGGCAAAACTCCGCTAATGAGAAAGCAAATACAGAGGAAAAGAAAGAAACCTGCTTCAGCGTCGAGAAACAATACTGTTACATCAAAGACCAGAATAATGTTGACTTGGAAGCAAGCATGCACACACACACACACATATACACACACTCACAAAGAACCAGACACAGCGCACTTTCATTTGATTTCTTTTTTTTCCTTTCATGTGCCAGAGAACATAGGGAACATTAATTCTCTCTTTTTGATGTTGGAACTTCAAGAACATTTCGTAACATGCATATTTATCGACTATATATGCACAAGACGAACTGATGAATGTGGAGTACGCGGTGCAAGTTCTGTTAGCTCTCATCAAGAGAGTGTTAGCTTTGCAATAGTCAAGGAAAGAGAAGGATCCATGAGAATTAATGAGCTAAATCATTTTCATTCAGGTGTTTGGTAATTATTTGGAAAGACTGATTAATTGCATGGGAGGGGGAGGGAACTATTTATTGATTTACTGGTTATAATTAACTGTCGCCAGACACCAAACGTTAAACACGTCGAAATAAAACAAGTAGCTAAACAAAAGGAAAATTAGAAAATTGTTTTAATTTAGATTTTCTTTTATTCATAATATTTGAGTGATAAAAGCAGCTCTGATGTGGAACAAAGAATTAAAAGCAAAGTTAGCAGTTTCTTATGCTCTCATCTCAGTCTGATAATAATAACCTCGGTCAATACTTGTGCTCAGAAAGGGATAAGTTTTATAAAAAATAAAAAAATCTATCACTTCAAAGGTCAAATTACTGGCAATTCCCAACATAGACTGATTGTTTGTGGTTTGTGTATTCTTTGTAAATTAATATTTAATTGATTAAAATGAATTTTTGATTACTCTTATAAAATGACAAAATAATAATTTATTGACTAAAAATATGATTCGTTACTTACTTATGAATTGGAGGTACAAATAGAAACCGAAATCTATATAAAAGATTAACCTCAGATTTTTCCTATTGATCAGAAACAAGCCATATTAATCATTGAATGAAAATGATTAGTCATTAGCCAACAAAGAGTGGTTGTATAAAGCTCGGTGGCATAAAGGTGCCTTTCTTATCAAATCTAGTACACATGTAGAAAAGATCAGCGTTAGATAACTATCATTATCAGATGAAATAATAATGTAGGATTGTCAAGGTTATGGGTAACTAGGAAACTGTTATGTCTTAAGGAGAAGGACATGGGAGGGTGATGTGGCTGGATATCAGCAAGACCAGGAAAATCAAAACCATAAACATGTAAGCAGGTGAGGAAA
The DNA here is from genome assembly GCF_040412425.1 of Macrobrachium rosenbergii. Lineage (NCBI taxonomy): Eukaryota > Metazoa > Arthropoda > Malacostraca > Decapoda > Palaemonidae > Macrobrachium > Macrobrachium rosenbergii. Next base: position 15,570,818 of record NC_089750.1, read on the forward strand.
AAAGACAGAAACGTAAGGGAAGCACAATGATCGGCCGAGATACAAGTAAAAGAAATAAACATACACAGGAAAGATGTCAGACAGGCGAATGGTGGCCGTAATTACAGCTCTCACACTCAATGATATGTAAATGAATTATTATTTTCAATCAGTAATTGGCTATTTTAGTACATGCCCCGATAAGTAGAGGGCTCCAAATGCAGTCTTTTATGTCATGTTCCAAACGGACTGTACGCAAATAATTGCAAAATCAATATGCAATTAGTTCGTTGTGGTGCTGCCAGCAATTTGGCCACTGAAGTAGTGGGTTTATATTATGGAATAAAACTAATCTTTTTCTGCCCAAGAGTGCTGACCAGAGTTTATTGTTCGGCTGAACAAGAGAGAAATTTCAATTAATTGAGATTAATCATTCAGATTTCTTGTTGAGAAATTATTCTGATATAGCCATTTAGTTCCATTTTGGAAAGAAATACATTCAAGCTTAGTGTTCTCAGACCTGTTAACTGTACCGGTATGATCACTCCCTTTACCTTCAAGGAAACAAAGAGCATATCTGAAAATGGTAATTTTTCTAGACCATTCTCCTTTACACTCCAAAGAAAAAGAATAATGTTTCTAGACAATAATGACGTCTTCATTCAAGAAAACTGGTAACGCATCCGAACATGGCAATTTTTATTAGATTATTACTTTCGTTGCATTCCAGAGCACTTCCTATGCATTCAAGAAAACAAATATCGTATCCGAACATGTTACTTTAATCAGAACATTATCAGTTCCTTTGCTTTGAAATCAAGCAGCGTATTTCAAAGTTATTCTTTTTTTTATTTGCCTTCAAGAAACAGTTTCTGTTTATTGGTCAGAGCTTAAATTTATTTAAATGATACTTCTGTTCCTACACCATTTGTTTTCTTTCAATAGGAAAAAAGGGTTAATAGAAAGCTTTTACTGGTATACAGGTACCAGGATTATTGATTTTTGGATTTACCTGTGAGTTGCCGTTTTTTATATGTAACCATTTAACAACCCCAGTAAACTGGCGAACCTAATTACGCAAACATTCACTCGTCCTTCCCAGATAATTAGATAATTACCAAAAAGAGAAAGCACACTTCCCACTCATCAACACTTCTTGTGCATATGGAGAAGATATATGAAGCCTTTTGATAAATGTTCTTGAAGTTGTAACTTCGGTGCAAGGGAATCAATGTTATCATTCTTCAGTTCATAAAAGAGAGAAAAATCAGATGAAAGTATGCTCAGCCCGGCTTTGTGAGAGTGCTTGCTTGGTTCCGAGTCAGCTTTGTTCTGTTCTTGGATGTAACGTATTGTTTCTTCATGTTGTAGCAGATTTCTTTCTCTCATTAGCTGAGCTTCGTCAGCAGCATTGTTGCTACCGTGACCTAAATTCCAGAGAGAGAAAAATACAGTATCTTGACGCATGCACCCACTTTCATATTTGACCTGAACATTGTCTGTTTCTTCTTTGACAGAGATAGCTTCTTACGTCATAGATGTAAAACATGACAGGAATTATGAATACGGTACGTTTAATTTAAATTTCCCACTAACACCATATGAATTAGTGTGTTCAGTACGACAAGCAAAAACATCAAACCCAGCTGGGATAACACACAAACACGCACAGACGCTCAGAATTTACCCACGGACTAAGGCTTCTGAGATTATTACCAACGATACAGGAGAGCAGTGAAAGGGGTAAGAAACGTTAAAAACAATGGGATACTGTTAAAAGTAATTTATGTTAAATATTTTTTTTTACTATTTCACCTAATTAGCCGTGTTCCAAAAATATGACTAAACGTATGCTTTACTAATCTGTCCTTTTACGATGATAAAAAATTCCTGCTTTAACTATATCTGTTTTCTCCTTCGGGCATTAAAATCAAAGTTCTTTAGGACTATATCTGTGTAGTAATAAATAGTCTATATGGGATTTTATGAGGTCATAATTATTAGGTGTCTGGTATCTGAAGTGTAAATGGACAGCATGTTGAATAATTGAAAAGAAATCTAAACAAGATATTTCCATTGATAAAATAGTTCATTTTCAATAGAAAGTTTCGAAAACTAAAAAGTTTATTTATGAAAACTAAATATATATATATATTATATATATATATATATATATATATATATATATATATATATATATATATATATATATATATATATTTATATATATCAATGTCATGGTCATGTGATAAAAAATTCATATAATATATAATATCTGTATATATATATATATATATATATATATATATATATATATATATATATATATATATATATATATATATATATACGAGGGGCATTCAATAAGTAATGTAACAATTATTTTAAATTCAGTGTGCGGCATTCTTAAACATTCCAGCGTTATGTCATGTACGTTCATTAATTTACGGTAAACGACAGCCCTATAATCAGCTATCAAAATGGCGTCTGTGACTGAGGTACGTTCTGAACAAAGAGCAGTGATGGAATTCCTTTTGGCGGAAAATGAGACAGTCACAAACATTCGCAGGCGCTTACAGAATGTCTACACAAACCTGGCATTGGATGAGAGCACTGCGAGTCGTTGGCGGAAGCACCTATCATCGCGAGAAGAAGGACAAGGAAATCTGTCTAATCTCCCGCACCCTGGGCGGCCTCACACAGCTGTGACGCCTGCAATGGCGGAACATGCATAAACACTCTGTGAGCACCTGCGAATATTTGTTTCGGTCTCGTTCATTACGGGCTGCTGAAGAGTAAGAGCCAGTGCCAGCACGAGGCTGGCTGAATCTAGGTAGTAGGTCTCGGTTTCCGCCAAAAGGAATTTTATTACTGCTCTTTGATCAGAACGTACCTCAGTCGCAGACGCCATTTTGATAGCTGATTATAGGGATGCCGTGTATCTGAAATTAATGAAAATACAGCACATAACACGGGAATGTTTAAGAATGTTGCACACAAAATGTCAAAATTTAGTCGAAAAATATTATAAAGAAATATATAAATATATATTATATATATATATATATATATATATATATATATATATATATATATATATATATATATATATATATATATATATATATATATATATATATATATATATATATAAATATAAATATATATTTATAATACATACACTGTATTTGCTAATTACTATAAGATTCAGCCGTTCTTGCCTCTGTTCGTGTTTTCCTCCTTTTCAAAAGAGGATAGCAAAATAACTGATGATGTTCTCCACCGAAATGAAATTAGATGACGATTATTGTTTCATTACTTTTTTACAGAATAGAGCATTATCATAGCTGACCTGTGGGTGGGGAAAACGCTGTGTCTAATATACAGTGGTCGTTGTTCTTCAATAAATCTCGACCTTATTGCTAAATGGCCGTCATCAAAAGATTTTCTCAAAGGTCAAGTAATGGGACTTTGTGTGGGTGCCTTTTGGATATTCAGCAATGTAGATTTTTCTTTCATGATTATTGAAAAATAATAAGGCAGATTGTAGATTGTTACATTATTGGCTGTTGACACACCTTTGATTCTATATTGCGCTTACTCTTTCTTATAATTTTCATCACTACTGAGAGGTACTGAATGTATGTCATAAGATAAGGCGGATTTAATTTTCAGGAAATTTGTCATTTCACATCCATGCATACCGAGCATTATAAAATAATAGTAACATATTTAATATATCACAAGGTTATCAGTCGTCACAAACCCATGACTTTGCAGCATGAATTCAAAGAAAGTGAATGCCATGATTACTATTTCTGCTATGGACCCAACTGTCCATTATATATATATATATATATATATATATATATATATATATATATATATATATATATATATATATATATATATATATATATTATATTTATTTATACATATATATTATATATATATATATATAATATATATATATATATATATATATATTTCTATATATAAACATGTATAATTTACTTACACACATATATATATGTATGTATATATATATATATATATATATATATATATATATATATATATATGTGTGTATGTGTGTGTGTATAAATATATAGATTATATATGTGTGTATATATGTATGTATGTATATATATATATATATATATATATATATATATATATATATATATATATATATATATATATATATATTCAGCCAAGGCCACAGGAAAATAAAAGAAAGAGTACCAAGCGCTTTCGTGTTATTTCAACACATTTTCGAGGTACAATGTTGAAATAAAAAGAAAGCACTTGGTACTCTTTCTTTTATTTTTCCTGTGGCCTTGGTTGAATATATTGTCACTCGCTATTTTGTGACATATAAGCATATAAATATATGTATATATACAATATATATATATAATATATATATATATATATATATATATATATATATATATATATATATATATATATATATATATATATATATATATATAATAAAGAGTGGGACTAAGGCTTCTCCTTGGAGGAAGGTGATACAAAACCTAGGAAATATAAATCACACCAATGCAATGCCTAAACTTCTGAATTAAGTACTAGAAAACTAGACTTCATCACTCTACATTTCGTCATCCCCCGAGTTTCCTTGGTAACCTGAGAGTCCTGGGTTATTCTTGCATTGCGTATTGCGGAGATCACGGATTTAAGAGTTTTAAGTCTGGTATCTTTTCTACTTGATAGGTATCCTTTAAACTCTTACTTCTAAAGGATGTTGATCAAAACAAGCTTTCCTGACTTGTGTTGACAGGTTGTGGCATTTTATTTACTAAACACTTTGCCAAGATGAAACCTATTTTTTGCCATTAGTCTAGTGGCAGGTATACTATTGTCTGATTTTGAGCACCATCATATTATAAACTTCAGTGGTTAACCAGATATTGCAATCTTCCTCCAGGGTAAATATAATTTAACAGCTAATATCTAACCATTTTTCAGACGAGTCGTCTGTTCTCATGTAGTGAAATTAAATACGAATTATAAGACCCTCACTGTAAAATTGTTAAATATGTATTTTTATTGCAATATAAAGTTGTTGTTTCTGCGTAAAAAAGTTTATAAAAAATCAACACAAGGTTTATTTTTGCCCTGCATTTTCCGGAACATGATTGTCTTTTGAATAATAATAATAATAATAATAATAATAATAATAATAATAATAATAATAATAATAATAATAATAATAATAATATGACTAATGAATTTAAGTTTCCTTTCACTTATGGTCTCTCTTGTCTTTCTTGTCTTAATTTTACCTGGTATTTGGTGTACGAAGTATTTAAACGATATTAAAAAAAAAATATTAGGAGCTATCCCCAGATGACGAGTATTGCAGGATGCAAGTGAAAATTTTATATAATTTACGTGGTGAAAATACACATATTAATGTTCACTTACTTACAAGGGAACAACCAAACAAAACATAAGCAAATATAAACCCTTGGTTGAGGTAATAATATCCACTTTATAACTGACATTTCTTAGCAAAACGCATTCAGGCGCGCGAGATAATTTTCGTTATTAAATGATCAACAAAATTTTAATATATTCTATTCGCAAACACGTTTTCATATCTCATATCCTTCTTATATCAAGCCTAATCATCTCGGGAAGATTTTTTCCCGAGACAGGGGAAAAAATACATCGTTCACTGTCATCCCACATTTTCTTTCATGTCTGGTTTTTATCGCTCTATTCTACGTGGCTCCGCTGGGAAAAAACGAGCTCCAAAAAGAAGAAGACCGCCAAGTCTCTTGGCCTGAATATTTTTCGTCTTTTCTGCAGATAGCTGTCACCTGGGTCAGTAATCCATTTAATTAACTTTCAGGCCACCGACGTAAGTCCTCTAATGAGAATGTTTGAGGCGACGGAACAAACGGTTCAGGTTGTTACCCTGGAAGTGCGGGTAGACAGGCTTGGGTGTCTTAAGGAGAGAAAATGAGTTCTCTTCCAGATGTGTGCTAATAATCGTATTTCAAAATGGAATCAGTGTTTATTTATAAAGGAACGGCAGTGATGGAATAGTGGAAGAACTTTTAGAAGATAGAGAATGGACAGAAACGCCGAGACGAAACGATGCCTTCATAGGTTGTGAGGATTTCTAATCTGGTAAGAGGAAATTTGATTGATTGGTTTATGGAAATCTGCCACAAAGCCAAGTGCTGAGGGACTAGCAGCCATTCAGCGCTTTAGAGAGTGAAAAGAGGGAGTTGGAGTGGCTGGACAGCAAGACTGAAGAAAGTTGAATGGAGGTAGAGTGAAAGGCTAAAAAGTGAGTGCAGGCAAGGGCCGAAGGGGTGCAACAATATAACCTTTATTAATGCCTACAGTGCACAACGTAAGGTGCACTGACGGCATTGCCCTCCCACGGGGGTAAAAAGAAATTTACACGTGGGCAGATGGAATTTTGAAACACCAATAAATGTATTTCACTTACTACAGCAGGTTAACTAACAACTATATCTATTTTATTGACTTATTCACGTTTTTACGTGGTATTATGAAAAGTACAAACGCAAAATATGTAAAAGGCTCGTATCAGGTATTTTCTTCCCCTTTTTTTTTTTTTAACTTTATGCACGTTGATAATGAAAGGGCCCAACGATTCTAGGTAACCATAAACCTTTTCACCTTCTTATCACAATTACCATAAAACTGGTCTCCTACAGGGTTTTCATAGACAAATTTGAGTTTAAATGTTTCGTGAATTAGCTAGAGAGGCAAGAAAATACCCCAGACAAACACAATCAAATACAGGTTAGATTAAAAAACAAATCACAACATAAAAACTAGATTTACCCCTACCTTAAATTTAAGATTTATAGTTAGAATTACTGACTTGTATTTAAGATACTAAAGTTATAAATAAAAACAAAAGACTATTTTCGTCAATTAAAGTATATTTTTCGCGCTTCTACTTACCGCTTACATTCGTTTATCGATATTCCAAATCGCATTTGTTACGTCAATGAAATCTGTTCTATCCAGGGTTCTAAGATCTACCAGATTTGCTTGTATAAAATAAGAGTCACGAAACGTTACTTGTAATCTTTAAATCCTCTTTATTAATCTCGTTATGAAGGCTGGATTCGAAATGGCACAAATTTTTACTTTTGTCATAATTTTCCAGTTGTCACTACTTTTTGCCATTTCGCCAGTATGATTACTGTGATCATTGCCCATCATATTTCTAGAGCTTAATTTTTTAATTAGGTCTTGGGCAACCCAGTGCTCTATTACCTCATACGCTGGACATATAAGTATGAAAGTTACCAGTATATCTCGTGGTAAGTTCGTTGAAATAACAGATCAAATCTATATATATATATATATATATATATATATATATATATATATATATATATATATATATATATATATATATATAAGTGGATGTAAGTATGTGTGTGTGTATGTTCCAGGATGATTCTGAAACGCACTGAGCAATTTCACCCAAACTTGGTATATATATGACTTACTATCTAGAAATGAATACTGTGGGGGTAAGACATCACTAGCACCAGAGGGCACCAAAGGGGGTGCAGATGGGAAGGGCCTCCCTGAAACGGGGCTGGTTCTGCCCGTAGATTTAGTAAATAAATAATCTCTAGTCTACGGGTTTATCATACCTCATCTCGGTATGCATATGACTTACTATCTGAAAAGGAATACTGTGGGGGTAAGACATCAGTGGCATTAAAGGGGGTGACATGTAAAAAATAACCGAAAAAGACATATATTAGTGTCTAATCCATAGTTTTCGAGGTCGCTGAGATGAATAATGACACTCCCGATTCCTTTTAAGTCCCAGTTCAGCCCCGATATAAATAGGGGGTGAGAAGGGGTGAAATATAAATACTGCGCAATGTAACTGAAGAAGCTATCTTACAGGAGAGAGAGAGAGAGAGAGAGAGAGAGAGAGAGAGAGAGAGAGAGAGAGAGAGAGAGAGAGTAGAGGGGTGTTGGTCAGACAGTAAAAATGCTAGTAAAAATGCTAGTAAAATGCCGTCGAAAGAGAGAAATGAAGACGTGTTACTTCTGTAGATAAAATTGAATATTAGGCTAGAGACAAACTAAAATAAAAATGATCTTACATCAGAATGATTGCAAATTTTTTTTTAAACCGTAATATTCTGAAGGCTAACAAAAATCACTTCCATACTAGTTATAAAATCCCATTTAGTTACAAAATAACCTCATAAAAATACAACTTCCAAAAAATAAAAACTTTTTAAACTTACTGGAGATAGCTGTTAAGACCATATAAGAAAAGAATGTTAACTGCTTTAGGCTTCAGTTCATCAATGCAGAAATGTACCATACATAAAAACGCCGTGGGTGTTGTGTGAAATACGAGACTCGTGTAGCAATACACGCTAATTGATACACGTGGACATGACCAAAAATTAGACTGTTACATCATATACCATTCTATTGACACTATTAATTTGCGGCGACCTTCCATTACTTCTTTCCATGACGCTATTGTAGTGTGCACACATAAATTGGTTATATTATTATATCATGCGAATGAAAGGTTTCTGATGTTTTACAAACAGGGGTAATTACTAAAGCTGACCGATAATATTACGCCGAGATTGTGCAAATCTGACCGTGTCGAGAATTTCTCTCTGATTTCTCTAAACACATATACTCTCTGAAAGAAGAGTATAATGTATATATATATATATATATATATATATATATATATATATATATATATATATATATATATATATATATATATATATATATATATATATATATATATATATTCGCACATATAAATGAATATATATACGTGTATATATTAATTGTTGTATGTGTGTGGTGAGTGTGTTTGTGTATATGTGCTTGTGTGTGATTGTGCGCGTGCGTATGTGTGTACGACAGTACGTCACTAATTTAAATGTGAAACTTCTATACTTCTAAATTCTGATTCATAAATAACCCATTAATATCGAAGTTAATAAACGTGCGTGTGTGTGTATGAAGTTAGAGTAAATTGCTGATGGGGATCGGATCCCTCAGGTGACGAACCACTTAGTATTAATTTATTTATTATAATTCCTCTTAGGTAACATCTCCGAGGTAGAGTGGCTTCGATATTAAACGATGTTTGTAGCTAAATGCTTGTGAATACAAATTAGTAAAAAATGCGCTGAAGTGTTTTCGGCGCAATTGAGTTTTCTGTACAGCGTGTAATCAAGGCCACCGAAAATAGAGCTATCTTTTGGTGGTCTTGGTATAATGCTGTACGAGCCGCGATCCATGAAACTTGAACACGGCCCGGTGGTGGCCTGTCTTATAGCGTTGCCAGACGTACGATCATGGCTAACTTAAACCTAAAATAAAATAAAAACTACTGAGGTGCTGCAATTTGTTATGTTTAATGATTGGAGTGTGGATGATCAACATATTTGCAGCCCTCTAGCCTCAGTAGGCCTAGTTTTTAAGATCTGAGGGCGGACAGACAAAGCCGGCACAATAGTTTTCTTTTACAGAAAACTAAAAAAGTGTCACAGTGATGTGATAATATATATATATATATATATATATATATATATATATATATATATATATATATATATATATATATATATATATATATATATATATATATATATATATATATATATATATATATATATATATATATATATATATATATATATATATATATACGCTACGCAGCATAACAAGAAATGTCTTAGAAGGCATGGGACGTTGATGAAAAATAAGATGAATATTTTGAAAAATATTTGAAGCGAATTATCAAAATCAAGGAATTAGGAAGTCACGCAAATTTACACTGTGTACACTGACTGTACATGAAAAGAAAAACAGTGTACACTGACTGTACATAAAAAAACGATATTCACTTTTTAATAATCAAAACAAGGGTAAAGTTCTATATCATAATGCGTATGGGATGAGGGTCCTATGAATGTTTAGCGGTAAAACCATAGGTGTGTATTTGTCACTTGACCGCCTAATCCATCCTCTATGAATGAATGCTATTTACTGATAAATAGCATCGTTATCATAATGAATAGCCTCATTTATATGTAAATAGCTTCACCAAACAATTAGGGTTTCAATATGAAATTGTAGATTACCACACAACCACAATTCCACTGAAACGAATAACTTTGCATACAATATATATATATATATATAAATATATATATATATATATATATATATATATATATATATATATATATATATATATATATATATGTATACACTAAGCAAAAAATGTTATGGCATAAACAATCCTTCTGTTTGTACCTTGCTAACCTCATGTTCTTTTTCTCTCTGGCTATTACCAACTGCAGTCTACTAACTATCAGTTGAATAGTTCACGGTTTAGATCAGCGTGGACATAATGGATTTTTCAGAAAATGGCCGCAAAGTCGCTCCCCTTCCTTGGATTGAATTCTGGTCTTTTGCTGTTTGAGCCAAGCTTGATGCCATACCTTAATGTGGCAAATGTTCCAACCTTCTTAACCATTTTCATGAAATTAAAATCAAACCTCTGATCTGTCAGTCTTTGGCTTAGACCCATTTAGTAACACTGCTTGGAAGAAAAACATCATGCCCCCAACTCTTTCTGTTTGTGAAAAACTGCTAATCAGCTCAGTGGTCTGGTAAAACTAAGGTATACTTTTTTTGTGAAAAACTTAGCATGTTATTCTAGTGCCGTGTTTATTGCTCTTTGAACCAGGTTTTCCAGATTTATGTTGGACTTTCCTATCACTGACAGAATACGGCTCCCATACTTTGTGATGTGGGTTTCTGCATCATTCTTTTCTTTTATCGTGGGTTGCAGTTCACTTCTGTTTTATAGTAGCTGATATCTGCTACATCAGCTCCTGTTTTCAGGAACTTCGAGGCCGCACGCAAACGAATTCCGCCATTGGACGGGAAAGATCAGACTTTGTAGCCTTGCACATATTTTTTAGTCGTCCATACTGTTTATTTAAAATATGGAATAATGATTTTCTTCGTGTTTCTGGGATTATTCATTTATGCCGTTTCAAGATGGCTTTGTCATCGTGAGAAACGGTGTCCAGCGCCGCAGTATTCTTCTTGCACTTGATGTATTTCATTAGAAAGCTCTGTTCGTCAACATCTCTCCTCCATGTAAAAATTGTCTTGGTATCCGGATCTAGCCGTAGCACAATATTATTCCAGCCTTAACGTCGGGGCAAAATACGATTTCCACCGCCATATGGCTTTTGAATTCCTCATTTACCTAACAGCCAAGGAACATTTACATCAACAGAATCCCGTCATACAAACGAATGCCAAGTGAGTCATTCTGTGCATAAGAGTCCTTTTTATCTTTTATTTTTGTCCTGCCGTATTGTGCACTTCAATACATCATCCATTGGTGATGGCTAGTGCGACATGAAAGACAAAGTCACCAAAAAAAAAAAAAAAAAAGATGAAGTCAGAAAGCAGCATTTCGAGTAAAGGTTTCAAAGGCTCTCCAGTCGACTACAAAGTGAATTCATCTCTCCTTCATCAAAGCTTGCAAAAGGAAGAAAGAATCAAAGTAAATAGAAAAAAAAGATACGTGTATCTGATTTTCGATGGCTGCAGGTCAACCGTATGTTGTCAACACCCATTCTCAAGCCGGACGCCAGAACTGCAGCAGGTAAGCCAGTTACTTTTTGGGGACGCGGCTTGATTCCATTACGCAATAAACAACGAAGTCCTTTCGCCCTGTGATCTGCGATTGTATGGGTCTAAACACTGCAAATTGAGAAAGGGAGAACCAAGAGAAATACTGCATCGTTTCCACTAACGAAACGTTTGTTGTTGTTATTGGGGTGTTATTGCTTTTGGCCGTTCTTGATGCTTTAAGAATGGTGTTTTTGTTATTCCTTTCTCCGAGTTTTTTCTTTTTTTGTGTGTGTTAGGATGTGTTTTTGTGCCTTTGGTGGTGGTGTTCAAACCGTAACCTTTTGATTGCAAACGACTCGTTTATGATGAAGAATCCTTTGTGTTGGGGGTTATTTTTCCGAGATTTCTTTCACCTAAACAATTGGAGTTGTAAACAATGGTGTTGTTTTCAACACGGGAGCTATTCGTATTTATGTTTGTATAAATCAATCCCATTTTTTTTTTCTCGCGTGGCGTAATTATAACAGGAGTGAATGACTGCGCGGAATAACCAGAAAAATTCTTCCAAACTTATAATACGTAGAAGCACAGTGTGTGATGGTCATTTATCATCACTGTGGCACCTGCTACCTGTTTCTCATTAATGCTAATTGCCCTAAAATTTCAGCGTTTTCAATTTTTCTTTGCCGAAGGAAGAACAAAAAGGGTGAGTTGACCTTCCCTAATTTCAGAGTTATAAGCAACATTTTTGGAATGTGGTCGAGTTATACTTCCTTTTGAAGCAGGCATGTCAGGCAATGAACCATTTCTGTGATTAAAGAGATGTTATTATTATTATTATTATTATTATTATTATTATTATTATTATTATTATTGCTGTTGTTGATGCCGTCACTGTAGTCCTTCGTCCAACGTCAAACATTATCGAGTAGTTGAACTATGAACCGGTAAAATAACAAAATAAACTGGTAAACTGGTAAAGTGAAAGTGACAGCCAAACTAAAACAGAAAGGAATTAAATAGTTAATAAAACTGCAATTTGTAGTAACTCTTAATAGTACCAGTGTACAAAAATATTAACATTACTATTATATATTTGCAAATACAGCCAGAATTCCAGTTTTGCAAAGCATACAGTAATAAACAACTAAACTGAAATAGACATTGCCATGTAAAAAATTTATTAACCTCAAGATCAGAATCTTGTATAAATTTGTGTTTAATGAGAATACTGAAAGACAAAGCCTGTTTTAAATGATCCTGTGTTCCTCATTTAGCGTAATGAAACATTTTCTTACTATTTCTCCACGTTTATGGCTTCCCTTTGATTAATTAGGCGAGGTCAGTTGTGTATCAGTTACGTAAAAGGCTTTTCTTTTTGCAACTGAAGTTTGGAAAATCGTGTTCAAAAATAAAATGCCCATGAACAGTTTCCTGATACAAATGGGCGCTATAATGCTGGTGTCTTTGTTGAACTATTCTGAAAGAGAAAGAGAAAGAGGTACAAAATACTTTTGGTAATGAGAGAAATAGTCTAAACTTAAATGGACATAATATCACGGTAAAATTTTCAATAACAAGAAAGACATTACACATTGGTTATCTGAGAAGTCCTTTCCAAATTAAAAATGGCTCAACGTCTCGGTAATCTTTCTTTTCCATCAAAAAAGTGTATAACATCTCGGTAATCTAAGATAGCTCGGTAATATGAGAGATTTTTTCTGAAAAAGAGATCACATCAAATCTCGGCAGTCATCTCAGCATTATAATAACTGTATTTATTGATTTGGTTTGTGAAAAACTTGCAAAACTATTTTTTTTTTTTAGCTGATGGGTAAGATGGGTGAAAGAAGAATGAGGGCAGTTAGCTAGCTAACCGTGGTAGGGAATAGTTTATAAAGTCAAGTATTAGTAAGAGTAATGTAAAGTGTGGTTTGGCCACAATTTTATTTAGATAAAGGTACAATTTTTCTTACTATGGTCTTAATATTAATCATATTACAAGAATGATTTTGCACTATATTGACGTATTATATTTCTTAATAGTATGATTCTATTCAGACAAAGTTGCAAATTTTCTTATTTTAACCTTAATATTAACTGTTATGATAATGATTTTGCAATTATTTAGATAGTAAATTCTGTAATTTATGTTTTTCACAAGACATTTCCTAGTAGTATAATGGCTGAGGTTCATCTGTGGTCTGTGTTGTTTGGATAGTTTCTCTCTTCGGTTTCCGTTTCCTCCGTTAATTCTCCATTGCACTGGACTACTAGTTCATTCCATATTTTGGTTGCCAGTCTATACATTCTCTGATTAAATGGTTCTACTTTGCATTTTTTGTGTATTTGTTCTATATTCAGATCATCATCTTCTTGATTGTTTCTCACTGCGGACCTTAGTATCTTATTTTGGAATTTTTGTAATTCCCTTATATTGGAAGTCGATGCTAAACACGTGGGTATTGGTGGATATTCCGTTATTGGTCTTATTAGACTTTTGTAGAAATGGATTTTAATATTTGTGTTCATATTCCTAAACCTTTTTAGCTTTGTATTTGTGTT